>NW_028277125.1:66621665-66935936 GCF_059951505.1 Python bivittatus | reverse complement strand
AATCCAACTGGACGCTGATCATCGCACCCCCTTTCTATGCAAAGGAACATGGGAAGCTAAACTTTCTGACTTATTTTGGATCGTGGGCACAATGCATGGGAAAACCCTATTCCCAGGCAGGTTTCCTAAATTAGGGTTAGGGTTAGGGTTCGGCCTCCTTGAAGTCAGGGCCCAAATCCAACTGGACGCTTATAATCGCACCCCCTTTCTATGCAAAGGAACATGGGAAGCTAAACTTTCTGACTTATTTTGGATCGTGGGCACAATGCATGGGAAAACCCTATTCCCAGGCAGGTTTCCTAAATTAGGGTTAGGGTTAGGGTTCGGCCTCCTTGAAGTCAGGGCCCAAATCCAACTGGACGCTTATAATCGCACCCCCTTTCTATGCAAAGGAACATGGGAAGCTAAACTTTCTGACTTATTTTGGATCGTGGGCACAATGCATGGGAAAACCCTATTCCCAGGCAGGTTTCCTAAATTAGGGTTAGGGTTAGGGTTCGGCCTCCTTGAAGTCAGGGCCCAAATCCAACTGGACGCTTATAATCGCACCCCCTTTCTATGCAAAGGAACATGGGAAGCTAAACTTTCTGACTTATTTTGGATCGTGGGCACAATGCATGGGAAAACCCTATTCCCAGGCAGGTTTCCTAAATTAGGGTTAGGGTTAGGGTTCGGCCTCCTTGAAGTCAGGGCCAAAATCCAACTGGACGCTTATAATCGCACCCCCTTTCTATGCAGAGGAACATGGGAAGCTAAACTTTCTGACTTATTTTGGATCGTGGGCACAATGCATGGGAAAACCGTATTCCCAGGCAGGTTTCCTAAATTAGGGTTAGGGTTAGGGTTCGGCCTCCTTGAAGTCAGGGCCCAAATCCAACTGGACGCTGATCATCGCACCCCCTTTCTATGCACAGGAACATGGGAAGCTAAACTTTCTGACTTATTTTGGATCGTGGGCACAATGCAAGGGAAAACCCTATTCCCAGGCAGGTTTCCTAAATTAGGGTTAGGGTTAGGGTTCGGCCTCCTTGAAGTCAGGGCCCAAATCCAATTGGACGCTGATCATCGCACCCCCTTTCTCTGCACAGGAACATGGGAAGCTAAACTTTCTGACTTATTTTGGATCGTGGGCACAATGCATGGGAAAACCCTATTCCCAGGCAGGTTTCCTAAATTAGGGTTAGGGTTAGGGTTCGGCCTCCTTGAAGTCAGGGCCCAAATCCAACTGGACGCTTATAATCGCACCCCCTTTCTATGCAAAGGAACATGGGAAGCTAAACTTTCTGACTTATTTTGGATCGTGGGCACAATGCATGGGAAAACCCTATTCCCAGGCAGGTTTCCTAAATTAGGGTTAGGGTTAGGGTTCGGCCTCCTTGAAGTCAGGGCCCAAATCCAACTGGACGCTGATCATCGCACCCCCTTTCTATGCAAAGGAACATGGGAAGCTAAACTTTCTGACTTATTTTGGATCGTGGGCACAATGCATGGGAAAACCCTATTCCCAGGCAGGTTTCCTAAATTAGGGTTAGGGTTAGGGTTCGGCCTCCTTGAAGTCAGGGCCCAAATCCAACTGGATGCTTATAATCGCACCCCCTTTCAATTCAAAGGAACATGGGAAGCTAAACTTTCTGACTTATTTTGGATCGTGGCCACAATGCATGGGAAAACCCTATTCCCAGGCAGGTTTCCTAAATTAGGGTTAGGGTTAGGGTTCGGCCTCCTTGAAGTCAGGGCCCAAATCCAACTGGACGCTGATCATCGCACCCCCTTTCTCTACACAGGAACATGGGAAGCTAAACTTTCTGACTTATTTTGGATCGTGGGCACAATGCATGGGAAAACCCTATTCCCAGGCAGGTTTCCTAAATTAGGGTTAGGGTTAGGGTTCGGCCTCCTTGAAGTCAGGGCCCAAATCCAACTGGATGCTTATAATCGCACCCCCTTTCAATTCAAAGGAACATGGGAAGCTAAACTTTCTGACTTATTTTGGATCGTGGCCACAATGCATGGGAAAACCCTATTCCCAGGCAGGTTTCCTAAATTAGGGTTAGGGTTAGGGTTCGGGCTCCTTGAAGTCAGGGCCCAAATCCAACTGAACGCTGATCATCGCACCGCCTTCTGTGCAAAGGATCATGGGAAGCTAAACTTTCTGACTTATTTTGGATCGTGGGCACAATGCATGGGAAAACCCTATTCCCAGGCAGGTTTCCTAAATTAGGGTTAGGGTTAGGGTTCGGCCTCCTTGAAGTCAGGGCCCAAATCCAACTGGATGCTTATAATCGCACCCCCTTTCAATTCAAAGGAACATGGGAAGCTAAACTTTCTGACTTATTTTGGATCGTGGCCACAATGCATGGGAAAACCCTATTCCCAGGCAGGTTTCCTAAATTAGGGTTAGGGTTAGGGTTCGGCCTCCTTGAAGTCAGGGCCCAAATCCAACTGGACGCTGATCATCGCACCCCCTTTCTATGCAAAGGAACATGGGAAGCTAAACTTTCTGACTTATTTTGGATCGTGGGCACAATGCATGGGAAAACCCTATTCCCAGGCAGGTTTCCTAAATTAGGGTTAGGGTTAGGGTTCGGCCTCCTTGAAGTCAGGGCCCAAATCCAACTGGACGCTTATAATCGCACCCCCTTTCAATGCAAAGGAACATGGGAAGCTTAACTTTCTGACTTATTTTGGATCGTGGGCACAATGCATGGGAAAACCCTATTCCCAGGCAGGTTTCCTAAATTAGGGTTAGGGTTAGGGTTCGGCCTCCTTGAAGTCAGGGCCCAAATCCAACTGGACGCTTATAATCGCACCCCCTTTCTATGCAGAGGAACATGGGAAGCTAAACTTTCTGACTTATTTTGGATCGTGGGCACAATGCATGGGAAAACCCTATTCCCAGGCAGGTTTCCTAAATTAGGGTTAGGGTTAGGGTTCGGCCTCCTTGAAGTCAGGGCCAAAATCCAACTGGACGCTTATAATCGCACCCCCTTTCTATGCAGAGGAACATGGGAAGCTAAACTTTCTGACTTATTTTGGATCGTGGGCACAATGCATGGGAAAACCGTATTCCCAGGCAGGTTTCCTAAATGAGGGTTAGGGTTAGGGTTCGGCCTCCTTGAAGTCAGGGCCCAAATCCAACTGGACGCTGATCATCGCACCCCCTTTCTCTTCACAGGAACATGGGAAGCTAAACTTTCTGACTTATTTTGGATCGTGGGCACAATGCAAGGGAAAACCCTATTCCCAGGCAGGTTTCCTAAATTAGGGTTAGGGTTAGGGTTCGGCCTCCTTGAAGTCAGGGCCCAAATCCAATTGGACGCTGATCATCGCACCCCCTTTCTCTGCACAGGAACATGGGAAGCTAAACTTTCTGACTTATTTTGGATCGTGGGCACAATGCAAGGGAAAACCCTATTCCCAGGCAGGTTTCCTAAATTAGGGTTAGGGTTAGGGTTCGGCCTCCTTGAAGTCAGGGCCCAAATCCAACTGGACGCTGATCATCGCACCCCCTTTCTATGCACAGGAACATGGGAAGCTAAACTTTCTGACTTATTTTGGATCATGGGCACAATGCATGGGAAAACCCTATTCCCAGGCAGGTTTCCTAAATTAGGGTTAGGGTTAGGGTTCGGCCTCCTTGAAGTCAGGGCCCAAATCCAACTGGATGCTTATAATCGCACCCCCTTTCAATTCAAAGGAACATGGGAAGCTAAACTTTCTGACTTATTTTGGATCGTGGCCACAATGCATGGGAAAACCCTATTCCCAGGCAGGTTTCCTAAATTAGGGTTAGGGTTAGGGTTCGGCCTCCTTGAAGTCAGGGCCCAAATCCAACTGGACGCTGATCATCGCACCCCCTTTCTCTACACAGGAACATGGGAAGCTAAACTTTCTGACTTATTTTGGATCGTGGGCACAATGCATGGGAAAACCCTATTCCCAGGCAGGTTTCCTAAATTAGGGTTAGGGTTAGGGTTCGGCCTCCTTGAAGTCAGGGCCCAAATCCAACTGGATGCTTATAATCGCACCCCCTTTCAATTCAAAGGAACATGGGAAGCTAAACTTTCTGACTTATTTTGGATCGTGGCCACAATGCATGGGAAAACCCTATTCCCAGGCAGGTTTCCTAAATTAGGGTTAGGGTTAGGGTTCGGCCTCCTTGAAGTCAGGGCCCAAATCCAACTGGACGCTGATCATCGCACCCCCTTTCTATGCAAAGGAACATGGGAAGCTAAACTTTCTGACTTATTTTGGATCGTGGGCACAATGCATGGGAAAACCCTATTCCCAGGCAGGTTTCCTAAATTAGGGTTAGGGTTAGGGTTCGGCCTCCTTGAAGTCAGGGCCCAAATCCAACTGGATGCTTATAATCGCACCCCCTTTCAATTCAAAGGAACATGGGAAGCTAAACTTTCTGACTTATTTTGGATCGTGGCCACAATGCATGGGAAAACCCTATTCCCAGGCAGGTTTCCTAAATTAGGGTTAGGGTTAGGGTTCGGCCTCCTTGAAGTCAGGGCCCAAATCCAACTGGACGCTGATCATCGCACCCCCTTTCTATGCAAAGGAACATGGGAAGCTAAACTTTCTGACTTATTTTGGATCGTGGGCACAATGCATGGGAAAACCCTATTCCCAGGCAGGTTTCCTAAATTAGGGTTAGGGTTAGGGTTCGGCCTCCTTGAAGTCAGGGCCCAAATCCAACTGGACGCTTATAATCTCACCCCCTTTCAATGCAAAGGAACATGGGAAGCTAAACTTTCTGACTTATTTTGGATCGTGGGCACAATGCATGGGAAAACCCTATTCCCAGGCAGGTTTCCTAAATTAGGGTTAGGGTTAGGGTTCGGCCTCCTTGAAGTCAGGGCCCAAATCCAACTGGACGCTGATCATCGCACCCCCTTTCTATGCAAAGGAACATGGGAAGCTAAACTTTCTGACTTATTTTGGATCGTGGGCACAATGCATGGGAAAACCCTATTCCCAGGCAGGTTTCCTAAATTAGGGTTAGGGTTAGGGTTCGGCCTCCTTGAAGTCAGGGCCCAAATCCAACTGGACGCTTATAATCGCACCCCTTTCCATGCAAAGGAACATGGGAAGCTAAACTTTCTGACTTATTTTGGATCGTGGGCACAATGCATGGGAAAACCCTATTCCCAGGCAGGTTTCCTAAATTAGGGTTAGGGTTAGGGTTCGGCCTCCTTGAAGTCAGGGCCCAAATCCAACTGGACGCTGATCATCGCACCCCCTTTCTATGCAAAGGAACATGGGAAGCTAAACTTTCTGACTTATTTTGGATCGTGGGCACAATGCATGGGAAAACCCTATTCCCAGGCAGGTTTCCTAAATTAGGGTTAGGGTTAGGGTTCGGCCTCCTTGAAGTCAGGGCCCAAATCCAACTGGACGCTTATAATCGCACCCCCTTTCTATGCAAAGGAACATGGGAAGCTAAACTTTCTGACTTATTTTGGATCGTGGGCACAATGCATGGGAAAACCCTATTCCCAGGCAGGTTTCCTAAATTAGGGTTAGGGTTAGGGTTCGGCCTCCTTGAAGTCAGGGCCCAAATCCAACTGGACGCTTATAATCGCACCCCCTTTCTATGCAAAGGAACATGGGAAGCTAAACTTTCTGACTTATTTTGGATCGTGGGCACAATGCATGGGAAAACCCTATTCCCAGGCAGGTTTCCTAAATTAGGGTTAGGGTTAGGGTTCGGCCTCCTTGAAGTCAGGGCCCAAATCCAACTGGACGCTGATAATCGCACCCCCTTTCTATGCAAATGAACATGGGAAGCTAAACTTTCTGACTTATTTTGGATCGTGGGCACAATGCATGGGAAAACCCTATTCCCAGGCAGGTTTCCTAAATTAGGGTTAGGGTTAGGGTTCGGCCTCCTTGAAGTCAGGGCCCAAATCCAACTGGACGCTGATCATCGCACCCCCTTTCTATGCACAGGAACATGGGAAGCTAAACTTTCTGACTTATTTTGGATCGTGGGCACAATGCATGGGAAAACCCTATTCCCAGGCAGGTTTCCTAAATTAGGGTTAGGGTTAGGGTTCGGCCTCCTTGAAGTCAGGGCCCAAATCCAACTGGACGCTGATCATCGCACCCCCTTTCTATGCAAAGGAACATGGGAAGCTAAACTTTCTGACTTATTTTGGATCGTGGGCACAATGCATGGGAAAACCCTATTCCCAGGCAGGTTTCCTAAATTAGGGTTAGGGTTAGGGTTCGGCCTCCTTGAAGTCAGGGCCCAAATCCAACTGGACGCTGATCATCGCACCCCCTTTCTATGCACAGGAACATGGGAAGCTAAACTTTCTGACTTATTTTGGATCGTGGGCACAATGCATGGGAAAACCCTATTCCCAGGCAGGTTTCCTAAATTAGGGTTAGGGTTAGGGTTCGGCCTCCTTGAAGTCAGGGCCCAAATCCAACTGGATGCTTATAATCGCACCCCCTTTCAATTCAAAGGAACATGGGAAGCTAAACTTTCTGACTTATTTTGGATCGTGGCCACAATGCATGGGAAAACCCTATTCCCAGGCAGGTTTCCTAAATTAGGGTTAGGGTTAGGGTTCGGCCTCCTTGAAGTCAGGGCCCAAATCCAACTGGACGCTGATCATCGCACCCCCTTTCTCTACACAGGAACATGGGAAGCTAAACTTTCTGACTTATTTTGGATCGTGGGCACAATGCATGGGAAAACCCTATTCCCAGGCAGGTTTCCTAAATTAGGGTTAGGGTTAGGGTTCGGCCTCCTTGAAGTCAGGGCCCAAATCCAACTGGATGCTTATAATCGCACCCCTTTCAATTCAAAGGAACATGGGAAGCTAAACTTTCTGACTTATTTTGGATCGTGGCCACAATGCATGGGAAAACCCTATTCCCAGGCAGGTTTCCTAAATTAGGGTTAGGGTTAGGGTTCGGGCTCCTTGAAGTCAGGGCCCAAATCCAACTGAACGCTGATCATCGCACCCCCTTTCTATGCAAAGGAACATGGGAAGCTAAACTTTCTGACTTATTTTGGATCGTGGGCACAATGCATGGGAAAACCCTATCCCCAGGCAGGTTTCCTAAATTAGGGTTAGGGTTAGGGTTCGGCCTCCTTGAAGTCAGGGCCCAAATCCAACTGGATGCTTATAATCGCACCCCCTTTCAATTCAAAGGAACATGGGAAGCTAAACTTTCTGACTTATTTTGGATCGTGGCCACAATGCATGGGAAAACCCTATTCCCAGGCAGGTTTCCTAAATTAGGGTTAGGGTTAGGGTTCGGCCTCCTTGAAGTCAGGGCCCAAATCCAACTGGACGCTGATCATCGCACCCCCTTTCTCTACAGAGGAACATGGGAAGCTAAACTTTCTGACTTATTTTGGATCGTGGGCACAATGCATGGGAAAACCCTATTCCCAGGCAGGTTTCCTAAATTGGGGTTAGGGTTCGGCCTCCTTGAGGTCAGGGCCCAAATCCAACTGGACGCTTATAATCTCACCCCCTTTCAATGCAAAGGAACATGGGAAGCTTAACTTTCTGACTTATTTTGGATCGTGGGCACAATGCATGGGAAAACCCTATTTCCAGGCAGGTTTCCTAAATTAGGGTTAGGGTTAGGGTTCGGCCTCCTTGAAGTCAGGGCCCAAATCCAACTGGACGCTTATAATCGCACCCCCTTTCTATGCAGAGGAACATGGGAAGCTAAACTTTCTGACTTATTTTGGATCGTGGGCACAATGCATGGGAAAACCCTATTCCCAGGCAGGTTTCCTAAATTAGGGTTAGGGTTAGGGTTCGGCCTCCTTGAAGTCAGGGCCCAAATCCAACTGGACGCTGATCATCGCACCCCCTTTCTATGCAAAGGAACATGGGAAGCTAAACTTTCTGACTTATTTTGGATCGTGGGCACAATGCATGGGAAAACCCTATTCCCAGGCAGGTTTCCTAAATTAGGGTTAGGGTTAGGGTTCGGCCTCCTTGAAGTCAGGGCCCAAATCCAACTGGACGCTTATAATCGCACCCCCTTTCTATGCAAAGGAACATGGGAAGCTAAACTTTCTGACTTATTTTGGATCGTGGGCACAATGCATGGGAAAACCCTATTCCCAGGCAGGTTTCCTAAATTAGGGTTAGGGTTAGGGTTCGGCCTCCTTGAAGTCAGGGCCCAAATCCAACTGGACACTCATCATCGCACCCCCTTTCTATGCAAAGGAACATGGGAAGCTAAACTTTCTGACTTATTTTGGATCGTGGGCACAATGCATGGGAAAACCCTATTCCCAGGCAGGTTTCCTAAATTAGGGTTAGGGTTAGGGTTCGGCCTCCTTGAAGTCAGGGCCCAAATCCAACTGGACGCTTATAATCGCACCCCCTTTCTATGCAAAGGAACATGGGAAGCTAAACTTTCTGACTTATTTTGGATCGTGGGCACAATGCATGGGAAAACCCTATTCCCAGGCAGGTTTCCTAAATTAGGGTTAGGGTTAGGGTTCGGCCTCCTTGAAGTCAGGGCCCAAATCCAACTGGACGCTGATCATCGCACCCCCTTTCTATGCAAAGGAACATGGGAAGCTAAACTTTCTGACTTATTTTGGATCGTGGGCACAATGCATGGGAAAACCCTATTCCCAGGCAGGTTTCCTAAATTAGGGTTAGGGTTAGGGTTCGGCCTCCTTGAAGTCAGGGCCCAAATCCAACTGGACGCTTATAATCGCACCCCCTTTCTATGCAAAGGAACATGGGAAGCTAAACTTTCTGACTTATTTTGGACCGTGGGCACAATGCATGGGAAAACCCTATTCCCAGGCAGGTTCCCTAAATTAGGGTTAGGGTTAGGGTTCGGCCTCCTTGAAGTCAGGGCCCAAATCCAACCGGACGCTGATAATCGCACCCCCTTTCTATGCAAAGGAACATGGGAAGCTAAACTTTCTGACTTATTTTGGACCGTGGGCACAATGCATGGGAAAACCCTATTCCCAGGCAGGTTTCCTAAATTAGGGTTAGGGTTAGGGTTCGGCCTCCTTGAAGTCAGGGCCCAAATCCAACTGGACGCTTATAATCGCACCCCCTTTCTATGCAAAGGAACATGGGAAGCTAAACTTTCTGACTTATTTTGGACCGTGGGCACAATGCATGGGAAAACCCTATTCCCAGGCAGGTTCCCTAAATTAGGGTTAGGGTTAGGGTTCGGCCTCCTTGAAGTCAGGGCCCAAATCCAACCGGACGCTTATAATCGCACCCCCTTTCTATGCAAAGGAACATGGGAAGCTAAACTTTCTGACTTATTTTGGATCGTGGGCACAATGCATGGGAAAACCCTATTCCCAGGCAGGTTTCCTAAATTAGGGTTAGGGTTAGGGTTCGGCCTCCTTGAAGTCAGGGCCCAAATCCAACCGGACGCTTATAATCGCACCCCCTTTCTATGCAAAGGAACACGGGAAGCTAAACTTTCTGACTTATTTTGGAGCGTGGGCACAATGCATGGGAAAACCCTATTCCCAGGCAGGTGTCCTAAATTAGGGTTAGGGTTAGGGTTCGGCCTCCTTGAAGTCAGGGCCCAAATCCAACCGGACGCTTATAATCGCACCCCCTTTCTATGCAAAGGAACATGGGAAGCTAAACTTTCTGACTTATTGTGGATCGTGGGCACAATGCATGGGAAAACCCTATTCCCAGGCAGGTGTCCTAAATTAGGGTTAGGGTTAGGGTTCGGCCTCCTTGAAGTCAGGGCCCAAATCCAACCGGACGCTTATAATCGCACCCCCTTTCTATGCAAAGGAACACGGGAAGCTAAACTTTCTGACTTATTTTGGAGCGTGGGCACAATGCATGGGAAAACCCTATTCCCAGGCAGCTTCCCTAAATTAGGGTTAGGGTTAGGGTTCGGCCTCCTTGAAGTCAGGGCCCAAATCCAACCGGACGCTTATAATCGCACCCCCTTTCTATGCAAAGGAACACGGGAAGCTAAACTTTCTGACTTATTTTGGAGCGTGGGCACAATGCATGGGAAAACCCTATTCCCAGGCAGGTGTCCTAAATTAGGGTTAGGGTTAGGGTTCGGCCTCCTTGAAGTCAGGGCCCAAATCCAACCGGACGCTTATAATCGCACCCCCTTTCTATGCAAAGGAACACGGGAAGCTAAACTTTCTGACTTATTTTGGAGCGTGGGCACAATGCATGGGAAAACCCTATTCCCAGGCAGCTTTCCTAAATTAGGGTTAGGGTTAGGGTTCGGCCTCCTTGAAGTCAGGGCCCAAATCCAACCGGACGCTTATAATCGCACCCCCTTTCTATGCAAAGGAACATGGGAAGCTAAACTTTCTGACTTATTTTGGAGCGTGGGCACTATGCATGGGAAAACCCTATTCCCAGGCAGCTTCCCTAAATTAGGGTTAGGGTTAGGGTTCGGCCTCCTTGAAGTCAGGGCCCAAATCCAACCGGACGCTTATAATCGCACCCCCTTTCTATGCAAAGGACCATGGGAAGCTAAACTTTCTGACTTATTTTGGAGCGTGGGCACAATGCATGGGAAAACCCTATTCCCAGGCAGCTTTCCTAAATTAGGGTTAGGGTTAGGGTTCGGCCTCCTTGAAGTCAGGGCCCAAATCCAACCGGACGCTTATAATCGCACCCCCTTTCTATGCAAAGGAACATGGGAAGCTAAACTTTCTGACTTATTTTGGAGCGTGGGCACTATGCATGGGAAAACCCTATTCCCAGGCAGCTTCCCTAAATTAGGGTTAGGGTTAGGGTTCGGCCTCCTTGAAGTCAGGGCCCAAATCCAACCGGACGCTTATAATCGCACCCCCTTTCTATGCAAAGGACCACGGGAAGCTAAACTTTCTGACTTATTTTGGAGCGTGGGCACAATGCATGGGAAAACCCTATTCCCAGGCAGCTTCCCTAAATTAGGGTTAGGGTTAGGGTTCGGCCTCCTTGAAGTCAGGGCCCAAATCCAACCGGACGCTTATAATCGCACCCCCTTTCTATGCAAAGGAACATGGGAAGCTAAACTTTCTGACTTATTTTGGAGCGTGGGCACAATGCATGGGAAAACCCTATTCCCAGGCAGCTTCCCTAAATTAGGGTTAGGGTTAGGGTTCGGCCTCCTTGAAGTCAGGGCCCAAATCCGACCGGACGCTTATAATCGCACCCCCTTTCTATGCAAAGGAACATGGGAAGCTAAACTTTCTGACTTATTTTGGAGCGTGGGCACAATGCATGGGAAAACCCTATTCCCAGGCAGCTTCCCTAAATTAGGGTTAGGGTTAGGGTTCGGCCTCCTTGAAGTCAGGGCCCAAATCCAACCGGACGCTTATAATCGCACCCCCTTTCTATGCAAAGGAACACGGGAAGCTAAACTTTCTGACTTATTTTGGAGCGTGGGCACAATGCATGGGAAAACCCTATTCCCAGGCAGCTTTCCTAAATTAGGGTTAGGGTTAGGGTTCGGCCTCCTTGAAGTCAGGGCCCAAATCCAACCGGACGCTTATAATCGCACCCCCTTTCTATGCAAAGGACCACGGGAAGCTAAACTTTCTGACTTATTTTGGAGCGTGGGCACAATGCATGGGAAAACCCTATTCCCAGGCAGCTTTCCTAAATTAGGGTTAGGGTTAGGGTTCGGCCTCCTTGAAGTCAGGGCCCAAATCCAACCGGACGCTTATAATCGCACCCCCTTTCTATGCAAAGGACCACGGGAAGCTAAACTTTCTGACTTATTTTGGAGCGTGGGCACAATGCATGGGAAAACCCTATTCCCAGGCAGCTTCCCTAAATTAGGGTTAGGGTTAGGGTTCGGCCTCCTTGAAGTCAGGGCCCAAATCCGACCGGACGCTTATAATCGCACCCCTTTCTATGCAAAGGACCACGGGAAGCTAAACTTTCTGACTTATTTTGGAGCGTGGGCACAATGCATGGGAAAACCCTATTCCCAGGCAGCTTCCCTAAATTAGGGTTAGGGTTAGGGTTCGGCCTCCTTGAAGTCAGGGCCCAAATCCGACCGGACGCTTATAATCGCACCCCCTTTCTATGCAAAGGACCACGGGAAGCTAAACTTTCTGACTTATTTTGGAGCGTGGGCACAATGCATGGGAAAACCCTATTCCCAGGCAGCTTTCCTAAATTAGGGTTAGGGTTAGGGTTCGGCCTCCTTGAAGTCAGGGCCCAAATCCGACCGGACGCTTATAATCGCACCCCCTTTCTATGCAAAGGACCACGGGAAGCTAAACTTTCTGACTTATTTTGGAGCGTGGGCACAATGCATGGGAAAACCCTATTCCCAGGCAGCTTTCCTAAATTAGGGTTAGGGTTAGGGTTCGGCCTCCTTGAAGTCAGGGCCCAAATCCGACCGGACGCTTATAATCGCACCCCCTTTCTATGCAAAGGACCACGGGAAGCTAAACTTTCTGACTTATTTTGGAGCGTGGGCACAATGCATGGGAAAACCCTATTCCCAGGCAGCTTTCCTAAATTAGGGTTAGGGTTAGGGTTCGGCCTCCTTGAAGTCAGGGCCCAAATCCGACCGGACGCTTATAATCGCACCCCCTTTCTATGCAAAGGACCACGGGAAGCTAAACTTTCTGACTTATTTTGGAGCGTGGGCACAATGCATGGGAAAACCCTATTCCCAGGCAGCTTCCCTAAATTAGGGTTAGGGTTAGGGTTCGGCCTCCTTGAAGTCAGGGCCCAAATCCGACCGGACGCTTATAATCGCACCCCCTTTCTATGCAAAGGACCACGGGAAGCTAAACTTTCTGACTTATTTTGGAGCGTGGGCACAATGCATGGGAAAACCCTATTCCCAGGCAGCTTCCCTAAATTAGGGTTAGGGTTAGGGTTCGGCCTCCTTGAAGTCAGGGCCCAAATCCGACCGGACGCTTATAATCGCACCCCCTTTCTATGCAAAGGACCACGGGAAGCTAAACTTTCTGACTTATTTTGGAGCGTGGGCACAATGCATGGGAAAACCCTATTCCCAGGCAGCTTCCCTAAATTAGGGTTAGGGTTAGGGTTCGGCCTCCTTGAAGTCAGGGCCCAAATCCGACCGGACGCTTATAATCGCACCCCCTTTCTATGCAAAGGACCACGGGAAGCTAAACTTTCTGACTTATTTTGGAGCGTGGGCACAATGCATGGGAAAACCCTATTCCCAGGCAGCTTCCCTAAATTAGGGTTAGGGTTAGGGTTCGGCCTCCTTGAAGTCAGGGCCCAAATCCGACCGGACGCTTATAATCGCACCCCCTTTCTATGCAAAGGACCACGGGAAGCTAAACTTTCTGACTTATTTTGGAGCGTGGGCACAATGCATGGGAAAACCCTATTCCCAGGCAGCTTCCCTAAATTAGGGTTAGGGTTAGGGTTCGGCCTCCTTGAAGTCAGGGCCCAAATCCGACCGGACGCTTATAATCGCACCCCCTTTCTATGCAAAGGACCACGGGAAGCTAAACTTTCTGACTTATTTTGGAGCGTGGGCACAATGCATGGGAAAACCCTATTCCCAGGCAGCTTCCCTAAATTAGGGTTAGGGTTAGGGTTCGGCCTCCTTGAAGTCAGGGCCCAAATCCGACCGGACGCTTATAATCGCACCCCCTTTCTATGCAAAGGACCACGGGAAGCTAAACTTTCTGACTTATTTTGGAGCGTGGGCACAATGCATGGGAAAACCCTATTCCCAGGCAGCTTCCCTAAATTAGGGTTAGGGTTAGGGTTCGGCCTCCTTGAAGTCAGGGCCCAAATCCGACCGGACGCTTATAATCGCACCCCCTTTCTATGCAAAGGACCACGGGAAGCTAAACTTTCTGACTTATTTTGGAGCGTGGGCACAATGCATGGGAAAACCCTATTCCCAGGCAGCTTCCCTAAATTAGGGTTAGGGTTAGGGTTCGGCCTCCTTGAAGTCAGGGCCCAAATCCGACCGGACGCTTATAATCGCACCCCCTTTCTATGCAAAGGACCACGGGAAGCTAAACTTTCTGACTTATTTTGGAGCGTGGGCACAATGCATGGGAAAACCCTATTCCCAGGCAGCTTCCCTAAATTAGGGTTAGGGTTAGGGTTCGGCCTCCTTGAAGTCAGGGCCCAAATCCGACCGGACGCTTATAATCGCACCCCCTTTCTATGCAAAGGACCACGGGAAGCTAAACTTTCTGACTTATTTTGGAGCGTGGGCACAATGCATGGGAAAACCCTATTCCCAGGCAGCTTCCCTAAATTAGGGTTAGGGTTAGGGTTCGGCCTCCTTGAAGTCAGGGCCCAAATCCGACCGGACGCTTATAATCGCACCCCTTTCTATGCAAAGGACCACGGGAAGCTAAACTTTCTGACTTATTTTGGAGCGTGGGCACAATGCATGGGAAAACCCTATTCCCAGGCAGCTTCCCTAAATTAGGGTTAGGGTTAGGGTTCGGCCTCCTTGAAGTCAGGGCCCAAATCCGACCGGACGCTTATAATCGCACCCCCTTTCTATGCAAAGGACCACGGGAAGCTAAACTTTCTGACTTATTTTGGAGCGTGGGCACAATGCATGGGAAAACCCTATTCCCAGGCAGCTTCCCTAAATTAGGGTTAGGGTTAGGGTTCGGCCTCCTTGAAGTCAGGGCCCAAATCCGACCGGACGCTTATAATCGCACCCCCTTTCTATGCAAAGGACCACGGGAAGCTAAACTTTCTGACTTATTTTGGAGCGTGGGCACAATGCATGGGAAAACCCTATTCCCAGGCAGCTTCCCTAAATTAGGGTTAGGGTTAGGGTTCGGCCTCCTTGAAGTCAGGGCCCAAATCCGACCGGACGCTTATAATCGCACCCCCTTTCTATGCAAAGGACCACGGGAAGCTAAACTTTCTGACTTATTTTGGAGCGTGGGCACAATGCATGGGAAAACCCTATTCCCAGGCAGCTTCCCTAAATTAGGGTTAGGGTTAGGGTTCGGCCTCCTTGAAGTCAGGGCCCAAATCCGACCGGACGCTTATAATCGCACCCCCTTTCTATGCAAAGGACCACGGGAAGCTAAACTTTCTGACTTATTTTGGAGCGTGGGCACAATGCATGGGAAAACCCTATTCCCAGGCAGCTTCCCTAAATTAGGGTTAGGGTTAGGGTTCGGCCTCCTTGAAGTCAGGGCCCAAATCCGACCGGACGCTTATAATCGCACCCCCTTTCTATGCAAAGGACCACGGGAAGCTAAACTTTCTGACTTATTTTGGAGCGTGGGCACAATGCATGGGAAAACCCTATTCCCAGGCAGCTTCCCTAAATTAGGGTTAGGGTTAGGGTTCGGCCTCCTTGAAGTCAGGGCCCAAATCCGACCGGACGCTTATAATCGCACCCCCTTTCTATGCAAAGGACCACGGGAAGCTAAACTTTCTGACTTATTTTGGAGCGTGGGCACAATGCATGGGAAAACCCTATTCCCAGGCAGCTTCCCTAAATTAGGGTTAGGGTTAGGGTTCGGCCTCCTTGAAGTCAGGGCCCAAATCCGACCGGACGCTTATAATCGCACCCCCTTTCTATGCAAAGGACCACGGGAAGCTAAACTTTCTGACTTATTTTGGAGCGTGGGCACAATGCATGGGAAAACCCTATTCCCAGGCAGCTTCCCTAAATTAGGGTTAGGGTTAGGGTTCGGCCTCCTTGAAGTCAGGGCCCAAATCCGACCGGACGCTTATAATCGCACCCCCTTTCTATGCAAAGGACCACGGGAAGCTAAACTTTCTGACTTATTTTGGAGCGTGGGCACAATGCATGGGAAAACCCTATTCCCAGGCAGCTTCCCTAAATTAGGGTTAGGGTTAGGGTTCGGCCTCCTTGAAGTCAGGGCCCAAATCCGACCGGACGCTTATAATCGCACCCCCTTTCTATGCAAAGGACCACGGGAAGCTAAACTTTCTGACTTATTTTGGAGCGTGGGCACAATGCATGGGAAAACCCTATTCCCAGGCAGCTTCCCTAAATTAGGGTTAGGGTTAGGGTTCGGCCTCCTTGAAGTCAGGGCCCAAATCCGACCGGACGCTTATAATCGCACCCCCTTTCTATGCAAAGGACCACGGGAAGCTAAACTTTCTGACTTATTTTGGAGCGTGGGCACAATGCATGGGAAAACCCTATTCCCAGGCAGCTTCCCTAAATTAGGGTTAGGGTTAGGGTTCGGCCTCCTTGAAGTCAGGGCCCAAATCCGACCGGACGCTTATAATCGCACCCCCTTTCTATGCAAAGGACCACGGGAAGCTAAACTTTCTGACTTATTTTGGAGCGTGGGCACAATGCATGGGAAAACCCTATTCCCAGGCAGCTTCCCTAAATTAGGGTTAGGGTTAGGGTTCGGCCTCCTTGAAGTCAGGGCCCAAATCCGACCGGACGCTTATAATCGCACCCCCTTTCTATGCAAAGGACCACGGGAAGCTAAACTTTCTGACTTATTTTGGAGCGTGGGCACAATGCATGGGAAAACCCTATTCCCAGGCAGCTTCCCTAAATTAGGGTTAGGGTTAGGGTTCGGCCTCCTTGAAGTCAGGGCCCAAATCCGACCGGACGCTTATAATCGCACCCCCTTTCTATGCAAAGGACCACGGGAAGCTAAACTTTCTGACTTATTTTGGAGCGTGGGCACAATGCATGGGAAAACCCTATTCCCAGGCAGCTTCCCTAAATTAGGGTTAGGGTTAGGGTTCGGCCTCCTTGAAGTCAGGGCCCAAATCCGACCGGACGCTTATAATCGCACCCCCTTTCTATGCAAAGGACCACGGGAAGCTAAACTTTCTGACTTATTTTGGAGCGTGGGCACAATGCATGGGAAAACCCTATTCCCAGGCAGCTTCCCTAAATTAGGGTTAGGGTTAGGGTTCGGCCTCCTTGAAGTCAGGGCCCAAATCCGACCGGACGCTTATAATCGCACCCCCTTTCTATGCAAAGGACCACGGGAAGCTAAACTTTCTGACTTATTTTGGAGCGTGGGCACAATGCATGGGAAAACCCTATTCCCAGGCAGCTTTCCTAAATTAGGGTTAGGGTTAGGGTTCGGCCTCCTTGAAGTCAGGGCCCAAATCCGACCGGACGCTTATAATCGCACCCCCTTTCTATGCAAAGGAACACGGGAAGCTAAACTTTCTGACTTATTTTGGAGCGTGGGCACAATGCATGGGAAAACCCTATTCCCAGGCAGCTTCCCTAAATTAGGGTTAGGGTTAGGGTTCGGCCTCCTTGAAGTCAGGGCCCAAATCCGACCGGACGCTTATAATCGCACCCCCTTTCTATGCAAAGGACCACGGGAAGCTAAACTTTCTGACTTATTTTGGAGCGTGGGCACAATGCATGGGAAAACCCTATTCCCAGGCAGCTTCCCTAAATTAGGGTTAGGGTTAGGGTTCGGCCTCCTTGAAGTCAGGGCCCAAATCCGACCGGACGCTTATAATCGCACCCCCTTTCTATGCAAAGGACCACGGGAAGCTAAACTTTCTGACTTATTTTGGAGCGTGGGCACAATGCATGGGAAAACCCTATTCCCAGGCAGCTTCCCTAAATTAGGGTTAGGGTTAGGGTTCGGCCTCCTTGAAGTCAGGGCCCAAATCCGACCGGACGCTTATAATCGCACCCCCTTTCTATGCAAAGGACCACGGGAAGCTAAACTTTCTGACTTATTTTGGAGCGTGGGCACAATGCATGGGAAAACCCTATTCCCAGGCAGCTTCCCTAAATTAGGGTTAGGGTTAGGGTTCGGCCTCCTTGAAGTCAGGGCCCAAATCCGACCGGACGCTTATAATCGCACCCCTTTCTATGCAAAGGACCACGGGAAGCTAAACTTTCTGACTTATTTTGGAGCGTGGGCACAATGCATGGGAAAACCCTATTCCCAGGCAGCTTTCCTAAATTAGGGTTAGGGTTAGGGTTCGGCCTCCTTGAAGTCAGGGCCCAAATCCAACCGGACGCTTATAATCGCACCCCCTTTCTATGCAAAGGACCACGGGAAGCTAAACTTTCTGACTTATTTTGGAGCGTGGGCACAATGCATGGGAAAACCCTATTCCCAGGCAGCTTCCCTAAATTAGGGTTAGGGTTAGGGTTCGGCCTCCTTGAAGTCAGGGCCCAAATCCGACCGGACGCTTATAATCGCACCCCCTTTCTATGCAAAGGACCACGGGAAGCTAAACTTTCTGACTTATTTTGGAGCGTGGGCACAATGCATGGGAAAACCCTATTCCCAGGCAGCTTCCCTAAATTAGGGTTAGGGTTAGGGTTCGGCCTCCTTGAAGTCAGGGCCCAAATCCGACCGGACGCTTATAATCGCACCCCTTTCTATGCAAAGGACCACGGGAAGCTAAACTTTCTGACTTATTTTGGAGCGTGGGCACAATGCATGGGAAAACCCTATTCCCAGGCAGCTTCCCTAAATTAGGGTTAGGGTTAGGGTTCGGCCTCCTTGAAGTCAGGGCCCAAATCCGACCGGACGCTTATAATCGCACCCCCTTTCTATGCAAAGGACCACGGGAAGCTAAACTTTCTGACTTATTTTGGAGCGTGGGCACAATGCATGGGAAAACCCTATTCCCAGGCAGCTTCCCTAAATTAGGGTTAGGGTTAGGGTTCGGCCTCCTTGAAGTCAGGGCCCAAATCCGACCGGACGCTTATAATCGCACCCCCTTTCTATGCAAAGGACCACGGGAAGCTAAACTTTCTGACTTATTTTGGAGCGTGGGCACAATGCATGGGAAAACCCTATTCCCAGGCAGCTTCCCTAAATTAGGGTTAGGGTTAGGGTTCGGCCTCCTTGAAGTCAGGGCCCAAATCCGACCGGACGCTTATAATCGCACCCCCTTTCTATGCAAAGGACCACGGGAAGCTAAACTTTCTGACTTATTTTGGAGCGTGGGCACAATGCATGGGAAAACCCTATTCCCAGGCAGCTTTCCTAAATTAGGGTTAGGGTTAGGGTTCGGCCTCCTTGAAGTCAGGGCCCAAATCCGACCGGACGCTTATAATCGCACCCCCTTTCTATGCAAAGGACCACGGGAAGCTAAACTTTCTGACTTATTTTGGAGCGTGGGCACAATGCATGGGAAAACCCTATTCCCAGGCAGCTTCCCTAAATTAGGGTTAGGGTTAGGGTTCGGCCTCCTTGAAGTCAGGGCCCAAATCCGACCGGACGCTTATAATCGCACCCCTTTCTATGCAAAGGACCACGGGAAGCTAAACTTTCTGACTTATTTTGGAGCGTGGGCACAATGCATGGGAAAACCCTATTCCCAGGCAGCTTCCCTAAATTAGGGTTAGGGTTAGGGTTCGGCCTCCTTGAAGTCAGGGCCCAAATCCGACCGGACGCTTATAATCGCACCCCCTTTCTATGCAAAGGACCACGGGAAGCTAAACTTTCTGACTTATTTTGGAGCGTGGGCACAATGCATGGGAAAACCCTATTCCCAGGCAGCTTCCCTAAATTAGGGTTAGGGTTAGGGTTCGGCCTCCTTGAAGTCAGGGCCCAAATCCGACCGGACGCTTATAATCGCACCCCCTTTCTATGCAAAGGACCACGGGAAGCTAAACTTTCTGACTTATTTTGGAGCGTGGGCACAATGCATGGGAAAACCCTATTCCCAGGCAGCTTCCCTAAATTAGGGTTAGGGTTAGGGTTCGGCCTCCTTGAAGTCAGGGCCCAAATCCGACCGGACGCTTATAATCGCACCCCCTTTCTATGCAAAGGACCACGGGAAGCTAAACTTTCTGACTTATTTTGGAGCGTGGGCACAATGCATGGGAAAACCCTATTCCCAGGCAGCTTCCCTAAATTAGGGTTAGGGTTAGGGTTCGGCCTCCTTGAAGTCAGGGCCCAAATCCGACCGGACGCTTATAATCGCACCCCTTTCTATGCAAAGGACCACGGGAAGCTAAACTTTCTGACTTATTTTGGAGCGTGGGCACAATGCATGGGAAAACCCTATTCCCAGGCAGCTTCCCTAAATTAGGGTTAGGGTTAGGGTTCGGCCTCCTTGAAGTCAGGGCCCAAATCCGACCGGACGCTTATAATCGCACCCCCTTTCTATGCAAAGGACCACGGGAAGCTAAACTTTCTGACTTATTTTGGAGCGTGGGCACAATGCATGGGAAAACCCTATTCCCAGGCAGCTTCCCTAAATTAGGGTTAGGGTTAGGGTTCGGCCTCCTTGAAGTCAGGGCCCAAATCCGACCGGACGCTTATAATCGCACCCCTTTCTATGCAAAGGACCACGGGAAGCTAAACTTTCTGACTTATTTTGGAGCGTGGGCACAATGCATGGGAAAACCCTATTCCCAGGCAGCTTCCCTAAATTAGGGTTAGGGTTAGGGTTCGGCCTCCTTGAAGTCAGGGCCCAAATCCGACCGGACGCTTATAATCGCACCCCCTTTCTATGCAAAGGACCACGGGAAGCTAAACTTTCTGACTTATTTTGGAGCGTGGGCACAATGCATGGGAAAACCCTATTCCCAGGCAGCTTCCCTAAATTAGGGTTAGGGTTAGGGTTCGGCCTCCTTGAAGTCAGGGCCCAAATCCGACCGGACGCTTATAATCGCACCCCCTTTCTATGCAAAGGACCACGGGAAGCTAAACTTTCTGACTTATTTTGGAGCGTGGGCACAATGCATGGGAAAACCCTATTCCCAGGCAGCTTCCCTAAATTAGGGTTAGGGTTAGGGTTCGGCCTCCTTGAAGTCAGGGCCCAAATCCGACCGGACGCTTATAATCGCACCCCCTTTCTATGCAAAGGACCACGGGAAGCTAAACTTTCTGACTTATTTTGGAGCGTGGGCACAATGCATGGGAAAACCCTATTCCCAGGCAGCTTCCCTAAATTAGGGTTAGGGTTAGGGTTCGGCCTCCTTGAAGTCAGGGCCCAAATCCGACCGGACGCTTATAATCGCACCCCCTTTCTATGCAAAGGACCACGGGAAGCTAAACTTTCTGACTTATTTTGGAGCGTGGGCACAATGCATGGGAAAACCCTATTCCCAGGCAGCTTCCCTAAATTAGGGTTAGGGTTAGGGTTCGGCCTCCTTGAAGTCAGGGCCCAAATCCGACCGGACGCTTATAATCGCACCCCCTTTCTATGCAAAGGACCACGGGAAGCTAAACTTTCTGACTTATTTTGGAGCGTGGGCACAATGCATGGGAAAACCCTATTCCCAGGCAGCTTCCCTAAATTAGGGTTAGGGTTAGGGTTCGGCCTCCTTGAAGTCAGGGCCCAAATCCGACCGGACGCTTATAATCGCACCCCCTTTCTATGCAAAGGACCACGGGAAGCTAAACTTTCTGACTTATTTTGGAGCGTGGGCACAATGCATGGGAAAACCCTATTCCCAGGCAGCTTCCCTAAATTAGGGTTAGGGTTAGGGTTCGGCCTCCTTGAAGTCAGGGCCCAAATCCGACCGGACGCTTATAATCGCACCCCCTTTCTATGCAAAGGACCACGGGAAGCTAAACTTTCTGACTTATTTTGGAGCGTGGGCACAATGCATGGGAAAACCCTATTCCCAGGCAGCTTCCCTAAATTAGGGTTAGGGTTAGGGTTCGGCCTCCTTGAAGTCAGGGCCCAAATCCGACCGGACGCTTATAATCGCACCCCCTTTCTATGCAAAGGACCACGGGAAGCTAAACTTTCTGACTTATTTTGGAGCGTGGGCACAATGCATGGGAAAACCCTATTCCCAGGCAGCTTCCCTAAATTAGGGTTAGGGTTAGGGTTCGGCCTCCTTGAAGTCAGGGCCCAAATCCGACCGGACGCTTATAATCGCACCCCCTTTCTATGCAAAGGACCACGGGAAGCTAAACTTTCTGACTTATTTTGGAGCGTGGGCACAATGCATGGGAAAACCCTATTCCCAGGCAGCTTTCCTAAATTAGGGTTAGGGTTAGGGTTCGGCCTCCTTGAAGTCAGGGCCCAAATCCGACCGGACGCTTATAATCGCACCCCCTTTCTATGCAAAGGACCACGGGAAGCTAAACTTTCTGACTTATTTTGGAGCGTGGGCACAATGCATGGGAAAACCCTATTCCCAGGCAGCTTTCCTAAATTAGGGTTAGGGTTAGGGTTCGGCCTCCTTGAAGTCAGGGCCCAAATCCGACCGGACGCTTATAATCGCACCCCCTTTCTATGCAAAGGACCACGGGAAGCTAAACTTTCTGACTTATTTTGGAGCGTGGGCACAATGCATGGGAAAACCCTATTCCCAGGCAGCTTTCCTAAATTAGGGTTAGGGTTAGGGTTCGGCCTCCTTGAAGTCAGGGCCCAAATCCGACCGGACGCTTATAATCGCACCCCTTTCTATGCAAAGGACCACGGGAAGCTAAACTTTCTGACTTATTTTGGAGCGTGGGCACAATGCATGGGAAAACCCTATTCCCAGGCAGCTTCCCTAAATTAGGGTTAGGGTTAGGGTTCGGCCTCCTTGAAGTCAGGGCCCAAATCCAACCGGACGCTTATAATCGCACCCCCTTTCTATGCAAAGGACCACGGGAAGCTAAACTTTCTGACTTATTTTGGAGCGTGGGCACAATGCATGGGAAAACCCTATTCCCAGGCAGCTTTCCTAAATTAGGGTTAGGGTTAGGGTTCGGCCTCCTTGAAGTCAGGGCCCAAATCCAACCGGACGCTTATAATCGCACCCCCTTTCTATGCAAAGGAACATGGGAAGCTAAACTTTCTGACTTATTTTGGAGCGTGGGCACAATGCATGGGAAAACCCTATTCCCAGGCAGCTTTCCTAAATTAGGGTTAGGGTTAGGGTTCGGCCTCCTTGAAGTCAGGGCCCAAATCCAACCGGACGCTTATAATCGCACCCCCTTTCTATGCAAAGGAACACGGGAAGCTAAACTTTCTGACTTATTTTGGAGCGTGGGCACAATGCATGGGAAAACCCTATTCCCAGGCAGCTTCCCTAAATTAGGGTTAGGGTTAGGGTTCGGCCTCCTTGAAGTCAGGGCCCAAATCCAACCGGACGCTTATAATCGCACCCCCTTTCTATGCAAAGGACCACGGGAAGCTAAACTTTCTGACTTATTTTGGAGCGTGGGCACAATGCATGGGAAAACCCTATTCCCAGGCAGGTGTCCTAAATTAGGGTTAGGGTTAGGGTTCGGCCTCCTTGAAGTCAGGGCCCAAATCCAACCGGACGCTTATAATCGCACCCCCTTTCTATGCAAAGGAACATGGGAAGCTAAACTTTCTGACTTATTTTGGAGCGTGGGCACAATGCATGGGAAAACCCTATTCCCAGGCAGCTTCCCTAAATTAGGGTTAGGGTTAGGGTTCGGCCTCCTTGAAGTCAGGGCCCAAATCCAACCGGACGCTTATAATCGCACCCCCTTTCTATGCAAAGGAACATGGGAAGCTAAACTTTCTGACTTATTTTGGAGCGTGGGCACAATGCATGGGAAAACCCTATTCCCAGGCAGGTGTCCTAAATTAGGGTTAGGGTTAGGGTTCGGCCTCCTTGAAGTCAGGGCCCAAATCCAACTGGATGCTTATATTCGCACCCCTTTCTATGCAAAGGAACATGGGAAGCTAAACTTTCTGACTTATTTTGGAGCGTGGGCACAATGCATGGGAAAACCCTATTCCCAGGCAGCTTCCCTAAATTAGGGTTAGGGTTAGGGTTCGGCCTCCTTGAAGTCAGGGCCCAAATCCAACCGGACGCTTATAATCGCACCCCCTTTCTATGCAAAGGAACATGGGAAGCTAAACTTTCTGACTTATTTTGGAGCGTGGGCACAATGCATGGGAAAACCCTATTCCCAGGCAGCTTCCCTAAATTAGGGTTAGGGTTAGGGTTCGGCCTCCTTGAAGTCAGGGCCCAAATCCGACCGGACGCTTATAATCGCACCCCCTTTCTATGCAAAGGAACACGGGAAGCTAAACTTTCTGACTTATTTTGGAGCGTGGGCACAATGCATGGGAAAACCCTATTCCCAGGCAGGTGTCCTAAATTAGGGTTAGGGTTAGGGTTCGGCCTCCTTGAAGTCAGGGCCCAAATCCGACCGGACGCTTATAATCGCACCCCCTTTCTATGCAAAGGAACATGGGAAGCTAAACTTTCTGACTTATTTTGGAGCGTGGGCACAATGCATGGGAAAACCCTATTCCCAGGCAGCTTCCCTAAATTAGGGTTAGGGTTAGGGTTCGGCCTCCTTGAAGTCAGGGCCCAAATCCAACCGGACGCTTATAATCGCACCCCCTTTCTATGCAAAGGAACATGGGAAGCTAAACTTTCTGACTTATTTTGGAGCGTGGGCACAATGCATGGGAAAACCCTATTCCCAGGCAGGTGTCCTAAATTAGGGTTAGGGTTAGGGTTCGGCCTCCTTGAAGTCAGGGCCCAAATCCAACCGGACGCTTATAATCGCACCCCCTTTCTATGCAAAGGAACATGGGAAGCTAAACTTTCTGACTTATTTTGGAGCGTGGGCACAATGCATGGGAAAACCCTATTCCCAGGCAGGTGTCCTAAATTAGGGTTAGGGTTAGGGTTCGGCCTCCTTGAAGTCAGGGCCCAAATCCAACCGGACGCTTATAATCGCACCCCTTTCTATGCAAAGGAACATGGGAAGCTAAACTTTCTGACTTATTTTGGAGCGTGGGCACAATGCATGGGAAAACCCTATTCCCAGGCAGGTGTCCTAAATTAGGGTTAGGGTTAGGGTTCGGCCTCCTTGAAGTCAGGGCCCAAATCCAACCGGACGCTTATAATCGCACCCCCTTTCTATGCAAAGGAACATGGGAAGCTAAACTTTCTGACTTATTTTGGAGCGTGGGCACAATGCATGGGAAAACCCTATTCCCAGGCAGGTGTCCTAAATTAGGGTTAGGGTTAGGGTTCGGCCTCCTTGAAGTCAGGGCCCAAATCCAACCGGACGCTTATAATCGCACCCCCTTTCTATGCAAAGGAACATGGGAAGCTAAACTTTCTGACTTATTTTGGAGCGTGGGCACAATGCATGGGAAAACCCTATTCCCAGGCAGGTGTCCTAAATTAGGGTTAGGGTTAGGGTTCGGCCTCCTTGAAGTCAGGGCCCAAATCCAACCGGACGCTTATAATCGCACCCCCTTTCTATGCAAAGGAACATGGGAAGCTAAACTTTCTGACTTATTTTGGAGCGTGGGCACAATGCATGGGAAAACCCTATTCCCAGGCAGGTGTCCTAAATTAGGGTTAGGGTTAGGGTTCGGCCTCCTTGAAGTCAGGGCCCAAATCCAACTGGACGCTTATAATCGCACCCCCTTTCTATGCAAAGGACCACGGGAAGCTAAACTTTCTGACTTATTTTGGAGCGTGGGCACAATGCATGGGAAAACCCTATTCCCAGGCAGGTTTCCTAAATTAGGGTTAGGGTTAGGGTTCGGCCTCCTTGAAGTCAGGGCCCAAATCCAACTGGACGCTTATAATCGCACCCCCTTTCTATGCAAAGGAACATGGGAAGCTAAACTTTCTGACTTATTTTGGATCGTGGGCACAATGCATGGGAAAACCCTATTCCCAGGCAGGTTTCCTAAATTAGGGTTAGGGTTAGGGTTCGGCCTCCTTGAAGTCAGGGCCCAAATCCAACCGGACGCTTATAATCGCACCCCCTTTCTATGCAAAGGAACATGGGAAGCTAAACTTTCTGACTTATTTTGGATCGTGGGCACAATGCATGGGAAAACCCTATTCCCAGGCAGGTTTCCTAAATTAGGGTTAGGGTTAGGGTTCGGCCTCCTTGAAGTCAGGGCCCAAATCCAACTGGACGCTTATAATCGCACCCCCTTTCTATGCAAAGGAACATGGGAAGCTAAACTTTCTGACTTATTTTGGATCGTGGGCACAATGCATGGGAAAACCCTATTCCCAGGCAGGTTTCCTAAATTAGGGTTAGGGTTAGGGTTCGGCCTCCTTGAAGTCAGGGCCCAAATCCGACCGGACGCTTATAATCGCACCCCCTTTCTATGCAAAGGAACATGGGAAGCTAAACTTTCTGACTTATTTTGGATCGTGGGCACAATGCATGGGAAAACCCTATTCCCAGGCAGGTTTCCTAAATTAGGGTTAGGGTTAGGGTTCGGCCTCCTTGAAGTCAGGGCCCAAATCCAACTGGACGCTGATAATCGCACCCCCTTTCTATGCAAAGGAACATGGGAAGCTAAACTTTCTGACTTATTTTGGAGCGTGGGCACAATGCATGGGAAAACCCTATTCCCAGGCAGGTTTCCTAAATTAGGGTTAGGGTTAGGGTTCGGCCTCCTTGAAGTCAGGGCCCAAATCCAACTGGACGCTTATAATCGCACCCCCTTTCTATGCAAAGGAACATGGGAAGCTAAACTTTCTGACTTATTTTGGAGCGTGGGCACAATGCATGGGAAAACCCTATTCCCAGGCAGCTTCCCTAAATTAGGGTTAGGGTTAGGGTTCGGCCTCCTTGAAGTCAGGGCCCAAATCCAACTGGACGCTTATAATCGCACCCCCTTTCTATGCAAAGGAACATGGGAAGCTAAACTTTCTGACTTATTTTGGATCGTGGGCACAATGCATGGGAAAACCCTATTCCCAGGCAGGTTTCCTAAATTAGGGTTAGGGTTAGGGTTCGGCCTCCTTGAAGTCAGGGCCCAAATCCAACCGGACGCTTATAATCGCACCCCCTTTCTATGCAAAGGAACATGGGAAGCTAAACTTTCTGACTTATTTTGGATCGTGGGCACAATGCATGGGAAAACCCTATTCCCAGGCAGGTTTCCTAAATTAGGGTTAGGGTTAGGGTTCGGCCTCCTTGAAGTCAGGGCCCAAATCCAACTGGACGCTTATAATCGCACCCCCTTTCTATGCAAAGGAACATGGGAAGCTAAACTTTCTGACTTATTTTGGATCGTGGGCACAATGCATGGGAAAACCCTATTCCCAGGCAGGTTTCCTAAATTAGGGTTAGGGTTAGGGTTCGGCCTCCTTGAAGTCAGGGCCCAAATCCAACCGGACGCTTATAATCGCACCCCCTTTCTATGCAAAGGAACATGGGAAGCTAAACTTTCTGACTTATTTTGGATCGTGGGCACAATGCATGGGAAAACCCTATTCCCAGGCAGGTTTCCTAAATTAGGGTTAGGGTTAGGGTTCGGCCTCCTTGAAGTCAGGGCCCAAATCCAACCGGACGCTTATAATCGCACCCCCTTTCTATGCAAAGGAACATGGGAAGCTAAACTTTCTGACTTATTTTGGATCGTGGGCACAATGCATGGGAAAACCCTATTCCCAGGCAGGTTTCCTAAATTAGGGTTAGGGTTAGGGTTCGGCCTCCTTGAAGTCAGGGCCCAAATCCAACCGGACGCTTATAATCGCACCCCTTTCTATGCAAAGGAACATGGGAAGCTAAACTTTCTGACTTATTTTGGATCGTGGGCACAATGCATGGGAAAACCCTATTCCCAGGCAGGTTTCCTAAATTAGGGTTAGGGTTAGGGTTCGGCCTCCTTGAAGTCAGGGCCCAAATCCAACTGGACGCTTATAATCGCACCCCCTTTCTATGCAAAGGAACATGGGAAGCTAAACTTTCTGACTTATTTTGGATCGTGGGCACAATGCATGGGAAAACCCTATTCCCAGGCAGGTTTCCTAAATTAGGGTTAGGGTTAGGGTTCGGCCTCCTTGAAGTCAGGGCCGAAATCCAACTGGACGCTGATAATCGCACACTTTTCTATGCAAAGGAACATGGAAAGCTAAACTTTCTGACTTATTTTGGATCGTGGGCACAATGCATGGGAAAACCCTATTCCCAGGCAGGTTTCCTAAATTAGGGTTAGGGTTAGGGTTCGGCCTCCTTGAAGTCAGGGCCCAAATCCAACTGGACGCTTATAATCGCACCCCCTTTCTATGCAAAGGAACATGGGAAGCTAAACTTTCTGACTTATTTTGGATCGTGGGCACAATGCATGGGAAAACCCTATTCCCAGGCAGGTTTCCTAAATTAGGGTTAGGGTTAGGGTTCGGCCTCCTTGAAGTCAGGGCCCAAATCCAACTGGACGCTTATAATCGCACCCCCTTTCTATGCAAAGGAACATGGGAAGCTAAACTTTCTGACTTATTTTGGATCGTGGGCACAATGCATGGGAAAACCCTATTCCCAGGCAGGTTTCCTAAATTAGGGTTAGGGTTAGGGTTCGGCCTCCTTGAAGTCAGGGCCCAAATCCAACTGGACGCTTATAATCGCACCCCCTTTCTATGCAAAGGAACATGGGAAGCTAAACTTTCTGACTTATTTTGGATCGTGGGCACAATGCATGGGAAAACCCTATTCCCAGGCAGGTTTCCTAAATTAGGGTTAGGGTTAGGGTTCGGCCTCCTTGAAGTCAGGGCCCAAATCCAACTGGACGCTTATAATCGCACCCCCTTTCTATGCAAAGGAACATGGGAAGCTAAACTTTCTGACTTATTTTGGATCGTGGGCACAATGCATGGGAAAACCCTATTCCCAGGCAGGTTTCCTAAATTAGGGTTAGGGTTAGGGTTCGGCCTCCTTGAAGTCAGGGCCCAAATCCAACTGGACGCTGATAATCGCACCCCCTTTCTATGCACAGGAACATGGGAAGCTAAACTTTCTGACTTATTTTGGATCGTGGGCACAATGCATGGGAAAACCCTATTCCCAGGCAGGTTTCCTAAATTAGGGTTAGGGTTAGGGTTCGGCCTCCTTGAAGTCAGGGCCCAAATCCAACTGGACGCTTATAATCGCACCCCCTTTCTATGCAAAGGAACATGGGAAGCTAAACTTTCTGACTTATTTTGGATCGTGGGCACAATGCATGGGAAAACCCTATTCCCAGGCAGGTTTCCTAAATTAGGGTTAGGGTTAGGGTTCGGCCTCCTTGAAGTCAGGGCCCAAATCCAACTGGACGCTGATAATCGCACCCCCTTTCTATGCAAATGAACATGGGAAGCTAAACTTTCTGACTTATTTTGGATCGTGGGCACAATGCATGGGAAAACCCTATTCCCAGGCAGGTTTCCTAAATTAGGGTTAGGGTTAGGGTTCGGCCTCCTTGAAGTCAGGGCCCAAATCCAACTGGACGCTTATAATCTCACCCCCTTTCAATGCAAAGGAACATGGGAAGCTAAACTTTCTGACTTATTTTGGATCGTGGGCACAATGCATGGGAAAACCCTATTCCCAGGCAGGTTTCCTAAATTAGGGTTAGGGTTAGGGTTCGGCCTCCTTGAAGTCAGGGCCCAAATCCAACTGGACGCTGATCATCGCACCCCCTTTCTATGCAAAGGAACATGGGAAGCTAAACTTTCTGACTTATTTTGGATCGTGGGCACAATGCATGGGAAAACCCTATTCCCAGGCAGGTTTCCTAAATTAGGGTTAGGGTTAGGGTTCGGCCTCCTTGAAGTCAGGGCCCAAATCCAACTGGACGCTTATAATCGCACCCCCTTTCTATGCAAAGGAACATGGGAAGCTAAACTTTCTGACTTATTTTGGATCGTGGGCACAATGCATGGGAAAACCCTATTCCCAGGCAGGTTTCCTAAATTAGGGTTAGGGTTAGGGTTCGGCCTCCTTGAAGTCAGGGCCCAAATCCAACTGGACGCTGATCATCGCACCCCCTTTCTATGCAAAGGAACATGGGAAGCTAAACTTTCTGACTTATTTTGGATCGTGGGCACAATGCATGGGAAAACCCTATTCCCAGGCAGGTTTCCTAAATTAGGGTTAGGGTTAGGGTTCGGCCTCCTTGAAGTCAGGGCCCAAATCCAACTGGACGCTTATAATCGCACCCCCTTTCTATGCAAAGGAACATGGGAAGCTAAACTTTCTGACTTATTTTGGATCGTGGGCACAATGCATGGGAAAACCCTATTCCCAGGCAGGTTTCCTAAATTAGGGTTAGGGTTAGGGTTCGGCCTCCTTGAAGTCAGGGCCCAAATCCAACTGGACGCTTATAATCGCACCCCCTTTCTATGCAAAGGAACATGGGAAGCTAAACTTTCTGACTTATTTTGGATCGTGGGCACAATGCATGGGAAAACCCTATTCCCAGGCAGGTTTCCTAAATTAGGGTTAGGGTTAGGGTTCGGCCTCCTTGAAGTCAGGGCCCAAATCCAACTGGACGCTTATAATCGCACCCCCTTTCTATGCAAAGGAACATGGGAAGCTAAACTTTCTGACTTATTTTGGATCGTGGGCACAATGCATGGGAAAACCCTATTCCCAGGCAGGTTTCCTAAATTAGGGTTAGGGTTAGGGTTCGGCCTCCTTGAAGTCAGGGCCCAAATCCAACTGGACGCTTATAATCGCACCCCCTTTCTATGCAGAGGAACATGGGAAGCTAAACTTTCTGACTTATTTTGGATCGTGGGCACAATGCATGGGAAAACCCTATTCCCAGGCAGGTTTCCTAAATTAGGGTTAGGGTTAGGGTTCGGCCTCCTTGAAGTCAGGGCCCAAATCCAACTGGACGCTGATCATCGCACCCCCTTTCTATGCACAGGAACATGGGAAGCTAAACTTTCTGACTTATTTTGGATCGTGGGCACAATGCATGGGAAAACCCTATTCCCAGGCAGGTTTCCTAAATTAGGGTTAGGGTTAGGGTTCGGCCTCCTTGAAGTCAGGGCCCAAATCCAATTGGACGCTGATCATCGCACCCCCTTTCTCTGCACAGGAACATGGGAAGCTAAACTTTCTGACTTATTTTGGATCGTGGGCACAATGCATGGGAAAACCCTATTCCCAGGCAGGTTTCCTAAATTAGGGTTAGGGTTAGGGTTTGTCCTCCTTGAAGTCAGGGCCCAAATCCAACTGGACGCTGATAATCGCACCCCCTTTCTATGCAAATGAACATGGGAAGCTAAACTTTCTGACTTATTTTGGATCGTGGGCACAATGCATGGGAAAACCCTATTCCCAGGCAGGTTTCCTAAATTAGGGTTAGGGTTAGGGTTCGGCCTCCTTGAAGTCAGGGCCCAAATCCAACTGGACGCTGATCATCGCACCCCCTTTCTATGCAGAGGAACATGGGAAGCTAAACTTTCTGACTTATTTTGGATCGTGGGCACAATGCATGGGAAAACCCTATTCCCAGGCAGGTTTCCTAAATTAGGGTTAGGGTTAGGGTTCGGCCTCCTTGAAGTCAGGGCCCAAATCCAACTGGATGCTTATAATCGCACCCCCTTTCAATTCAAAGGAACATGGGAAGCTAAACTTTCTGACTTATTTTGGATCGTGGCCACAATGCATGGGAAAACCCTATTCCCAGGCAGGTTTCCTAAATTAGGGTTAGGGTTAGGGTTCGGCCTCCTTGAAGTCAGGGCCCAAATCCAACTGGACGCTGATCATCGCACCCCCTTTCTATGCACAGGAACATGGGAAGCTAAACTTTCTGACTTATTTTGGATCGTGGGCACAATGCATGGGAAAACCCTATTCCCAGGCAGGTTTCCTAAATTAGGGTTAGGGTTAGGGTTCGGCCTCCTTGAAGTCAGGGCCCAAATCCAACTGGACGCTTATAATCGCACCCCCTTTCTATGCAAAGGAACATGGGAAGCTAAACTTTCTGACTTATTTTGGATCGTGGCCACAATGCATGGGAAAACCCTATTCCCAGGCAGGTTTCCTAAATTAGGGTTAGGGTTAGGGTTCGGCCTCCTTGAAGTCAGGGCCCAAATCCAACTGGACGCTGATCATCGCACCCCCTTTCTATGCAAAGGAACATGGGAAGCTAAACTTTCTGACTTATTTTGGATCGTGGGCACAATGCATGGGAAAACCCTATTCCCAGGCAGGTTTCCTAAATTAGGGTTAGGGTTAGGGTTCGGCCTCCTTGAAGTCAGGGCCCAAATCCAACTGGACGCTTATAATCGCACCCCCTTTCTATGCAAAGGAACATGGGAAGCTAAACTTTCTGACTTATTTTGGATCGTGGGCACAATGCATGGGAAAACCCTATTCCCAGGCAGGTTTCCTAAATTAGGGTTAGGGTTAGGGTTCGGCCTCCTTGAAGTCAGGGCCCAAATCCAACTGGACGCTGATCATCGCACCCCCTTTCTATGCAAAGGAACATGGGAAGCTAAACTTTCTGACTTATTTTGGATCGTGGGCACAATGCATGGGAAAACCCTATTCCCAGGCAGGTTTCCTAAATTAGGGTTAGGGTTAGGGTTCGGCCTCCTTGAAGTCAGGGCCCAAATCCAACTGGACGCTTATAATCGCACCCCCTTTCTATGCAAAGGAACATGGGAAGCTAAACTTTCTGACTTATTTTGGATCGTGGGCACAATGCATGGGAAAACCCTATTCCCAGGCAGGTTTCCTAAATTAGGGTTAGGGTTAGGGTTCGGCCTCCTTGAAGTCAGGGCCCAAATCCAACTGGACGCTTATAATCGCACCCCCTTTCTATGCAAAGGAACATGGGAAGCTAAACTTTCTGACTTATTTTGGATCGTGGGCACAATGCATGGGAAAACCCTATTCCCAGGCAGGTTTCCTAAATTAGGGTTAGGGTTAGGGTTCGGCCTCCTTGAAGTCAGGGCCCAAATCCAACTGGACGCTTATAATCGCACCCCCTTTCTATGCAAAGGAACATGGGAAGCTAAACTTTCTGACTTATTTTGGATCGTGGGCACAATGCATGGGAAAACCCTATTCCCAGGCAGGTTTCCTAAATTAGGGTTAGGGTTAGGGTTCGGCCTCCTTGAAGTCAGGGCCCAAATCCAACTGGACGCTGATCATCGCACCCCCTTTCTATGCACAGGAACATGGGAAGCTAAACTTTCTGACTTATTTTGGATCGTGGGCACAATGCATGGGAAAACCCTATTCCCAGGCAGGTTTCCTAAATTAGGGTTAGGGTTAGGGTTCGGCCTCCTTGAAGTCAGGGCCCAAATCCAACTGGACGCTGATAATCGCACCCCCTTTCTATGCAAAGGAACATGGGAAGCTAAACTTTCTGACTTATTTTGGATCGTGGGCACAATGCATGGGAAAACCCTATTCCCAGGCAGGTTTCCTAAATTAGGGTTAGGGTTAGGGTTCGGCCTCCTTGAAGTCAGGGCCCAAATCCAACTGGACGCTGATCATCGCACCCCCTTTCTATGCACAGGAACATGGGAAGCTAAACTTTCTGACTTATTTTGGATCGTGGGCACAATGCATGGGAAAACCCTATTCCCAGGCAGGTTTCCTAAATTAGGGTTAGGGTTAGGGTTCGGCCTCCTTGAAGTCAGGGCCCAAATCCAACTGGATGCTTATAATCGCACCCCCTTTCAATTCAAAGGAACATGGGAAGCTAAACTTTCTGACTTATTTTGGATCGTGGGCACAATGCATGGGAAAACCCTATTCCCAGGCAGGTTTCCTAAATTAGGGTTAGGGTTAGGGTTCGGCCTCCTTGAAGTCAGGGCCCAAATCCAACTGGACGCTGATCATCGCACCCCCTTTCTATGCACAGGAACATGGGAAGCTAAACTTTCTGACTTATTTTGGATCGTGGGCACAATGCATGGGAAAACCCTATTCCCAGGCAGGTTTCCTAAATTAGGGTTAGGGTTAGGGTTCGGCCTCCTTGAAGTCAGGGCCCAAATCCAACTGGATGCTTATAATCGCACCCCCTTTCAATTCAAAGGAACATGGGAAGCTAAACTTTCTGACTTATTTTGGATCGTGGCCACAATGCATGGGAAAACCCTATTCCCAGGCAGGTTTCCTAAATTAGGGTTAGGGTTAGGGTTCGGCCTCCTTGAAGTCAGGGCCCAAATCCAACTGGACGCTGATCATCGCACCCCCTTTCTATGCAAAGGAACATGGGAAGCTAAACTTTCTGACTTATTTTGGATCGTGGGCACAATGCATGGGAAAACCCTATTCCCAGGCAGGTTTCCTAAATTAGGGTTAGGGTTAGGGTTCGGCCTCCTTGAAGTCAGGGCCCAAATCCAACTGGATGCTTATAATCGCACCCCCTTTCAATTCAAAGGAACATGGGAAGCTAAACTTTCTGACTTATTTTGGATCGTGGCCACAATGCATGGGAAAACCCTATTCCCAGGCAGGTTTCCTAAATTAGGGTTAGGGTTAGGGTTCGGCCTCCTTGAAGTCAGGGCCCAAATCCAACTGGACGCTGATCATCGCACCCCCTTTCTATGCACAGGAACATGGGAAGCTAAACTTTCTGACTTATTTTGGATCGTGGGCACAATGCATGGGAAAACCCTATTCCCAGGCAGGTTTCCTAAATTAGGGTTAGGGTTAGGGTTCGGCCTCCTTGAAGTCAGGGCCCAAATCCAACTGGACGCTTATAATCGCACCCCCTTTCTATGCAAAGGAACATGGGAAGCTAAACTTTCTGACTTATTTTGGATCGTGGGCACAATGCATGGGAAAACCCTATTCCCAGGCAGGTTTCCTAAATTAGGGTTAGGGTTAGGGTTCGGCCTCCTTGAAGTCAGGGCCCAAATCCAACTGGACGCTGATCATCGCACCCCCTTTCTATGCAAAGGAACATGGGAAGCTAAACTTTCTGACTTATTTTGGATCGTGGGCACAATGCATGGGAAAACCCTATTCCCAGGCAGGTTTCCTAAATTAGGGTTAGGGTTAGGGTTCGGCCTCCTTGAAGTCAGGGCCCAAATCCAACTGCATGCTGATCATCGCACCCCCTTTCTATGCAGAGGAACATGGGAAGCTAAACTTTCTGACTTATTTTGGATCGTGGGCACAATGCATGGGAAAACCCTATTCCCAGGCAGGTTTCCTAAATTAGGGTTAGGGTTAGGGTTCGGCCTCCTTGAAGTCAGGGCCCAAATCCAACTGGACGCTTATAATCGCACCCCCTTTCTATGCAAAGGAACATGGGAAGCTAAACTTTCTGACTTATTTTGGATCGTGGGCACAATGCATGGGAAAACCCTATTCCCAGGCAGGTTTCCTAAATTAGGGTTAGGGTTAGGGTTCGGCCTCCTTAAAGTCAGGGCCCAAATCCAACTGGACGCTCATCATCGCACCCCCTTTCTATGCAAAGGAACATGGGAAGCTAAACTTTCTGACTTATTTTGGATCGTGGGCACAATGCATGGGAAAACCCTATTCCCAGGCAGGTTTCCTAAATTAGGGTTAGGGTTAGGGTTCGGCCTCCTTGAAGTCAGGGCCCAAATCCAACTGGACGCTTATAATCGCACCCCCTTTCTATGCAAAGGAACATGGGAAGCTAAACTTTCTGACTTATTTTGGATCGTGGGCACAATGCATGGGAAAACCCTATTCCCAGGCAGGTTTCCTAAATTAGGGTTAGGGTTAGGGTTCGGCCTCCTTGAAGTCAGGGCCCAAATCCAACTGGACGCTTATAATCGCACCCCCTTTCTATGCAAAGGAACATGGGAAGCTAAACTTTCTGACTTATTTTGGATCGTGGGCACAATGCATGGGAAAACCCTATTCCCAGGCAGGTTTCCTAAATTAGGGTTAGGGTTAGGGTTCGGCCTCCTTGAAGTCAGGGCCCAAATCCAACTGGACGCTTATAATCGCACCCCCTTTCTATGCAGAGGAACATGGGAAGCTAAACTTTCTGACTTATTTTGGATCGTGGGCACAATGCATGGGAAAACCCTATTCCCAGGCAGGTTTCCTAAATTAGGGTTAGGGTTAGGGTTCGGCCTCCTTGAAGTCAGGGCCAAAATCCAACTGGACTCTTATAATCGCACCACTTTCTATGCAGAGGAACATGGGAAGCTAAACTTTCTGACTTATTTTGGATCGTGGGCACAATGCATGGGAAAACCGTATTCCCAGGCAGGTTTCCTAAATGAGGGTTAGGGTTAGGGTTCGGCCTCCTTGAAGTCAGGGCCCAAATCCAACTGGACGCTGATCATCGCACCCCCTTTCTCTTCACAGGAACATGGGAAGCTAAACTTTCTGACTTATTTTGGATCGTGGGCACAATGCAAGGGAAAACCCTATTCCCAGGCAGGTTTCCTAAATTAGGGTTAGGGTTAGGGTTCGGCCTCCTTGAAGTCAGGGCCCAAATCCAATTGGACGCTGATCATCGCACCCCCTTTCTCTGCACAGGAACATGGGAAGCTAAACTTTCTGACTTATTTTGGATCGTGGGCACAATGCAAGGGAAAACCCTATTCCCAGGCAGGTTTCCTAAATTAGGGTTAGGGTTAGGGTTCGGCCTCCTTGAAGTCAGGGCCCAAATCCAACTGGACGCTGATCATCGCACCCCCTTTCTATGCACAGGAACATGGGAAGCTAAACTTTCTGACTTATTTTGGATCGTGGGCACAATGCATGGGAAAACCCTATTCCCAGGCAGGTTTCCTAAATTAGGGTTAGGGTTAGGGTTCGGCCTCCTTGAAGTCAGGGCCCAAATCCAACTGGACGCTTATAATCGCACCCCCTTTCTATGCAAAGGAACATGGGAAGCTAAACTTTCTGACTTATTTTGGATCGTGGGCACAATGCATGGGAAAACCCTATTCCCAGGCAGGTTTCCTAAATTAGGGTTAGGGTTAGGGTTCGGCCTCCTTGAAGTCAGGGCCCAAATCCAACTGGACGCTTATAATCGCACCCCCTTTCTATGCAAAGGAACATGGGAAGCTAAACTTTCTGACTTATTTTGGATCGTGGGCACAATGCATGGGAAAACCCTATTCCCAGGCAGGTTTCCTAAATTAGGGTTAGGGTTAGGGTTCGGCCTCCTTGAAGTCAGGGCCCAAATCCAACTGGATGCTTATAATCGCACCCCCTTTCAATTCAAAGGAACATGGGAAGCTAAACTTTCTGACTTATTTTGGATCGTGGCCACAATGCATGGGAAAACCCTATTCCCAGGCAGGTTTCCTAAATTAGGGTTAGGGTTAGGGTTCGGCCTCCTTGAAGTCAGGGCCCAAATCCAACTGGACGCTGATAATCGCACCCCCTTTCTATGCAAAGGAACATGGGAAGCTAAACTTTCTGACTTATTTTGGATCGTGGGCACAATGCATGGGAAAACCCTATTCCCAGGCAGGTTTCCTAAATTAGGGTTAGGGTTAGGGTTCGGCCTCCTTGAAGTCAGGGCCCAAATCCAACTGGATGCTTATAATCGCACCCCCTTTCAATTCAAAGGAACATGGGAAGCTAAACTTTCTGACTTATTTTGGATCGTGGCCACAATGCATGGGAAAACCCTATTCCCAGGCAGGTTTCCTAAATTAGGGTTAGGGTTAGGGTTCGGCCTCCTTGAAGTCAGGGCCCAAATCCAACTGGACGCTGATCATCGCACCCCCTTTCTCTACACAGGAACATGGGAAGCTAAACTTTCTGACTTATTTTGGATCGTGGGCACAATGCATGGGAAAACCCTATTCCCAGGCAGGTTTCCTAAATTAGGGTTAGGGTTAGGGTTCGGCCTCCTTGAAGTCAGGGCCCAAATCCAACTGGATGCTTATAATCGCACCCCCTTTCAATTCAAAGGAACATGGGAAGCTAAACTTTCTGACTTATTTTGGATCGTGGCCACAATGCATGGGAAAACCCTATTCCCAGGCAGGTTTCCTAAATTAGGGTTAGGGTTAGGGTTCGGCCTCCTTGAAGTCAGGGCCCAAATCCAACTGAACGCTGATCATCGCACCCCCTTTCTATGCAAAGGAACATGGGAAGCTAAACTTTCTGACTTATTTTGGATCGTGGGCACAATGCATGGGAAAACCCTATTCCCAGGCAGGTTTCCTAAATTAGGGTTAGGGTTAGGGTTCGGCCTCCTTGAAGTCAGGGCCCAAATCCAACTGGATGCTTATAATCGCACCCCCTTTCAATTCAAAGGAACATGGGAAGCTAAACTTTCTGACTTATTTTGGATCGTGGCCACAATGCATGGGAAAACCCTATTCCCAGGCAGGTTTCCTAAATTAGGGTTAGGGTTAGGGTTCGGCCTCCTTGAAGTCAGGGCCCAAATCCAACTGGACGCTGATCATCGCACCCCCTTTCTATGCACAGGAACATGGGAAGCTAAACTTTCTGACTTATTTTGGATCGTGGGCACAATGCATGGGAAAACCCTATTCCCAGGCAGGTTTCCTAAATTAGGGTTAGGGTTAGGGTTCGGCCTCCTTGAAGTCAGGGCCCAAATCCAACTGGACGCTTATAATCGCACCCCCTTTCTATGCAAAGGAACATGGGAAGCTAAACTTTCTGACTTATTTTGGATCGTGGGCACAATGCATGGGAAAACCCTATTCCCAGGCAGGTTTCCTAAATTAGGGTTAGGGTTAGGGTTCGGCCTCCTTGAAGTCAGGGCCCAAATCCAACTGGACGCTTATAATCGCACCCCCTTTCTATGCAAAGGAACATGGGAAGCTAAACTTTCTGACTTATTTTGGATCGTGGGCACAATGCATGGGAAAACCCTATTCCCAGGCAGGTTTCCTAAATTAGGGTTAGGGTTAGGGTTCGGCCTCCTTGAAGTCAGGGCCCAAATCCAACTGGACGCTTATAATCGCACTCGCTTTCTATGCAAAGGAACATGGGAAGCTAAACTTTCTGACTTATTTTGGATCGTGGCCACAATGCATGGGAAAACCCTATTCCCAGGCAGGTTTCCTAAATTAGGGTTAGGGTTAGGGTTCGGCCTCCTTGAAGTCAGGGCCCAAATCCAACTGGACGCTTATAATCTCACCCCCTTTCAATGCAAAGGAACATGGGAAGCTTAACTTTCTGACTTATTTTGGATCGTGGGCACAATGCATGGGAAAACCCTATTTCCAGGCAGGTTTCCTAAATTAGGGTTAGGGTTAGGGTTCGGCCTCCGTGAAGTCCCGGCCCAAATCCAACTGGACGCTGATCATCGCACCCCCTTTCTATGCAAAGGAACATGGGAAGCTAAACTTTCTGACTTATTTTGGATCGTGGGCACAATGCATGGGAAAACCCTATTCCCAGGCAGGTTTCCAAAATTAGGGTTAGGGTTAGGGTTCGGCCTCCTTGAAGTCAGGGCCCAAATCCAACTGGATGCTGATCATCGCACCCCCTTTCTATGCAAATGAACATGGGATGCTAAACTTTCTGACTTATTTTGGATCGTGGGCACAATGCATGGGAAAACCCTATTCCCAGGCAGGTTTCCTAAATTAGGGTTAGGGTTAGGGTTCGGCCTCCTTGAAGTCAGGGCCCAAATCCAACTGGACGCTTATAATCGCACCCCCTTTCTATGCAGAGGAACATGGGAAGCTAAACTTTCTGACTTATTTTGGATCGTGGGCACAATGCATGGGAAAACCCTATTCCCAGGCAGGTTTCCTAAATTAGGGTTAGGGTTAGGGTTTGTCCTCCTTGAAGTCAGGGCCCAAATCCAACTGGACGCTTATAATCGCACCCCCTTTCTATGCAAATGAACATGGGAAGCTAAACTTTCTGACTTATTTTGGATCGTGGGCACAATGCATGGGAAAACCCTATTCCCAGGCAGGTTTCCTAAATTAGGGTTAGGGTTAGGGTTCGGCCTCCGTGAAGTCACGGCCCAAATCCAACTGGATGCTCATCATCGCACCCCCTTTCTATGCAAAGGAACATGGGAAGCTAAACTTTCTGACTTATTTTGGATCGTGGGAACAATGCATGGGAAAACCCTATTCCCAGGCAGGTTTCCTAAATTAGGGTTAGGGTTAGGGTTCGGCCTCCTTGAAGTCAGGGCCCAAATCCAACTGGACGCTTATAATCGCACCCGCTTTCTATGCAAAGGAACATGGGAAGCTAAACTTTCTGACTTATTTTGGATCGTGGGCACAATGCATGGGAAAACCCTATTCCCAGGCAGGTTTCCTAAATTAGGGTTAGGGTTAGGGTTCGGCCTCCTTGAAGTCAGGGCCCAAATCCAACTGGACGCTTATAATCGCACCCCCTTTCTATGCAGAGGAACATGGGAAGCTAAACTTTCTGACTTATTTTGGATCGTGGGAACAATGCATGGGAAAACCCTATTCCCAGGCAGGTTTCCTAAATTAGGGTTAGGGTTAGGGTTCGGCCTCCTTGAAGTCAGGGCCCAAATCCAACTGGACGCTTATAATCGCACCCCCTTTCTATGCAGAGGAACATGGGAAGCTAAACTTTCTGACTTATTTTGGATCGTGGGCACAATGCATGGGAAAACCCTATTCCCAGGCAGGTTTCCTAAATTAGGGTTAGGGTTAGGGTTCGGCCTCCTTGAAGTCAGGGCCCAAATCCAACTGGACGCTTATAATCGCACCCCCTTTCTATGCAGAGGAACATGGGAAGCTAAACTTTCTGACTTATTTTGGATCGTGGGCACAATGCATGGGAAAACCCTATTCCCAGGCAGGTTTCCTAAATTAGGGTTAGGGTTAGGGTTCGTCCTCCTTGAAGTCAGGGCCAAAATCCAACTGGACGCTTATAATCGCACCCCCTTTCTATGCAGAGGAACATGGGAAGCTAAACTTTCTGACTTATTTTGGATCGTGGGCACAATGCATGGGAAAACCCTATTCCCAGGCAGGTTTCCTAAATGAGGGTTAGGGTTAGGGTTCGGCCTCCTTGAAGTCAGGGCCCAAATCCAACTGGACGCTGATCATCGCACCCCCTTTCTCTGCACAGGAACATGGGAAGCTAAACTTTCTGACTTATTTTGGATCGTGGGCACAATGCATGGGAAAACCCTATTCCCAGGCAGGTTTCCTAAATTAGGGTTAGGGTTAGGGTTCGGCCTCCTTGAAGTCAGGGCCCAAATCCAATTGGACGCTGATCATCGCACCCCCTTTCTCTGCACAGGAACATGGGAAGCTAAACTTTCTGACTTATTTTGGATCGTGGGCACAATGCATGGGAAAACCCTATTCCCAGGCAGGTTTCCTAAATTAGGGTTAGGGTTAGGGTTCGGCCTCCTTGAAGTCAGGGCCCAAATCCAACTGGACGCTGATCATAGCACCCCCTTTCTATTCACAGGAACATGGGAAGCTAAACTTTCTGACTTATTTTGGATCGTGGGCACAATGCATGGGAAAACCCTGTTCCCAGGCAGGTTTCCTAAATTAGGGTTAGGGTTAGGGTTCGGCCTCCTTGAAGTCAGGGCCCAAATCCAACTGGACGCTGATCATCGCACCCCCTTTCTATGCACAGGAACATGGGAAGCTAAACTTTCTGACTTATTTTGGATCATGGGCACAATGCATGGGAAAACCCTATTCCCAGGCAGGTTTCCTAAATTAGGGTTAGGGTTAGGGTTCGGCCTCCTTGAAGTCAGGGCCCAAATCCAACTGGACGCTTATAATCGCACCCCCTTTCTATGCAAAGGAACATGGGAAGCTAAACTTTCTGACTTATTTTGGATCGTGGGCACAATGCATGGGAAAACCCTATTCCCAGGCAGGTTTCCTAAATTAGGGTTAGGGTTAGGGTTCGGCCTCCTTGAAGTCAGGGCCCAAATCCAACTGGATGCTTATAATCGCACCCCCTTTCAATTCAAAGGAACATGGGAAGCTAAACTTTCTGACTTATTTTGGATCGTGGCCACAATGCATGGGAAAACCCTATTCCCAGGCAGGTTTCCTAAATTAGGGTTAGGGTTAGGGTTCGGCCTCCTTGAAGTCAGGGCCCAAATCCAACTGGATGCTTATAATCGCACCCCCTTTCAATTCAAAGGAACATGGGAAGCTAAACTTTCTGACTTATTTTGGATCGTGGCCACAATGCATGGGAAAACCCTATTCCCAGGCAGGTTTCCTAAATTAGGGTTAGGGTTAGGGTTCGGGCTCCTTGAAGTCAGGGCCCAAATCCAACTGAACGCTGATCATCGCACCCCCTTTCTATGCAAAGGAACATGGGAAGCTAAACTTTCTGACTTATTTTGGATCGTGGGCACAATGCATGGGAAAACCGTATTCCCAGGCAGGTTTCCTAAATTAGGGTTAGGGTTAGGGTTCGGCCTCCTTGAAGTCAGGGCCCAAATCCAACTGGATGCTTATAATCGCACCCCCTTTCAATTCAAAGGAACATGGGAAGCTAAACTTTCTGACTTATTTTGGATCGTGGCCACAATGCATGGGAAAACCCTATTCCCAGGCAGGTTTCCTAAATTAGGGTTAGGGTTAGGGTTCGGCCTCCTTGAAGTCAGGGCCCAAATCCAACTGGACGCTGATCATCGCACCCCCTTTCTATGCACAGGAACATGGGAAGCTAAACTTTCTGACTTATTTTGGATCGTGGGCACAATGCATGGGAAAACCCTATTCCCAGGCAGGTTTCCTAAATTAGGGTTAGGGTTAGGGTTCGGCCTCCTTGAAGTCAGGGCCCAAATACAACGGGACGCTCATAATCGCACCCCCTTTCTATGCAAAGGAACATGGGAAGCTAAACTTTCTGACTTATTTTGGATCGTGGCCACAATGCATGGGAAAACCCTATTCCCAGGCAGGTTTCCTAAATTAGGGTTAGGGTTAGGGTTCGGCCTCCTTGAAGTCAGGGCCCAAATCCAACTGGACGCTGATCATCGCACCCCCTTTCTATGCAAAGGAACATGGGAAGCTAAACTTTCTGACTTATTTTGGATCGTGGGCACAATGCATGGGAAAACCCTATTCCCAGGCAGGTTTCCTAAATTAGGGTTAGGGTTAGGGTTCGGGCTCCTTGAAGTCAGGGCCCAAATCCAACTGAACGCTGATCATCGCACCCCCTTTCTATGCAAAGGAACATGGGAAGCTAAACTTTCTGACTTATTTTGGATCGTGGGCACAATGCATGGGAAAACCATATTCCCAGGCAGGTTTCCTAATTAGGGTTAGGGTTAGGGTTCGGCCTCCTTGAAGTCAGGGCCCAAATCCAACTGGACGCTGATCATCGCACCCCCTTTCTATGCAAAGGAACATGGGAAGCTAAACTTTCTGACTTATTTTGGATCGTGGGCACAATGCATGGGAAAACCCTATTCCCAGGCAGGTTTTCTAAATTAGGGTTAGGGTTAGGGTTAGGGTTCGGCCTCCTTGAAGTCAGGGCCCAAATTCAACTGGACGCTGATAATCGCACCCCCTTTCTATGCAAAGGAACATGGGAAGCTAAACTTTCTGAATTATTTATTCGGCATGGAGTTTTATGCTTAGAAAGAGTTTTTCAGACACCTTTGCATAACCCCCAATTTTGGCTCCCGTTTGAGGAAATTTCGTGATGCCGGCAGTAGGCGCCGTCCTGGGGACTGAAAAAAGTTGCACCCACATCCTAAAACGGAGTGTGGGACGAAATTCGGGGTGGAATTTTGTACTTTAGAAAGGGTTTTGCAGAGACTTTTGCGGAATGGCAGATTTTGGCTGCCGTTGGAGGAAATTTCATGATGCGGTCAGTAGGGGCGCCGTCCAGGGCGCTGAAAAAAAGTTGCCCCCGAATCTAAAAACGGAGTGTTGGACGAGATTCAGTTTGGAATTTTATGCTTAGAAAGGGTTTTGCAGAGACTTTTGCGGAACGGCCGATTTTGGCTCCCGTTGGAGATAATTTCTTGATGCCGGCAGTAGACACTCCGTCCCGGGCGCTGAAAAAAAGTTGCACCCGAATCCAAAAACGGAGGGCAGGATGAGATTCAGGTGGAATTTCATGCCTACAAAGGGTGTTGCAGAGACTTTTGCGGAACGGCCGATTTTGGCTCCCGTTGGAGGAAATTTCGTGATACCGGCAGTAGGCGCGCCGGCCTGGGGGCTGAAAAAAAGTTTCACCCGAATACAAAAACGGAGGGCGGAACGAGATTCAGGGTGGAATTTTATGCTTAGAAAACATTTTGCAGAGACTTTTGCGGAACGGCCGATTTTGGCTCCCGTTGGACGTAATTTTGTCTTGCCAGCAGTAGACGTGCCGGCCTGGGGGCTGAAAAAAAGTTTCACCCAAATACAAAAACGGAGGGCGGAACGAGATTCGGGGTGGAATTCTATGCTTAGAAACCATTTTGCAGAGACTTTTGCAGAACGGCCGATTTTGGCTCCCGTTGGAGGAAATTTCGTGTTGCCGGCAGTAGGCGCGCCGTCCCGGGGGCTGAAAAAAAGTTGCACCCGAATCCAAAATCCGAGAGTGGAACGAGATTTGGGGTGGAATTTTATACTTAGAAAGGGTGTTGCAGAAACGTTTGCAGAACGGCCGATTTTGGCTCCCGTTGGAGGAAATTTCGTGATGCCGGCAGTAAGCGCGCCGGCCTGGGGGCTGAAAAAAAGTTTCACCTGAATGCAACAATGGAGTGTGGGACGATATTCGGGGTGGGATTTTATGCTTAGAAAGCATTTTGCAGAGACTTTTGCGGAACGGCCGATTTTGGCTCCCGTTGGAGGAAATTTCATGATGCCGGCAGTAGGCGCACCGTCCCGGGACCTGAAAAAAGTTGCACCCGAATCCAAAAACGGAGGGCAAGACGAGATTCAGGGGGGAAATTTATGCTTAGAAAGGGTTTTGCAGAGATTTCTGCGGAATGCCCGATTTTGGCTCCCGTTGGAGGAAATTTCGTGATGCCAGCAGTAGGCGCGCTGGCCTGGGGGCTGAAAAAAAGTTTCAACCGAATCCAAAAACGGAGGGCGGAACGAGATTCGGGGTGGAATTTTATGCTTAGAAAGGGTTTTGCAGAGACTTTTGCGGAACGGCCGATTTTGGCTCCCGTTGGAGGAAATTTCGTGATGCTGGCAGTAGGCGCGCCAGCCTGGGGGCTGAAAAAAAATTGAACCCGAATCCAAAAACGGAGGGCAAGACGAGATTCGGGGTGGAATTTTATGCTTAGAAAGCATTTTGCAGAGACTTTTGCGGAACGGCCGATTTCGGCTCCCGTTGGAGGAAATTTCGTGAAGCCGCCAGTAGGCGCGCCGTCCCGGGGGCTGAAAAAAGTTGCACCCGAATCCAAAAACGGAGTGTGGGATGAGATTCGGGGTGGAATTTTATGCTTAGAAAGGGTTTTGCAGAGACTTTTGCGGAACGGCTGATTTTGGCTCCCATCGGAGGAAATTTCGTGATGCCGGCAGTAAGCGCGCCGGCCTGGGGGCTGAAAAAAAGTTTCACCCGAATCCAAAAACGGACGGCGGGACCAGATTCGGTGTGGAATTTTATGCTTAGATAGCATTTTGCAGAGAGGTTAACGGAACAGACGTTTTTGGCTCGGGTTGGAGGAAATTTCATGATGCCGGCAGTAGGCTCGCCGGCCTGGGCTCTGAGAAAGTTGCACCCGAATCCAAAAACGGTGTGTGGGACGAGATTCGGGGTGGAATTCTATGCTAAGAAAGGGTTTTGCAGAGCGTTTTTCAAAACGGACGATTTTGGATCTGTTTGGAGGAAATTCCGTGATGCTGGCAGTAGGCGCCGGCCTGGGGCTGAAAAAAAGTTGCACCCGAATCCAAAAACGGAGGGCAGGTCAAGAGCCGGTGTGGAATTTTATGCTTAGAAAGGGTTTTGCAGAGATTTTTTTGGAACGGGTGATTTTGGCTCGGGTTGGAAGAAATTTCGTGATGCCGGCAGTAGGCGCCTCAGCCCAGGGGCTGAAAAAAAGTTTCACCCGAATCAAAAACGGAGTGTGGGACGAGATTCGGGGTGGAATTTTATGTTTAGAAAGTGTTTTGCAGAGCGTTTTTCAAAACCGACAATTTTGGCTCGGGTTGGAGGAAGTTTCATGATGCCGGCAGTAGGTGCGCCGGCCGGGGGCTGAAAAAAAGTTGCACCCGAATCCAAAAATGGAGGGCGGGTCGAGAGTCGGTGTGGAATTTTATGCTTAGAAAGGGTCACAGTAGGCGGGCCGGCCAGCGGGGTAAAAAAAAGTTGCACCTGAATCCAAAAACGGAGGGCGGGATGAGGTTCGGGGTGGAATTCTATGCTTACAAAGGGTTTTGGAGGGACTTTTTGGGAACGGCCGATTTCGGGTCCCGTTGGAACGAATTTCCTGATGCCGGTAGTAGGTGCGGTAGTAGGTGGGGTGAAAAAAAATTACGCACATATCAAAAAAAGGCAGGCGGGACGAGATTCAGGGTGGAATTTTATGCTTAGCAAGGGTTTTGCAGAGACTTTTGCATAATGGCCGATTTTGGCTCTCGTTGGAGGAAATTTCCTGATGCCGGCAGTAGGCGCTCCGGCCGGGGGCTGACAAATAGTTGCACCCAAATTCAAAAACGGAGGGTGGGACGAGATTCAGGGTGGAATTTTATGCTTAGAAAGTGTTTTGCAGAGCCTTTTGGGTAACGGCGGATTTTGGCTCCCGTTGGAGGAAATTTCGTGATGCTGGCAGTAGGCGCTCCGGCCGGGGTCAGAAAAAAATTTGCAGCCGAATTCAAAAACGGAGGGCGGGACGAGAATCAGGGTGGAATTTTGTGCTTAGAAAGGGTTTTGCAGGGACTTTTGCGGAACGGCTGATTTTGGCTATCGTTGGAGCAATTTTCGTGATACCGGCAGTAGGCACGCTGGCCGGCAGTCTGAAAAAAAGTTGCACCCAAATCCAAAAACGGAGGGCGGGACGAGATTCGGGGTGGAATTTTATGCTAAGAAAGGGTTTAGCAGGGACTTTTGAGGAACGGCCGATTTTGGCTCCCGTTGGAGGAAATTTCGTGATGCTGGTAGTAGGCGTACCGGCCGGCGGGCTGAAAAAACTTGCACCAGAATCCAAAAACCGAGGGCGGGATGAGATTCGGGGTGGAATTTTGTGCTTAGAAAGGTTTATGCGGATACTTTTGCGGAGCGGCCGATTTTGGTTCCCCTTGCCGGGAAATTTCCTGATGCTGGGAGTAGGTGCGCTGGGTGCCGGGCTGAAAAAAAGTTACACCCGAATCCAAAAAGGGAGGGCAGGACGAGATTCAGGGTGGAATTTTGTGCTTAGAAAGGGTTTTGCAGAGACTTTTCCGGAATGGCCAATTGTGGCCCCCTTTGCAGGAAATTTTGTGATGCCGGCAGTAGGCTCTCCAACCGGTAGGCAGAAAAAAATTGCAGCCAAATCCAAAAACGGAGGGCGGGACGAGATTTGGGACGGAATTTTATGCTTAGAAAGGCTTTTGCCGAGACTTTTGCGGAACGGCCGATTTTGGCTACCGTTGGAGGATATTTCCTGATGCCGGCAGTAGGCACCCTGGCCAGGGGCTGACGAATAGTTGAACCCAAATTCAAAAACGGAGGGTGGGACGAGATTCAGGGTAGAATTTTATACTTAGAAAGGGTTTTGCAGGGACTTTGGCGGAACGGCCAATTTTGGCTACCGTTGGAGGAATATTCGTAATGGTTGCAGTAGGCGCCGGCCAGCGGGCTGAAAAAAAGTTGCACCCGAATCCAAAAACGGAGGGCGGGACGAGATTTGGGGTGGAATTTTATGCTTAGAAAGTGTTTTGCATAGACTTTTGCGGAACGGCGGATTTTGGCTCCCGTTGGAGGAAATTTCATGATGCCGGCATTAGGCGGTCCAGCTGGGGGGCAGAAAAAAGTTGGACCCGAATTAAAAAACGGAGGGCGGGACAAGAATCAGGGTGGAATTTTATGGTTAGAAAGGGTTTTGCAGAGACTTTTGTGGAACGGCTGAGTTTGGCTCCAGTTGCAGGAAATTTCATGATGCCGACAGTAGGTGCTCCGGCTGGGGGGCTGAAAAAATGTTGCAGCCGAATAAAAAAATGGAGGGCGGGATGAGATTCGGGGTGGAACTTTATTCTTAGGAAGAGTTTTGCAGAGAGTTTTGTGGAACGGCCGATGTTGGCTTCCTTTGGAGGAAGTTTCCTGAAGTTTCCGTAGGGGTGCCCCCCAAGGGGCTGACAAAAATTTGTACCCAAATTGAAAAACGGAGGGCGGGATGAGATTCGGTGTGCCATTTTATGCTTAGAAAGTGTTTTGCAGGGACCTTTGAGGAACAGCAAATTTTAGCTCCCGTTGGAGGATATTTCGTGATGGGGGCAGTAGGAGCGCCGGCCGGGGGGCTGAAAAAAAGTTTCACCTGAATTTAAAAACCGAGTGCGGGATGAGATTCGGTGTGGAATTTATGCTTAGAAAGGGTTTTGCAGGGACTTTTCCGGAACGGCCGATTTTGGCTCCCATTGGAGGAAATTTCATGATGCCGGCATTAGGTGAGCTGGCCAGCGGGCGGAAAAAAGTTGCACCCGAATCCAAAAACGGAGGGCAGGACAAGATTCAGGGTGGAATTTTATGCTCAGAAATGGTTTTGCAAAGACTTTTGAGGAACGGCCGATTTTGGCTCCCGTCGGAGAAAATTTCATGATGCCGGCAGTAGGGGCGCCGGCCGTTGGCTGAAAACAAGTTTCAGCCGAATTCAAAAACGGAGTGTGGGGCGAGATTCGGGGTGGAATTTTATGCTTAGAAACGATTTTGCAGAGACTTTTCATGAATTTTCCTGATGGGGAGACAAAATCGGCCGTTTCGCAAAATCCTTTGCAAAACCGTTTCTAAGCAAAAAATTCCACCTGGAGTCTCGTCCTGCCCTCCGTCTTGGAATTCAGATGCAACATTTTTCGGCTCCCAGGCCGGCGCGCCTACTTCCGGCTTCACGCTTTTTCCTCATGGGGTGACAAAATCGGCCGTTTCGCAGAAGTCTCTGTAAAACCATTTCTACGCTTAAAATTCGACTCCGAATCTCATCCCGCCCTCCTTTTTTGAATTTGGGTGCAGCATTTTTTCAGCACCCCAGCTGGCACGCCTACTGCCAGCGTCTCGAATTTTCCTCCCAGGGAGACAAAATCAGCCTTTCCCCAAAAGTCTCTGCAAAACCGTTATTAAGCATATAATTCCACCTCAAATCTCGTCCCACCCTCCGTTTTTGAATTCGGGTGCAGCATTTTTTCTAGCCCCTGGCCGGCGCGCCTGCTGTTACCATCACTTTTTTTCCTCTAGGGGAGAAAAAAATCTGCCAATCCTCAAAAGTCTCTGCAAAACCATTTCTAAGCATAAATTTCCACCCCGAATCTCGTCCCACCCTATGTTTTTGATTTCGGGTGCAGCATTTTTTCAGCCCCCCAGCCTGCAAGCCTACTGCTGGCATCTCGAATTTTCCTCCCAGGGCGACAAAATCATCCGTCCTGCAAAAGTCTCTGCAAAACCATTATTAAACATAAAATTCCACCCCGAATCTCAGCCCGCCCTCCGTTTTTGATTTCGATTGCAAAAATTTTTCTGCCCTACAGCCCGCCCTCCGTTTTTGATCTTGGGTGCCACTTTTTTTCTGCCTTCCCAAGAAACGTGCCTACTGCCAGCATCACGAATCCCAAATCTCGTCCCGCCCTCCATTTTTGAATTCGGGTGCAACAATTTTTCAGGCCCCCAGCCGGCACGCCTACTCATCATGAATTTTCCTCCCAGGGAGACAAAATATGCCAATCCACAAAAGTCTCTGTAAAACTGTTTCTAAACATAAAATTCCACCCCGAATCTCATCCCACCCTCCATTTTTGAATTCGGGTGCAACTTTTTTTCTGCCCCCCCAGCTCGCGCGTCTACTGCCAGCGTCAGAAATTTCTGTCCCAAGGAGCCAAAATCGGCCATTCCACAAAAGTCTCCGCACAAGCGTTCCTAAGCATAAAATTCCACTCCAAATCTCCTCCTCCCTCCGTTTTTCATTTCAGGTTGAACACTGTTTCAGCCACCCGACCCGCTGGCAGTACATGCACGGGCCATGGGGATTGAAAAAAGTTGTACCCAAATTTAAAAACGGTGGGCGGGATGGGATTTGGGGTGGTATTTTGTGCTTAGAAATGGCTTTGCAGAGAATTTTGCGGAACGGACGATTTTGGCTCCCCAGGATGTAAATTCGTGATGATGGCAGTTTTGGTTCGATGGGAGGAACATTTATGATGCCAGCAGTACACGCACAGGCCATGGGGATGGAAAAACTTGGACCCGAATTTAAAAACAGTGGGCAGGATGGGATTCGGGGTGGAATTTTATGTTTAGGAATGGTTTTGCAGAGACTTTTCCGGAATGGCCGATTTTGGCTCCCCAGGAGGAAAATTTGTGATAGTAGGTGCGTGGCCCAGGGGGTGCGTGGGCCAGGGGGTGCGTGGGCCAGGGGGCGCGTGGGTCAGGGGATTCTAAAAAAGTTGCATCCTATTTCAAAAATGGAGGGCAGTACAAGATTCAGGGTGGAATTTTATGCTTAGAAATGGTTTTTCAAAGACTTTTCCCGAATGGCCAATGTTGGCTGCACGGGAGGACTATTTCTGATGGTTTAACGATCTCCCACTACTGCTCCCCACTCCAGTAACTTTATTTGCAACCAGTAATGATTCAAACAAAACTTCAATTATTGGGAATAAGTGTACAGTTCCAAAGGGTTGCTGAGACTGAGCCCCTGCTTGCCAAAAGTTGTTTTTACCACTTTTTCACACCTTCTTAGCCTCCTCGTATTCTCCCACTGGTATGGGCTTGATCATTCAAGTCAAGCATTGTGATAAGAGCCCATCGGCCTCTAGTCTGCTTCCACCCATTTCCCTTCCCCATCGCAGAACCACAGCAAATACTAAGCACATGAAAAGCAAGCAGGCGAAAGTGTGAATACTATTTCTGAATATCAGTTTGCGAGGATTCTGACATGCCGCCCCTCCAAGAAAAAGGCCATCAGTCAGACAAGTCATAGTCTTCACTTTGCAAAACACATGGAAAAAAATATACAGCATAGCTATAATACCATTGCTATACGTTAAGGTTTTATAGGCTAAGCATTATAAAAATTTTTGATCCAATCTGGAGCATTTACATTTTCCTTGTCAACCCATTCTGCCAATGAACTGGGGAAATTTCCATTGGATTAAATGGAAAATTTCCATTGGATTAAAAATTGAACCCCTCCTCTATGTTTCCTGCTGTCCAGAATTTCTTTAACTTCAAAATGTTGTTCCCCGACAACCATGATGTGTTTAGGAGGTGGGGGGAGTGGGGTGCCATTGTGAAGATTCTTTGTACAGTTTAACTAAATCACAATGGAACACAGGGTGGATCCTTTTGAATGTGGCAAGCATCTGCAATCAGACTGAGATTGCATTAATCACTTTATCGATGACAAAGGACCCACAAATTTTGGCCCAAGTTTTTTCGATGGTTGTAATGATTTGAGATGTCGAATGGGCAAAAGAACTTTGTCTCCCACTTTTCTGGGGTTCTTCTGCAAACTACAAATTTTCACAAACCCTCACCTCCTTTAATGAAGCAGTAATCTGAGGCCACACTTGGGTTAATTGCTGGACCCATTCATCAGCTGAAGTGATCTGAGTGGATTTTTGAGGTAGCTCCAAGATTGGCACAAAGTCTTGCCTGGTAGCTATTTTAAATGGGGTGAGGCCAGTGCTTTGATGCACTGAATTATTATATGCCACCTCAGCAAAAGTCAACAATTCCTCCCAATTGTCTTGCTGGTAGTTTATGAAACATCTCAGATACTCTTCTAGTACAGAGTTCAATTGTTCACCCGATCCGCCCGTCTGGGGGGGTGACTCAAACTCAGGGCCTGGGATGCCCCAATCAGCTTCAGGAACACCCTCCAGAATTTGGCAGTGAATTGGACCCCGCAATCACTGATTACTCACTCTGGGACACCGTGAGCTTGGTAGACGTGCTGTATAAACAACTTAACCAGCTTGGGAGCTGATGGAAGGGAGTGGCATACCACAAAATGAGCTTGTTTGGAGAAGGGATCAGTCACTACCCAGATGACTATCTTTTTATTACTTTCAGGCAAGTCTACAATAAAGTTCATGGCAATTTGCTTCTAAGGTCTCTCTGGGCTTGCCACTGGCTATAGAAGCCCCATTCTCTTGGCCATTGCACATGTGGGGCATGTAGCCACATAGTCCCCTACATCTTTTCTCATGGTTGGCCACCAGAATTGCCACCTGAGGAGATGCAGAGTTTTCACAAACCCAAAATGCCCAGCTGTTTTACTGTCATGGCCCCTTTGTAGGACCCACTTCCATGCCTCTGCCATGACATACAGTTTATTTTGCCACCACCATGCCTCTGCTTATTCAACAGGGAATGGTTATTTTCCTTAAACCATTCATCCTGGGAAATCTGGGCATTCAACCTTTCCAATAGCTCCCCCTCTGGTTGTTTTTTGCTCCTTTTACTCTGCGCCCTAGTGACCACTCTTAAGCCTGCCTGGACACATGGAATTATAGGAGCTATCACCTCCTCCCGTTTGCTGTTATGTTGGGGCAACCGGGACAGAGCATCTGCCAGAAAGTTCCTTTACCCAGGAATGTACTTCAAAGAGAAATTAAACCGATGAAAATATTGTGCCCATCTCATTTGCATTGGGGATAATTTCCTGGGAGCAGTTAAGGCTTCTAGGTTTTTGTGGTCAGTCCAAATTTTAAAGGGGTGAGGTGATCCCTCCAACCAGTGCCTCCAGCAAACCAAGGCCCAACACACAGCAAATGCCTCCTTCTCCCACACCAACCAGCGCCTTTCCATCTCTGAAAACTTTCTGGAGATGTAGGCACAGGGATATAGATTTCCTTCTGTTCCCATCACAATACCACAGCCCCTATCACTACATCCAAAGCATCTGGAGAGGCTGAGCATGATGAGGTCAAAGGAAAACTAAAGGGGCTGAAATTGTAATCAGTGAATTGGAGATGAGCATCAGAATGGGCTGCATAGTAGCATTGCATGAGAGGTGGGATATTGCAAAATTAACACTGGGGATTAGTACAGGGAGCTCTGCAACATTCTGAGTGTTCAATCTCCAGGATCATCCTGTAACCCTCTTAAAATTATTGTGCCTGCATAATAGAAACAAAACTGTTATAATTTGTACCTGCGTAGTAACATTAGAAAAGGGGATTTGAAACGGCTATTCAAAATGCATTTTTCCAACTACTGCAAATATCCTGAAGATTATCATGCAGCATGTTAAGGCAATATATTGTATTATTCTATCTATTTTAAAGTTCTACTTATAAATGATTTTAGAAATCCCCACCTATGCAATCAGATTAGCAATAAAACCTAATATTGTGCCAAAAATTGATCTCCAATGTCCTAAAAGTTTTTTGCTTCTGCAAAAGACACCGTCTTTTTAAAATTCATTTGCGTAGTGTTTTCAAATGTATTTTTGTTGTTTTTTAAAGCTTATTTTTATTGCAAGGTGATGTAGGCTTTTGTTTTGTTTTTAGTACACATTTCGGTATTGGCTAAGCAGCCTCCCTAATCACCCAAGCTTGCTGATCTCAAAATAACTCTAGGAAATACATCAAGAGTGAGACGCCAAGGAGGCTGCAGAGAGATGATTGTGCAAGGAAACCCAGAGCATGCACATGCCCACCTCTCAGCTGGTCCAGAACTAAGAGAAGTGGGAAAAACTATACTATGGGGCAGAATAAGACTAAGATATGATGAATAAGAATTTAGTCTTCCCAGCCCAAAACTTTAACCATGTCACTTCTATGTCTAGCATTCTGACAAATTTTAAATTATTATTTTAATATAGAACCACAAAAACAATGAAAAAAATAAAACAATATATCTCAATACAATGAAAACCAAAAAAAAAAATGTTAAGAAAAAAACCCAGACATTTGTGTGTGTGCACCTTCGAGTCACAGTCTTGACTCCTGGCACCTACCTGGACTAGTCCCTGTAGTTTTCTTGGCAAGGATTTTCAAAAGTGGGTTGTGCTTGCCTCCTTCCTAGGGCTGAGAGAGAGGGACTGGCCCAAAGTCACCCAGCCAGCTTTGTGAATGTCTTTCCAAGAACAGATAAGTGTAGGCACAGTAAATCCAAAGTTCTTCATAAACAGAGCCCTGAACCCATCAGCAGTACATCTTACTGTTGGAAGAAAAAGTTATCTTACCAAGTCCATTTCTGAGCCGGGAGTAAAGACACTGACGAATTGCATGAAGTTAGGAGATTTATTCTTCACCCAAGTGCAGAAGCAATGACAGCAAGCAGTTAGGTGGGCGGCCGCACTGGACCCCCGCCATACAGCATATTATATACCTTTCGTTACATTCAGACCTACATTAAGATGTCATGACCGTCTGATCCAATCAAAGCCAGTTACCTTGATCCATACTCCTCCCTTTACCCAGGACCCCTTTCTCTGGTCCTGATTAAGATTCTCCCTTCTTGAATGTAAACTAATTTCTATCACCTTGATTGTTTACAGCCATATGTAAAGCATCCTTTATCACTCTGCTTGTTCACCAGGCGCTGTCCTGATCTACATCCCTAAGAAACAAGGTCAGGACCGCTTATCTTTCTTTGTGAAGGGTCATCTGAACAGGAAAGAATTATCAAGTCAAGATAATTGATCAATATCTGCTCACATGAAGTGTCTTCTTTCCAGTCAGGAAGAAACAAACCATGAGAGCAATTATCACATCCTTGAGATATTGAGAAGTGTTGAAGGTCACACCCTTAAGAATGCAACCTTTTGATAATTTAAATAAGGTCAATTACTGTGAGGTCAACCATACATACAGGAAAGGGAATATTGGCATATTGCTGGGCCTGCTTTTACTTCATGTTACACAAGCAGGTAAAGGCAAGTGTTTAAAATATCTAAATGTCCAAATATCCAAAATGTCTACAAATATCTAAAATGTGTATGTGTATATATATATATATATATATATATATAATGCCTATATGTCCCAACCTTCTTACATTACTAAGCCCTGGCTTTTGTGAATGCTTCCGTAACGCTGATTTTTTTTTTTAAAAAAGCGGTTATATTCCATGAATGTCTTAATAATATCTGACAGGGAATATTGAATATAGAATATGTTGTGCAGAGTGCAGCAATACTCTCACAAAATTTGCCCAGGAAAAAATACACATCAGCATGAGAGATTTACAAAATGCAATGTCCATATCTTGTTCTCCAAAGAAATCCAGCCAGAAAATATATACTATCTGGTTGTTTATTGATAAAAAATGTAAAACTCCATAAAATACATCTCTGTAGCACACAAACCAACAAAATCACTCCAAAATACCCTAAGTAAACCAAAAGACCCAGTTGCCCAAGAAGAAAAAGCAGGGGTCATCTACAACATACAGTGTAAGGACTGTAACAAACACTACATAGGACAGAGAGGCAGAAGACTAACAGAGCACATCCACGAGCACCAGCTAGCTGTCAGAAGACATGATGAAAATTCCTTAATCTCATAACACATGGACAGACTCAACCATAGTTTTAACTGGGAAACTGTCAGCATTTTAGACCAAGCTAAATCCAAATATGCAGGAGAATTCTTGGAAGCCTGGTATTCAGACAAGGCAGCAATTAACAGACACATAGAGATAAACAGCATTTACATACTATTCAAAAGAGACAAAAGACCAGAATATCACATCACCAGCAATCAATCACCAGCAATCATCACCCAGATAAGCAAAGGTTACCACCAGGCACACAATCAAACAGCAAACATATGCTAATCAAAGAACTACCAGAGGAGCAAAACAAAACTCCCACCCTTACCAGCACTGGCAAGGCAGGCCACAGCATATAAATAAAGAGCAAACCCCATCCCATTTTAGCACTGAAGATGTTACCTAGCCGGGTAATGAAATGTTTGCAAGAAAAGAACCAAGCTCAGAGAACCCCAGGGACTCCACAGTTCAACCCTGAGCTACACATATTCCCCTGTATTGGCAAGAGAGTTTTCTCTATCTGTTGTCATACAGTGGCCAGAAGTTTAAAGAGAAGAGAATAGGCTAGAGTATAGTCAGCAAGATGCTAGGGCTAATCCTTACCAACCTCCATCTTATGATGGAGCAAGAGCAGCACAGCTAGTCTCCTCAAACTGAGAATGTTAAAGGCTGAAATACAGAACATCAGCAGATCTTCAGGATTCTACTTGTAGGGAGATCCTTATTCATATATAACTCTTTACTCCTGAAGAGTTTGTTATATGGACACTTCTTTTCTTGGCCATCAAGAGCATCTATACCTTCTGCTGCCTGGACGGTGGCTCAAGCTGCCCTTCAGAGTCAGAGAAGAAGCTCTCTAGATCTCAAGGAGTGTGTCTAAAAGCATCTCCCATGAAAGACAGAGCTCCCAGGTCAACCTCTGAATCTTTTACTAACCATTTCCCGAGGACATGTCTGCATATCACCTTCTGTATTTCACCATCCACTAGCAGCTGAGAATAACTTTAGGGGCTCCATTCTGGAAGTGGTGTTTTCCCTCTTACATGTACAGTGCCTTGATACAAATGGGGGAAGCAGCGTGAAATTATGTCTTTTGTGTCAGCAAACTTGTGACTTGAACAGGTAATCCCAGTTTCCTGTAGGACACACTTATTCTATTTGGTTTGTTCTCCTGCTCTTCAATTCTCTTTTGGCTGTGAGGAAGACTAAAAGCCCAACTTCTGCAGCTACCATTTTTCTTTTTAAAATCAGTTGGTGGATCAGTTGACTGGTCAACCTAGAAAGTATGAAGCCCTGAAATTGATTTGCCTGCATCTGGTTTAACATACAGTAAATGTAACTGAAGTGTAATTGAAAGGAGTCATTCTTACAGTTCTTTAAATTCCCTTGCTAGTGGCTGTTGCTCTCAGTAGCCCTCGTTCCTCACTTTCTATTCTCCGTAATGTTCCTAGGATAGTTTACAGCTCCTATGCTCCTACAGCTAAATCATTTTCTCACATTCTACTTCCTCAATAGCACTTATTCCAGTGGCTGCACAAATCTGGATGACCACAGTCAGTTGGTCAACCCATAGTTTGAAGGAATTAAAAAAAAACACAAACTATTCAACTGATTGATAGAAAAAAGAAGAAATGCAGTGCGTGAATAACCAGTGTTGTGCATGCCAAATGGACGAGCCACAAGTCACGGGAGCTTATCCCTGCCAGATAGGTCCTATACGTAGACTTCATGCTTTATAGAAAGTGTGGGGTGGATCAGAGGTTTAAACAGAGGCATGGTACCATTAGGAATCTTTTAGCTGCTGTTTTGGAGGAGAAGTGAAAGCTGAGGTTTGTTGGAGAATGTAAAAATGCTGTTCATCAAAGAAGGAGACTTTATGGTATATCTGTGTGATGGAAAGAGAGACAGACATGAAGTGGAAAAAGAAGATTGAAATATTTTCAGAAAGAAGTCTCCAATGGCTCAAGATTCCACAGAGAGAGAGAACAGAGAAGTTCAGGGCCTAAAACAATAGAAGAGAGAACTGACAAGCCTCTATGTTCTGTAAAGTTAGCTAAGCTAAAGAGAGAGGGAGGAAGGTGTGGGGAACAAATAGGTCAAGTGGCTGTTTAACTATTTGAAAGTTTAAAGAATTTTCCCACGCAAGGTAGAAGGGAATAATTGGAAACAAAATAAGCTCCTTGATGTAAGAAAACTTATAGATAAAAAGAAACTTATAGTTAAAAGAAAAAGAAACACAATATTTAAGAAAAGTACAACTTTTAAAAGCCATGGCCATTGGCATTGTGGGGGCAGGGCAGAGACAATTAGCAATTATAAGAATTGCTTTAACATATCTGAGACCTTCTTACAGAGCTGTCTGACACTTTTTTTTTACAATGACTCTACCCATTTTTGTGTGATGATTGATTCTTGTCATTGTGTCTGTTCTTCTTTATGTCCCTTCTCAAAACTCACTTGATTATTAACCTTTTTAAAAGTAACTCATGTTAACTCTGCTGCTCACATCAGTTCCATTCCGCCTTTCACATGGCTCTCTTTCTTGCTATGTTTCCACGACATGCTTACAAACACAGTTGACTCAATTAATTTTGGAAAATCGTATGACATACTGAGCCATACACTAGATGCATGGGTTTGGTTCACTTAAATGTGGCTAAAATGTGGTTAGCTAAGTTGGGCTACAATGGGTCACGCAAACACAGCGTCTCTCTCCCACTATCTTCCTTCCCATTCCTTTGACTTCTTGAATGCCAAAGAAACAAGAAACTCCTGAGAATTAAGAGCTTGCAATTATTGTCATGAAACTCTGTAAATCACCTAAATATCAATCACAATCTTTGTCTCCTCCTGTATATATGCTGGGGATCCCCGCCCTTCCCAAACACGAGGAACAAAAATGCTTAGAAGATGAACATTCTCAACATGCTTCTGCCTCGGCTTTTATTTTCATTTTATTCCTTTTGAACTAATAATCATAGCTTAACTATAGGAATGGCCCAAGCATACATTTCTGTTTGCATTCTCTTTGAATGTTGGAATTAAACAGGGTCAGAAGAGTTTGACAATATCCCATCTATCTCTGACAGGATTTTCATTTGGTGCTGCTCATCTGTGAAATATTCTTTTGTTCTAAAACATGCTTGGGTAATATACTGAGAAGAGTCAGATATATCAAAGCTCTCCATCTCAAGAGACAACCATTCATAACCAATTGATTCTACTGATAGATAAGATCCTGATGTTTGGAGCAATTACAAGGGATTTCAGCCCAGAGCCATAGTTGCTAATGGCAGGGCTTTCATCTCAAATAATTTTGACATAAGCGAATATGTGTAGCTCAGGGTTGAATTGTGGAGTCCTTGGGGTTCACTGAGCTTGGTTGTTTTCCTGCAAACATTTCATTACCTGGCTAGGTAACATCTTCAGTACCACTGAACACTGAAGATGTTACCTAGCCGGGTAATGAAATGTTTGCAAGAAAACAACCAAGCTCAGAGAACCCCAAGGACTCCACAATTTTGACATAAAGAAAGGATGGAAGGCAAGGATGCATGTCAGTGCTGATAATGACTGCATGATTCTCTCATCCATACAAAGCTATTATCCCCAATTGCGTTAACAAACTGCTCTTGCAATCTGACAATGTTATATTTACTGTACAGTATACTTGTCAGTAAACTATGCTTCACTGAAACATTTTTAGAGTTCAAAGAAACCTGCACGCTGCTGCAACATAAAAAAGTTATGTCAGGCAGTGGCTGCATGACTGAATGATAAAGACAAATGTTAAGAATAAAGTCTCCTTCTCCCTCTCTCTCTCTCATTACTAAGGTTATCCAAATGGATAATCTTTGATGCTGGATTTGGCTATCCTGATGGTCATACCCAACTAATGAGTTATGGCTTCTTTCCTGGTCATCTAACCATTGATGTGCAAAGTAACAATAATGAGGACAGGCATGCCACTTCAGTGATGACCAAGTAGTATTACAAAGATGCTATAAGTCACTAGTGGGAAAATCGTTGTTGACTGAATAGTCGGTGATGAGAATTCATCATTCTCTCTTTTTTTAATGAACTAATTCTTAGGTAAATAGCTTTTGCTTAAAGAGAATCTGCTTCTGTTATAAAGCCATGATTTTATCGCTGAGACAACATATCACTCTCATTCCCCACTTCTCCAAGAAAACAAGTTCCAGACATCAAGCTACCTAAAAAAAACACAAATGTTTATTATGGCCATATGGCCAGCACTCAAGCTACTTGGATTTTCATTCTCTGGAGATAAAACCATGAGAGATATCTTATTTTTTGTAATATTTGCTGGATTATAAGCATACATATAGAACACAAGCTGCACATGCACTTCAGTCAGAAAGCAGATTGCCTATTTTAGGGACCTGATAACAGAGCTATCCCAACACTTCACACAAGGTGCCTCTACTTCCGTTTCTCACATGGCTGACAAAGAGAGAGAGGAGGAGTCCTAACACAGTATGATTTGCAAGAGACAGTAGAAGGAGAAATTTACTAATTCCAAGAACTTGACATGAATTTGCACAGATTCATCTAATTCTCAGAATGAGTTTTCGTTCAACAGGGTATCCCACCCATTACTGCTGGTGAAATGTGCTGATACAAAACAATGGGGAAAAGTCTTAATTGGGTCTGTCCATGGGAAAAAAAGCTTTACAAATAGCTGTGGAAAGAAGGAATGTGAAAAGCAAGGGTGAAAGGGAAAGATATAAGCAACTGAATGCAGATTTCCAGAGAATAGCAAGGAGAGATAAGAAGGCCTTCTTAAATGAACAATGCAAAGAAATCGAGGAAAACAATAGAATGGGGAAGACTAGAGATCTCTACAAGAAAATTGGAGATATGAAAGGAATGTTTAGTGCAAAGATGGGCATGATAAAGGACAAAAAAGGCAGGGACCTAACAGAAGCAGAAGGGATTAAGAAGAGGTGGCAAGAATACACAGAAGAACTATACAAGAAGATCTTAATGTCCCTGATGTCCACGCTGGTGTGATCACTGACCTTGAGCCAGACATCCTAGAGAGTGAAGTCAAGTGGGCCTTAGGAAGCATTACTAACAACAAAGCTAGTGGAGATGACAGTATTCCAGCTGAGTTATTTAAAATACTAAAAGATGATGCTATTAAAGTGCTGCACTCAATATGCCAGCAAGTTTGGAAAACGCAACAGTGGCCACAGGATTGGAAAAGGTCAGTTCACGTTCCAATTCCAAAGAAGGGCAATGCCAAAGAATGCTCAAACTATCGCACAATTGCACTCATTTCACATGCTAGCAAAGTTATGCTCAAAATCCTACAAGCTAGGCTTCACCAGTACGTGAACCGAGAACTACCGGATGTACAAGCTGGGTTTCGAAGAGGCAGAGGAACTAGAGATCAAATTGCCAACATTTGCTGGATCATGGAGAAAGCACAAGAGTTCCAGAAAAACATCTACTTCTGCTTCATTGACTATGCAAAAGCCTTCGATTGTGTGGATCACAACAAACTGTGGCAAATTCTTAAAGAGATGGGGGTACCAGACCATCTTACCTGTCTCCTGAGAAATGTGTATGCGGGCCAAGAAGCAACAGTTAGAACCGGTCATGGAACAACCGATTGGTTCAAAATAGGGAAAGGTGACAAGGCTGTATGCTGTCACCCTGCTTATTTAACCTATATGCAGAGAACAACATGAGAAATGTCAGGCTGGAAGAAACACAAGCCGGAATTAAGTTTGCAGGGAGAAACATCAACAACCTCAGATATGCAGATGATACCACCCTAATGGCAGAAAGTGAAGAAGAACTAAAGAGCCCCTTGATGAAGGTGAAAGAGGAGACTGCGAAAGCTGGCTTGAAACTCAACATTAAAAAAACTAAGATCATGGCATCTGAACCCATCAATTCCTGGCAAATAGAAGGGGTAGAAATGGAAGCAGTAACAGACTTCATTTATTTGGGCTCCAAGATCACCGCAGACGGAGACTGCAGCCATGAAATTAAAAGATGTCTGCTCCTTGGGAGGAAAGCTATGGCAAATCTAGATAGCATATTAAAAAGCAGAGACATCACCTTGCTGACAAAGATCCGCATAGTCAAAGCTATGGTTTTTCCAGTAGTAATGTATGGCTATGAGAGCTGGACCATAAAGAAAGCTGAGCGCCGAAGAATTGATGTCTTTGAACTGTGGTGCTGGAGAAGACTCTTAAGAGTCCCCTGGACTGCTAGGAAGTCAAACCAGTCCATCTTAAAGGAAATCAACCCTGATTGCTCATTGGAAGGATTGATAATGAACCTCAAGGTCAGGTACTTTGGTCACTTAATGCGAAGAGAGGACTCTTTGGAAAAGACCCTGATGCTGGGAAAGATTGAAGGCAAAAGGAGAAAAGGGTGGCAGAGGATGAGATGGTTAGATAGCATCACTGAAGCAATGAGCATGCAACTGAGCAAACTCAGGGAGGCAGTGAAGGACAGGAAGGCCTGGTGCGATATGGTTCATGGGGTCACGAAGAGTCGGACACGACTTAACGACTGAACAACAACAACAACAACAACAACAACATGGGAAAAAAATCCAGAATTACACTAGCTAATCAGGGAGAAGGAAGAAGAAGGGATTGATCCCTCCAGCTCTCAAAACATAAGGGCACATATGTGCTGATTGAGAATTAGTGGCTTTTATGTTTTCAGAGCTGGGGGAAGTAACCCAATTTTTTGATGCTGATAAAAGGTTATCAATAATATCTAACAGCAAGAATTCTTCAAAGTATGCACTTTCTATATCAAGCCTGCAGACTCATAGGTTAAACACATGGCCTAATCTTAGTTCTCTCTTTCTTCTTCCCTGTCCTGATGCCTCCTACAGAAGTCAATTTTTTGTACATGGGGGTGGGGAGCATTTTAATTGGTCCTAATAACATTTTATCCATTTATGGATTACAGATGTTGGAAAACTATTGTGGGTAATTTCCAGGTTAGTTTGCACCCAATTCATAGCCAGTTAATCCCTATATCAGGATCAGAGCAAACATACATGCCACTCAGTTCAGCTATGATATATCACATCCATTTCTCAGGTAGGAATGAGAAGGGCACTAAGGGCGTTGGCTTTTTTCTGCCTTGAAGAAAGGTTATTAATAAATTACCAGAAAACCAAAGTTTAGTATTTGTTCGACACCATCATAAAATCCATGAAAGGCAAATTGAGTTCACTTGAGCAGGTGTGTACCTATAAATATCTCAGAGTGCTGTTCCACGCCTCTCTCTCTTGGAGGGCACATCTTTCTTACCAGGCTGGCTTTGCACAGTGTAGCTCCATTGCTATTCTGAGATTTTTTTTTCTTCATTCAAAGGGAGCTCATTATATCCCTGCAACCTGTAAGATGTTTTTGTCAAGGCTGCCCCTTAGATTCTCTACAGTACTCAGATCTGCACTCTTACCAAGTTCAATACTCTTGAAGTTGTTCAAACTGAGTTCATTAGAGCCATTCTTGCAGTCCCAAAATGTATTAAGAATGCCATTTTATGTTTGGACATGGGTTTGGTTTCTGTGGAGGCTAAAACTTAGTTTTTATTCATCAGTTTTTGGTTAAAATTACTTTTCTTCCTCACAGGTCTGGTCTTCCCTCCTTGGGGACCACCTTAAATCAATGTAGCTTAAGAAAGCTATTGATAAAATTCACTTACAGGTAGTCTTCGTTTAACTTCTACTCCATCAGCGACCGTTCAACATTATGATGGTGCTGAACGAGTGGTACTGACAACTGGTCCTTGAAGTTTCAGCCACCCCAGCACCTCATGGTCACATGATTGTGATCTGGATGCTTGGCAACTGGCTCACACAATGGTTGCAGCATCCTGCAGTCACAATCACCATTTGCAAACTTCCCTGCTGGCTTCCCTCAAGCAAAGTCACAAGTCGCTCCAGTAGGTTGCTTGCGTTCTCTCCCGCCTGGCACGAGCCACCCCTGGTTCCACCATGCTCATACTGCACCTCATGCCACACCTCGTGCCACATCTCATGCTGCACCTTATCTGCCTGCCTGCTTGCAAGACCCCTGGGACTTGCTTAACAACCTGCGATCCTTACTTAATGACTACAACCGGGAGTGCTGGGATTGCCATCACTAAGCAATGCAGTCACATGACATTGTGCTTTATGACCGCATCTCTTAGTGACAGAAATTCAGGTCCCAACTACCTCATTGTTACCTACTAGGTTTTTCAATGCAGAGCCTCTGCTCATTAGTCTTTGAAAATGCCAGATGTGCATTCAAGCAATGGATCAGGGACACGGACCTTCAATCTCAGCCTAGTGTCTAGTCCTATAATTCAGGGGCTTTTTTCCAAAAGGGGTTGTGCCTTTTTTTTTATCATCTATTACAATGTCAAAATTTAGCCAGCCTTGATGCATTGCCCGTTCTTTGGAGACTATAAGAAAACTCCAGTGTACCAGTGCCTCTGCCCATGAGAGGAGAATCCAACAGAGTCTTTGAGCTACATGCCTCTTTGTTGTTTCCATTACAAGGACTCTCGGATGACTCTTATCTACCCATCCTGAAGACATTTCCATTTTCTATTTGTTGCTTCTCTTATCTGACAAGAACCCAATTATTGCTCCATGTTGCCCAGCTTTGCAGCTCTATATGTTCTATTCGCTTACTCGTACTTGAAGATTCTGCTTGTCATTTACTTACTTGTATTTTATGTTATTTTATTCCATCATTATTGTATTTTTATCCCTGTACTTTTATATTCTATATTTCATTCTTATTCCTTGTTATATATCTTATATTTATACTTAATACTTGTAAGTTGACATATATGTATATTTATGTTCACATGTTTAGATTTTATATTGCTGTTTTCTAGCCTTATGGCTGTAATTAAATTATTTGATTTATTTTTTCAGTTAGTAAAAAAAAATAGCTTGATGTTTATTCATTAAAGATTAGCAGACATCAGAAATAGTTAACTGGCAAAATCGGGCAAAATGTAAGCAAAAGCAGGGAGAGTCAGAAATGAACAATAGGCAAGACATAACAAGTGCAGAAGACTTAATATCAGCAATTGAATATATGTCTTTATCAAAAGACACAGAACCTTCCCAACCAAGGGGCCTTTGGTTGTTCCAGCTTTAATCCTTATATGTATATAACAGCAGCAGACTAGAGATGGAAAATAGGACACCCGGTGATCCCTCCTCTACTCTGCGGCTTGAAAGAGACAATTACTTTACATGTAGTGGACAGGGACGATATATCCAAAGACTGTAGAACCAAAGGTTGAAACATTTCGTCTAATTTGAAGGCTCTCTTGATTCTTCCACGTCTTGTTTTGTGATATCTTGCCTGATATCTTTTTCTGGAGAAATATATTTTTTTAAAAAATTGAGTTGATCCTAATGGAAAGATTTTACCCATCTATGGATTATAGAAATCCAGAGTTTTAGTTCACCTATCATTGGATACCATCATGTCCTTCCCCAGGCAAAAATAAGGAAAGGCAGGATCCTGCTCTTCATATGTCAAATTATCTCTGAAGGAAAACAAAACATATTAAGACTTCAAGAGGCAACTAAACTGCATGCAAATCACTGGAGCAGAAGGCTTCTCTGAATAACTAAGTTCTGAATCGGGCTGGAAGATTAATAAAACTGCTTCATTTTTAGACAAAGCATATTTGTGCAAAGGATTGGATTATTCTGTACATCTGCACTAAATAAGATTCTTGTATACAATTTCTCTTTCCCTTAGCAAAATCCCAGCATGCAATAATGGTGTAAGGCTGATCTAACAATTATTGCCAATCATCTTCATTTGTCTCTTATTCCCCAAAACAGAATATTAACACTGAATTGATTCCTTAGAGCAATGTTTCTGAACCTTGGCAACTTGAAGATGTATGGACTTCAACTCCCAGAATTCCCCAGCCAGCATGCTGGCTGGGGAATTCTGGGAGTTGAAGACCGCACATCTTAGAGCTTTCTTAAGCCACTCTCTCAGGGTCCCCAATCTGCCCTTAATAGATCGAACTGCTTGTAAAATTCTTAGGAACAAGTTCACAAAAAAATTGCTTCTAACTTTCGTGTCAATTATCTTCACTCTCAGCCATCCCGAGCATTTTAAATAAGTAACTCCTTCAGCAATAAGCAGAATTTCTTTAAATCTCTGCAGTTGCTGACGTCTCTCAAGGCAGTGAAAAAAAAAAAGTTCGTTTGAGAAGCACTTCTGACTTCTCAAGGATCCCGTAGAGAAGTGGGCGGGGCGGAGCGCGTGAATCGCAGATAGCGATGCGTTGCTAAGAGACCGAGGGACGCGGTGGCGCGCGGGGCTTGAAGTTGCTCCTCGCGTAGCGGAGAGCCAGTCCCGGAGCGCCTCGGAAGCGAGCTGGAGGGAAGCCAGATTGGTACCGGCGCAGGAGCGAGTGGAGACGGTGCTGGAATAGCCTTCGCGGGGCGGGTGGGAAGGAAGAAGGCACCGAAGAGAGCGGCAGCAGAGCTGATGAGGCATCAGGTTGGGAGCGTGTCGTATTGGTTCAGTCTGGTTTTGCAGGTAACATCCATGTGTATGTGAGAGAGAAGATTTTATATATATGTGTGTGTGTGCGCGCGCACACACACATTTACACACACATGTACACATGTGTCTATATATATACACACACACACACCTACACACATATATACATATATACACACGTGTGTGTACGTATGAAGATAGATCTGTCTTCATACGTACACACGCACATATATACATATATATGTTTGTATATATTATGTATTTATATTTATATTTACACACACACACACATGTATATATATACACACACCTACATACACACATATATACATATATACACATATATATGTGTATGTATGAAGATAGATCTATCTTCATACACACACACATATATACATATATATGTCTGTGTGTATGTATTATGTATTTATATTTATATTTACACAGACATACACGTGTGTGTGTATATATATATACACACATATATACATGTACACACACATGTATGTGTGTGTGTGTGTATGTATGAAGATAGATCTATCTTCATACATACACCACACACACACACAAGCTTATAGCTGATCCTCAAATAAGTTCCAGTAACAAACCCAAATGTTTGATGGTATGATTCAAGCTTTGAAAAATTTGTTATGGCTTTGCCACTGGACAGTATACTTCTCATCCTCCTATGTATGGTTATCAGTCATCAACAGACACAGGGAGATAAACCACATTTACACACCATTCAAAAGAGACAATAAAAAAGCTAAGAAGGAAACAAAAAGACCAGAACACATCCTCTCCAGCAGCCAACACCCAGATAAGCAGGGATTAACACCAGGCAAACAAGCAGAAAACAATATCCTAATCAATGCACAATACCCTAATCAAGGAACTACCAAGGAGAAAACCACACCAATGCTGGCAGGGCAAGCTACTATATATAAGCAGGAAGCAAACCCCACACTTATTGCACTGATGATGTTACCTAATTGGTAATGAAATGTCTGCAAGCAGACAACCAAGCTCAGAGGGACTCCACAGTTCAACCCTGAGCTACATATATCCTCTTCTGTTGGAACTATATATGGTTACTCAGAAATACAGCCAGGTCTTGATTAGTGTGGGTAATGAATCCCACAAAATGGTGGTATTATTTGAATTCTCACTATTTAGAGTGTTATTTCTATGGAAAACAGGGTAATTAGTTCCAGCTTGACGGAAATAGGCAATGAAAAATTTTAAACATAAGTTTTTATATGAATATTAATTAAATATTAATATTGATTGCAGTCTTCAATCCATACAGTTAAAAGATGCTGTTTCTATCATTGTAACACCTCTATTCCTTGTAGATATTTGAAAAATACCTAAAATATCTAAAGCTGATGCAACTGTACCTTTTTCTTTCATTTCCCCTGCATGTTTTATAATATTGTGTACTGTAGAGTTGCTATGACCACGTTCATATCATTCAATTACCTCAAATTTTTGCTCTAATGTAATAATGAGCCTCTTCTTTTTTGAGCTTATACTGTTTTCATCTGATGGAATCTTTCTTTTCTCCATTTTACACACATGAAGATTAGTAGCATCTAACACCTTAACCATAACTGCGCATGCACAAGCCTCAACTGTGCCTTGCTAATGCCTTGCCTTGCATTAGCAATTTTGGGTTGGATCAAATGCGACCTGGTATCAATTACAATTCGCACTAAATCAAATATCGCATTATTCAAACTCACAGTAATCGTTACCTAGCTGTAAACATACCTGAGATCAAATGAGGTTACACTAATTATTTATAGAGTTGCAGTTCATATTACAATGATAGCCAAGGGTTTTATTGGTAAGCCCTTCTTGTTGAATAACGTAGGTATTAATCCTCTGTGTTCATATGGTATATGATCTGTAATCTTAGAGAAGATAATTGTATGAATTTCAAAAGTTACTTTTGCAAACTTTTAGATCAGGCAGTAGATGCATTCAGTAGTTTTTTACTGTCCAGCAAATATTGCTTTTATTTTACTTTTAAAATAATTACTGCCTTTCTAAGGATTGTTGGTATACATATTTCAAACAAAGAAATAATAAAATTAGTAAAACAACATTAGTTGTTTGAATAGGCAGCATACAAATAATTAAAATAAATAATAGTGAGACAGCTTAAAAATTATGTGCCTAAATTAAATAGATGTGTTTTTGACACCATTTCAGAAAAGAAAAAGTGTAGAGACAGATTGCAACCCCAGATAAGATGTATGCCCATGTGTCTGGCCAGCACACTTCTGTATAAGCAAAGATACTCTCAAAAGGACCTTTCCCACAGTTTTTAGATTATGAACAGAATCATACTGAACAATGTGGCTTCTTAAGTAGCCAGACCCTAAGCCATTTAGCATTTTAAATTGTAAAATCAATACATTGAACTGGACCTGGAAAACAATTGGCAATCGGTGCTGATCTTTCATTGTGAAAGTAATACAGTTTTCTACTGAGGTGTACTCAGAACTGAGTGCCATGGTACTCAATAGGATTAGTTCTACATAACTGTGAATAGTTTTACAGCCATGGGGTTTTTGCTGTTTGGTTGGTTTTCATTTTCTGCTACAAAATGATCTCACAAATTGGCTGAAAGGTTCCTGGTAAAGGACACTAAAATATTATTTTACTTTTCAGCCTGGACTGTTTTTTCTTCCAGCAGATTGTGAACAAGTTCTGAACAAAATAGGTGAAAAAGCATGGAGATACTGATTAGGCAGCAGCTGTCGGACGCTGAGAGACACCAAAGTAAATGGTTTTACATTCTTTTTAGTATTTATTGTTTTTTTCCAGACATTGAAATAAGTTTTTCCTACAATCAAAAGCATGTTTACAGAGAAGTAAGATCCAAGTCCTTATTTATTCTTAGGTAAGGTTGGTTTCCCCCAGCCTTCCTTTGGATAAGCTTTTTTTTTTTTGTCCAAGTTGACAGTGCTTTGCCCCATATATAACCATCATGGTAAATGGGGAGGTGGAGGATGGGGATAGTATTTGATATTTAAGATGCTGATCACTTGTTATAGGAAACTAAATACCCGTTTGCATGATGAAAATATGGACTCATTTGCAGTTTTCTTGCATGCAAAGTATTAATTCTGTTATTGAACTGTGATTCGCACCAACAGTCATCGTTCCTGGAAAGCTTTTTTAATCCCATTTCTATTTGACACAAAAGGTTAGGCTTGTTTTCAATAATTATTTTCAGTCTATGCATTGGTCATGCAAATTCTCCTTGAGATAGAACAACGTCTATAGCAGTTTTTGGATTAGACCAGGCTTTTAATGAAGAACAATGCTATATGTCTGTGTTTGCATGACACACTTGAACCAGTAACTTGCCAACCACATTTTAATTCAGTGTGGTGTGAAGGCCCAGCTGATAGGTTTAGTTTATGCTTCAGTGTGTGGTACAAACCCTGAAAATTGGTTGAAGTGAGTAAACCGATTAAGGCTATGCAAAGCTTCAAAGGTGCTTTGCTTTGATGATGCTTCAAGCAAAGCACCCCTTCAAATTTTTTTTTTTATCTGCACTCAATCGTTACCGACTCTGCAGTGACTGCTTTGGACAAGTCCTTTGCAGTTTTCAAGGCAAAGTGTTTTGGAAGTGGTTTGCCAGAGCCTCCTTCCTAGGACAGAGCCCAGCTGGCGAGCGCAGGAGGCGGGGTTTCCGTTGCTTTGCGCCCTTTTTTGGCGCGTGCTGTTTTTCGCGCTTACCGGCAACTGCTCCCGACTCCTTTTTGCAAGGCGCTGCCAGCTTGGCAACATCTAAAGAGCAAATGTTCTTGTTGTTGCTGTGCTTTCTGTGGTGTCTGGGTGTCCTCTGGTTTGCCTACAAGGCTACCAGAAGAAACCTTTGAAATGAAGGTTAATGAAGAAAATCTCATCAGTGTTGTTTTTGATAAAAACCATAATGCTGCTTCTGTGGCTCAAAGCATGTCATCAAGGCAAAGCACAACTATCCCTCAGGCTTATTCTTCAAGCTTCTAATTATACTTACTCAAAATTATTTTTATCATCAATATAACTAAATGCAAAAAATTACTTTTCACCTAATATTCTTTTTAAGATGTTGATGCTTTGAAAAGTACTTACAAGTTGATCAAATCAGCACATGATGGAAAATCTGCCCTTGATTCCTTGGAGAGTTTCTCTTTTGACTTGTATGTCTTATGTGCAGAACAAGCATATCAGGTAACAGCGCATTCATTTTGTCGGGGATAACATGTCATTTATTAATATTGTGTAGCTCTTTTCTAAAAAGTGAAATATGTTTCATTTTAGATGGGTTTTCCTGAAATAAGCCATGACTGTCTACAAATGTATTTTAAAGGAAAAGCTCCTGTTAACCAATTCTTGGGTAGAGCATATTTGTGTCAGAGCCAGTTACATACTCCTGTATCTACTGACAATTTGGTGAGCATAAGACTGATTTTGGTATTGTTAATTTAAAGGCTCTTTTTTTGAAAGGGAAATTAAAGGCAATGGTAGATGTAATATATATGGTAAACCCATATTTTAGTTCCCAAAATAAATTAATTGAAGGACATTCATGAAATAAAAGTTTTTTATTTATACTTTTTGTTCTGTGGTCTCTTATATCCCTGAGAGGTCTCTTACATCATTTGTATGATAACATCAGGAAGTATACGGTGTTGTTTTGACAATGTTGTTTGTGTCTTCTAGTGGATGCCCATGCTTCTGCATTATTAGATTATTGAGAATTTGGGCTACGCAAAGCATCTGAAAGGAACCCTTTTCAAAGTGTGTTAGTGCTGGCCTCAAGGCCATAAAGCAAAGTGTCTTGCATGGACAACATACACAGACATCTGGGGCAGTCTTTGTAGGAGCCACACAAGTTTGAGAGTATAGGGTTGCTTTAGTGCTTGAAATATCATCCTTTGGAAAATGTCCCTTTTAAGTACCTCACAAAGCTCTACTGTGAATGGGATTGAGGTAGCTTAAGTGTGTTAAGTGATATTTGCTATAAACTCTTGATTTAACAGACCTCAGTTTATCAGACTTCAGGTGCTTTGCACATTGTCAGGTTCTGCATATGCATAAAATTGTATTTGCTATTTACTCAGGCATAAAATAGTATAAGATGCATGCAAAAGACCATATTTAGCTGTAATGGACATTCTGCTGTAACATACATAATAAATTAAATCAAGAGTTTACTGTTATTACCTATTAACTCAAATAATATATATGTATGAATATTATAAATAGAAAAATATACATATATTTTTGGAGTATGTGGAAGTTGTGAGTTCTGAATTAATAATAGTTTGGGGTGTGTTGGTATTAGAAGAGTGATATATCATAGAGGTTTTATTTCATTTCAAAGTGAAATACTTCTATTACCTTTTAGGAACAATTTGAAAAATTCATTATAAACTTGCTGAAAACAATTGATTTTGCATTAGGTGATCCAAGGTAAGATCTTTCTCATTCCTTTCTGTATGAAGACCTTCTCCCTGATTTCATTCCACAATGTGCTGGAAACAATTATTGTGCCTGACTAAATAAATAAGAACTAGGTCATAGCATGAAAAGTATTGTCCTTTTGTTGGATTATTGGTGGTCTCTGAGCTTGGATGTTTTCTTGCAGATGTTTCATTACCCCACTAGGTAACCTCATCAGTGAGAGGGAGAGTGGAGTTTGCTGGCTGCTAGCCATTTACTGTGCTACACTTTAATGTGGCTATATATTTTATATGCTAAGCCATGGAGCAACAACCAAAGTACTTTAGAAGACATAGGCAAGGCTGAATGCCTGATTTTTAATCACATTTCTGTCAGATATGTTACTGGCTTATACTACTTAGCTAGGCTTCAGGTTATCCATGAATAAAAAAACCCAATATAATAAACTGAGGGTAGAAAGTCTTGATAGGGGAATGTCCTAGATCCATTTCTTGCGTACTTCCATTTGGGGCAATATAATCTTAATATTTGTTTTTTATTCCAGATACTATTTTTTGATATATAATGCTTCAGTTATTTACTGGAAAAATGTAAGACCATTTTTAAAGCCCGGGTTCCGCTATTTTCTTATACCAAGTCTCTCTCAGATTGTGCCTGCATTGAAACATCCAGTTGAAGAAGACAAAGATTGGACAGCAGAACTCATGATGTAAGCTGAGTTCCTATTTAGGGGAAGAATCATTCCATATCAGCAAAATCAACATGATAATTTCTTCTGTGGCACTAATGATGGCTTTTCCTAGGTTATGAATCTATCCATAGGAAGAAAAGAAAAGAAACTGTCCAAGAATTTCTAGTCAATGAGATGCTGGCTCAAATGTAGACTTAATGCCCTATTGTTAATATTGAGCAAACAGCAATTACAACTTAACATTGATTATTAATATAATGTTAATGAAATACTACATAATATCAAGATTTGGAATCAGAAAGCAAGGTGACTTGATTTGACAATAGGATGGGTCAAAACTGCCTCTAGTGTTCTTGAATATTTGTTTATGAATACCAACCACAAAGTTAATGGTTTGAATACAACCTAAAAAGAACATTGAGGTTTTCATGATGTTTTAAAATAACTTTTGAATGATTATGGAAGCTGATCTAATAGAAAACTTCATAGAACCTATTTATGCAAGTCATAGACTCACTATATGATTGCTTTAAAATTAATACAGTAGAAGGCTTGAGGACCTAGCCTTTTTTGTTGTGATAATTTTTTCTCATGATGCATGATTTTCAGTTCAGGGGAATACAAACAAATATCTCCCTATATAAAAACTAATCTGCTGTGCATCTGTTTTGAGGATCTTGACATCTCAAATGCATATCATTCTACTTCATAAAATTACCTCTTAAATACAGATAGTCCTTACTTAATGACCACAATTGGGACCAGCACCTCCATCGCTAAGTGATGCAGTTGTTAAGTGAGACATCACATGACCGTGACGGATTTACAACCTCACTTCTGCCATGATCATTAAGCAAGTCATCTGCGGTTGTTAAGCACAACATCACATGACCACAACTTGCAATTTTACCGCTGGCTTCTCCATTGACTCTGCTTGTTGGAAGCCGGCTATGAAGCGTGCAAATGACAATCGTGTGACTGCAGGACACTGCGACGATCGTAAATGCCTGCTAGTTGTGAAGCACCCAAATCTCGATCATGTGACTGCAAGGACACTCTGGCGGTCATAAGTGTGAGGACCAGTCATAAAGTTACTTTTTCAGTGTTGTTGTAACTTTGAATGGTCACTAAACAGGGCAGTTGTTAAGCAAGGACTACCTGTATATGTTTCAGTTCTACATCTACACATACAAAGTTTGCATAATTGTTACGGTGCTATAAATCTATGTCATAAGGATTAGGTAAACATAATATAATATGTGGACAGAGAGGTCATCCTTTTTATCCTAGCAGAAATGCAGACTATTGGAGAGATTTCTTGGTAAGAGAAAACGAAAGAAAAGCACATTTAACTTTATTCTCCTTCACTGGACAGATTACCAAATTTTCTAAAACATTTTCTGATATATAGCTCAAGTGATTTTAAAAGCCTTTTTGATAGGATTGCAATTTCTTATCATTTTTTTTTTACTATTGTGCCTCTGATTAATTGAGTAACACTTTTCCTATTTTGTTTAATATTGGTAGTTTTGTTTCTTAAAAGGGGTATTCATTATAGTGCATTGTAGTTCTCTAAAAAGCAGCATACATTCTTATCTTCAAAATGTGTATTTTTAAAGATGTAAAATACAGCAGACATAGTAGCCAAATTCTTTAGGCTTATTAATTCAGATTATTTTACTTGGGTGTTCTATTTAAAAAGTCTGGAATAGATGCTAAAGACTTTGCATGCAGTAAGGAAGGCAGAAGATCACACATGAGCTTCAAATATGCCTTTGGTAAAATAGTGGGTTTCAATAACTTTCAAATAAGGCATATAATTATTTGTCAGTATTTTTTATTTATATAGAGACCAAAGTGTTAGTTATAAGAAGAATTTCAAAATAGTATCTTCACTTTCACTATCTTAAGGTTACAAAATAAAGTGCTTTCAAGTTCTCAAAAATTTTGTTATGAAATATAATAAATAATATAAAAGTTTTGTTTACCAATACTTTTCAAAAGGATGTTTAATATAATCCCTTTTTTGTCCCAGAGAATTGCTTGAAAGTTTCCTGGATGCTTCCAGAATTGAAGAAGCCATAACTTTTTCATCCGCTGCAGCCGCATTCATTAAAGAAAATGTTCCAAGGAGATATAAGCATTTATTTTCACTAATGGTAATTTTTGAAAATATGAAATGCAATCTTTCCCTTGATGCTAGCAGAACGCTAGAAAAGTTACACATATAAAAATGTGGTGTTTCACCTGAATTAGTCCAAGATCACGTATAACATTCATCTTGCTTTGTATCCTTCTAGTAATATGGGAAGTTTATAATACATAATAAAAAAGATGAGAAGGATGTATTGCAGTAGAAAACAAACAGAATCAAACATAGAAGAAGAAAAAGTCAGTGTGGTGTAGCAGTTTATTTTCTGTTAGATTTATAGCCTGTCTTTCCTTCAGGAACTCAAAGAGGAGATCCTTTTTTTCCTTCACAACAGCCATTCTGTAGGCTGAAAGCCAGCATAGTGCTGTGGTTAAGGGGTTAGACTGGGAGCACGGAGACCAGGTTCCAGTCCACCTTCAGCCATGGAAGCTGAGGCAAAATGTAAAACCCGAACACTTTAAAGAGCAAGTGAAGCCTGAAGTTACCCAGCTACCTGTAAGCTTTGTAGTGTTATAGAACTAACAGTATAGTACTTCAAACTTCCTTTGTGAATTTGGTCCTGTCCTGCTCTAAATTATATAAGAATCCTTCTGTGGGAAAGTAAAATTGAAAGTAGTTAAAAAGAATCTGATGACATCTTTGTATAATGCTATATTTTAAGGGGAAAAATAAATGTAAGAGTGGTAAATTGATGATTCATCTTGGAAAGGAATATGGTATAGATAGTTTGATATAACAAATTATTTGGTAACTTCATGTTTATTGTTTGGTGACCTGCATAGTTTCACTCAAGGAACCATTTTACACTTGGAAAGATTTTTGTGTTTAGCTTGAAATCTAATTGTTTTGTACTTTAAGAATGCCTATATTGAACATTCAGATCTTGTTTTAAAAATTGGAAAAGTTTCTGCTGTACATAATTAACATATAGAGCCTATAATGAAAATACCAGGGATTTACATTGAATTTCAATATTGGAAATTCTGATTTCTTTTCCTCTTTTCTACTATCTGATGATAGTTATTATAATTGCTTATAGGTACGTCACAAACTAGTGGAATTTTCAGATATAGAAGATAAACTTGAAAGCTCTCTTAGTTTGAATATCATATATAAAATCCAAACAATCAAAGAGTAAGTAGTGGCTTTTACTCATGTGGTTATTGGGTATTTACGTGTTTAAAGATGGACAGATATCTTGGAAATCATAAGTAAAAGAAAATGCACAAATTGAAATTATTTATCTGTTAGATTTATATCCTGCCTTAAGTTCAATAACTCAAGCCAGCATAGGTTGCATTTTTTCCTCCCATTTTTCCCTACAACCTTGGGATGTATATGTAGGTTGGGCTGCGAGTCCAACACTTTAACCACTGTACCACACCTGTTCTTATATTTTAGGATAAATCTAATCTCTTTCTCTTTCTTGGGATACACTTGAACATCCAGCAGCAATACCCTGAGAAGCTTATTACTCAAATGCTTGTTTGGTGAATAGATGGGTGACAAATAGATATTTTATCTTAAAGCAGTCAATTCATTAATGTGTCCCATATAACTAGCATTAACACTGATTGTGTAATGGTATGTGAGAATGACCTTGAGCAACAGGAAGAAAAGCCACAGCCTAGACAATGGTCTGATAAATGAAATCTGAGTCAGAAGGAGGGGTGGGGGTGGAGAAGGCATCTCAGAAGGGACCCTCCCTAGTTTTTGGGAGGGGAGAGGTACTTTCAGACTTGTAAGATTCTGTTAGTGTAACCTTATAATAAAGGTAGTGTAAATATTCATGGCTGCTGCTGCTTCTCTGGACTACTTCAAAGGGCTGACACATTGTCACTAAAAGCAAAATTATGCACTTAGAGACATTCCTTTTACCCCTTACATATCCTAAACTGAATTTGTTATGTTTTATAAAAATCTATCTTCTTGCTTGAAATATAGTTGACTATTTCAATCTAATGACTGAGCAATGTACAGAAGAATCTCAATATAAGCGAACTGCTTTTATATAAATCATTGATATTAATAAAAAAAATAAGAATAAGATGGCCACTTTCTTTGCTAGACCAACTTAATCATTTGGGCATGGAAGTCCCTAAGATGATTGATTGATTGATTGGTTGATTGATAATTTGCAAAATATTACTAATCATCTTATAAATTAATTGCAGGCAATTAGATAAAAATCAGATTCCAGAAGACGTTCCTACAGATTTGAATAATATATATGAACTTCTGGAAGAGTCTAGAAAGCAAGTAAACCGTAATGAAAGGTAAGTTTCATATTTAGCAACATTCTGGAAACTTTTTTTTAAATGTCAGTATTTGTTATTTACCTTATATCCAGATCTGAAAAATAAAGTTGATGCATTTACTTTGTTCAGATATAATCTTAAACTAGGATTTATTTTAAATTTATTTTAAATTTTATTTAAATTTTATTTTAAAATTTATTTATTTTTATTTTTTAATAAAAAAAACAAGTATTTATTTACTTGTTGAGTAAGTTGAGTAATTATATTTGGCCAAATTCTGGTTTGTATCTATGTTAGTATCTATGTTTGTATCTATGTTAGTATCCAGATGTTTCTCCAAACTTCCTAATGACAATGAAAGAATGTTTTCCAGTGTCTTTCTAGGAGCAATTTTTTTCATATTATATGTGTTCTTTGACTGTGACTCTCTGTGTGTGTGTAAAAGGTTATAAGAGGATTGTGAGTATGTATGTGTGTGTGTGTGTGTGTGTGTATGAATGAATGAGAGAGAGAGTGAGTGAGTGAATGAATGAATGAAAAAGATTTTTGTAGAAATGTTTTGTTGGTGTATTTGTTCTATTTTTCTTCTTGTTGGGGGCCTGTGGCTGTGGATGGTGACTTCTGTTTTTTGCTTTTTTAAATGTAAAATATATATTTCTCATGCTTATTGTATGCATTGCTTACATAGTTTTGGATGTGTGTATTTTTTGTTATGGATTTTTTGTCTTCTAAAGGATCATTTGTTGTGGGTGAGTATTCATGGAATGGTTTTATTTTTTTTCTTCGAGATTTATCCTTTGATGTGTGATTGGGTGTTTGTGCATGCTTGTGAATGTGTGTTCAGCAGGCTATTAGTTTTTAGGAAATTCAGAGGGCAATTGTAGGGTTTAGTGTAGAATGTGCATTTACTCGAGTACATTTTTCTGAACTTTTAACAGTTCCTATTCTGAGTAATTGCTTGCATGGGGAGGGGGGATTAGGAGTCCAAACAAACCCCAATTAAGTTAGACAAGTCCATCAGCCACTGTCTAGATTGAAAGCCTTGTATGCTTGCATATTTCCCAATTTAGACCGCCCTGTCCAACCCAGCTTGGATTTATTGCTGATTTAAATAAAGTTTTAGCTGGAACCCTTGGTTAAGAAGAAGACTGTTTATGGAAATAAGAAATGCAGCAGCCTTCCAGTGGGAAAAGTAGCTGAGAGCCAACACTTTGATCATCCCACCCCCAGGCACCTGATGGACCCAGTGTGGTTTCAGAGGGAACTTGGTTTTTTTCCCAAAGCTCTGGCATGCGGTTCGGCCGATGCCCTTGTTGCTGCTTGGAATGATAAGGCAATGGGGGTGCTGGACCAAATTGCGCCGGTACAGACTCTCTGTGCACGTGGATCTTGTAGAGGTTTACCAAGCAGCTCCGAGATATGAAGTAACACAAGAGACACCTAGAGTAGAGAAAGACAAAGAATGAAGCCGATGGAGCACAGGTAAGAGCCTATATTAGGACTTACCTTGTGGTGATAAGAGCGGTGAAGGGTACTTACTTCTCCGCCCTTATTGCATCTGCAGATAGCCATCCAGCAGCCCTGTTTCAAGTGACAGGGTCCCTCCTGGATAAGGAGGAGCTGGGACAGCTCCTGCAGGGCCACTGTGAGGAATATGCTTGGCATCTGTCAGATAAAGTTGGTCGACTTCGCTCGGAGTTGGACTCTGGCTGAGCTGATCCTTTGGAAGTGACTGAGACACATCTGAGCCCTGTTATCTGGGAGGAGTTTGAGCCAGTTGATCCTGAGGAAGTGGACAGGGTCCTTGTGGCTGTGAGCACGGTCACCTGTGTTCTGGATGTGCTTGGCCAGGTTTTTGACAATCAGTGAAGGAGTCAGGCAGCCAGTAGACAATGGGCTAATCCTTAATCTCTAGGTGATGGCTCTCCTCCTGCAGCAGCTGAAGCAGGAACAGGCAATCAAGCTGCCAGGCTCCTCTGATCAAGACTCAGCTGTAAAGAACTTTTGACTTTACATGGTTAAACTCATTTCCTGGGCTCAACCAAACAGAAGGCTCACAGACACACGTCATCTAGATAAGAGTCTTTGTAGCAGACAAGAATGAACCCAAATGAAACAGCTAATGGCCACTGCCAGTGTAAAGGTGAAAGTGTTTATTACACCCACAGTTATTCAAATTGTAGCTCCCCCCCCCCCCCCGTTTTCTCATCAATTAATGGACCTTTTGCACAGCTCTTGGTATCCTTGAATCTGAGGGGTTGTTGAGTATTTACAAAACTGTGAGCTCTGGCCAGAGAAGTTTGTTGTTTGTTTGTTTGTTTATTTAAAAGATTTGCATGGCTGCCCATCTTAAACAATTCTGGGTGGCTCACAATAGCAGTAATACCACTGTGCCTCACTCACTCCTGGTTCGTTAAGGCCTCCCAGGAGGCTGCATGGGGCTGGGTCCAAGCAGTGGTTAATGCCTCTTTGCAGGAGGGGGTGATATCGCCTGCCTTGAAGGAGGCGGTGGTGTGCCTCCTTCTCAAGAGTCCATCCTTGGACCCAGCTGTGTTACACAACTTTCATCCAGTCTTCAACCTTCCCTTATTTGGGGAAGGTTGTTGAGAGGGTGATTGGCACACAGCTTCAGAGGGCCCTGGATGAAGCAGATTATCTGGACCCTTTTAAGTCTGGGTTCAAGCCAGGTTATAGCACTGAGATGGCATTGATCACACTTGCCGATGACCTTTGGAGGGCTTGGGGGGGTGCAACTGTCCTGGCTCTCTTGGAGGCTTTCGATACCATCAATCATGGTATCCTTCTGGAGCAGCTCCATAGGTTGGGAGTGAGAAGCACTGTTTTGCAGTAGCTCTCCTCCTTTTTCGTGGCTTGTTCCAGTCAGTGTTGATGGGCAAGGAGAGGTCAAGCCCTAAGCCCCTACAGTGTGTGGTGCCTCAGGGCTCAGGGCTCTCCCCTCTCCTTTTTAACACCTACATGAAACTGCTGAGTGAGGTCATCCGACAGCATGGGGTACGGTAATATCAGTACCCAGCTATATGCATCTATCCCTGCCCAGGCAGGTGATGTTTTGTGGTGCTGTCCAAGTGCCTGGAGGCTGTAAGGGGAGGATGGGCAGGAACTGACTTCAACTCAACCCTGGCAATGTGATGGAATGGAATTATGAAGGCCACACTCAGGGAGACAAGCATCCTCTTTCGTCTCCAGAAGGGCGAGGAAGAGATAAGAGGATGAATCTGGCACCTCCTTGAGGAATTCACTCTGTTTGCATAGCTACTGTGGGAACAGAGTTTCAGTCTGGGAAGATTCTTGATAGAGGTTGTAGCTAATAAACGTTGCTCAACAGAATTTGCATGGTCTCCTGGAGTTCCTCAGGCTAGGCCTGACATGCAAGACAGACTCTGGGTTTTTGGTTCCCCCAAGGTCTGGTGACTTGTCATCTTTGACTCTGGATGGGGTTGCACTCCCCTGCACTGAGCTGGTGCGCAATTTGGGGTCCTCCTGGTCTCATGGCTCCTGCTTGATGAGCAGGTGGCAGCCATGGCTATGGGAGCCTTTGCACAGATCCATCTTGTGCGCTAGTTGCACCCTTTCCTGGACCAGGAGGCCTTGCTCACAGTCAGTCACGCCTTTGTCATTTCCCATTTGGATTACTGCAATGTGCTTTACACAGGACTGCCCTCGAAGACCACTCGGAAGTTCCAACTGGTCCAGAATGTAGTGGCGCACACAGTACTGGGTGTTCATAGGTTTGGCCACATTACACCTTTATTTCATGAGCTGCACTAGCTCCCAGTTTCCTTCCTGGTGCAATTCAAGGTGCTGGTTATCACTTTTAAAGGTCTACATGGCATGGGACCTGGTTATTTGCGGGACTGCCTCTCCCTAAGAATACCTGCCTGTCCCACTAGATCAGGTAGGACAGGTACACTCCAGATCCCTTCCCTGAAATCCTGCCACCTAGTGGGACCTTGGAAGTGTGCCTTTTTCCGTGGCTGCCTCTACTTTATGGAACAACCTGCCCACCCACCCCCGGCGATTTGGCAGGCCCCCACCCTTTTAGCTTTTCGGAGGCCATCAAGACCTGGCTTTTTACTGAGGCACTGGGATAGGATAAAAAGGAATAGAAAGAATGGAATGAGGGTAATTGGAGCTTGCTGCGGGGCATTCTAAGAGGAAGATTAAGATGCGGGGGTTTTGTTTTTATTTGATTGTTTTACTGTTTTATGGTTATGCTTTATAGTTACTGGTATTACTGCTATTGTGAGCCACCCAGAATTGTTTAAGATGGGCAGCCATGCAAATCTTTTAAATAAACAAACAAACAAACAAACAACAAACTTCTCTGGCCAGAGCTCACAGTTTTGTAAATACTCAACAACCCCTCAGATTCAAGGATACCAAGAGCTGTGCAAAAGGTCCATTAATTGATGAGAAAACGGGGGGGGGGGGAGCTACAATTTGAATAACTGTGGGTGTAATAAACACTTTCACCTTTACACTGGCAGTGGCCATTAGCTGTTTCATTTGGGTTCATTCTTGTCTGCTACAAAGACTCTTATCTAGATGAAGTGTGTCTGTGAAACTTCTGTTTGGTTGAGCCCAGGAAATGAGTTTAACCATGTAAAGTCAAAAGTTCTTTACAGCTGAGTCTTGATCAGAGGAGCCTGGCAGCTTGATTGCCTGTTCCTGCTTCAGCTGCTGCAGGAGGAGAGCCATCACCTAGAGATTAAGGATTAGCCCATTGTCTACTGGCTGTCTGACTCCTTCACTGATTGTCAAAAACCTGGCCAGTGTCTCACTCCAAGCACTCACTCCTCAAAACTAAGTGGCTACCAAGATGAGCCAGCTACCCTAGATGATGGACCAAGTAGCCCAGCACATAAGACAGAATCAGTTATCCCAGGAAAACCTATCTAAGTAGGGATCAGGTTGACCTGGCCACCACTGTTGGTTTCGCTACGCACAAGAACCATCCTGCATTGAATATTTTCTTCCCTGCCTAACAAATATGAGAATTCAAGTAAATGTAATGCCTTCCTTGCTCAGTGTGAACTATTTATCTCCCAACACCAAATGACTTCCCCACAGAATAGATGGTAATTCTCTGTATATTTATTTATCTCATAAATCAACTCCTTGTTATGGTTCTGATTTATTCCCTTTCCTAACACTATCTTCAAAACATTCTGAAATAAGTTCATGATTGAATGAGATTTGCCTCTTCCAAATAATGAGCACCATGGAGACAAATATCCACAAATGCTGTTTCACACCATAAATATTAGGGAAAGCCTGGTAGAAGAGCAAGGGTTTATTTCCCTGTGGCTTCCTGTATTAGGGCAGCTAATCCTCTGTGTGGGGGGAGATGCCTAACCCAATTGCTTATACCAAGATTTTAGTTGCCAGCTTGAAACCTCAATCTATTTATTTAAAATTAATATAGTGGGAGAAGAAGAAGATATGATTCCTTCTATCCATTCTCCCTCAGTTCTGTTACACCTGTCTTAGTTGCTGTGACAGCTTGGGATGCCATTTAGCAAGGGAAATAGACAGGTAGATGATTATTCCAACTTTCTAATGGAACTTTTAAAAAGTCTATCAGATCTTATTTATGTTACTGTTTTCTGTCCTTCTATCTTACAATAAACCAGTTGGGATACTAAAATTGCAATCCTTCTCTTGTATTTCTGTGCATAACTCAGTTGAAATTACTTCTGAATAAGCAAGGTAATAGGATTTCACTATTAGTCTTTACTACATAAAATTCATTGTCACTTGCTAGTTTATTCTGATTCTGTTTTTTACTTTTGCAGAATTTCTTTGCTGCTGGAATTGGCACGACTTTCTTTGAGACTAAATTGTATAAATATTGCCATGTTATGTTTAAAAGAGTTGAAGAAATGTAAAATTCAAGTAAGTGTTAAGAAATCCTAGCTTGAATTACATTATCATGAAGTATCCTTATTACAGAAGATTGCTGGGTTTTTTATTTGTATATGAATATATTTTTAGTAGGAAGATGCCACATAAACAAAAGAAACATAAAAAATCATTCCAAACGTACTTAGTTAAAATGTAACAATGATCAAAGACCAGGAGACTCATTGTTCCCTAAAAGCATAATTGTTCTCTTAAAACAATAATTGCAAATAGCATATAGGGGAATGTATTATTGGAAACATAGAGAAATCACATTATGTATGTCCATAATAATAGGAAGTTATATTAGAGTTTGTTTGGTTGTGTGTGTGCTATTCTCAGCTGGGTAAGATTTTAAAATTTTTATTAGGGTATGCAAATCTTTTAAAAGAGTGGTTTGGAATGTGTATGAGTGCATGTGAAGATTTTTGATGAACCTTAAAATAATTAAAGCCACTATTTCTCCCCAGGTGCTTAAAAAGGTCCTCATATGACCACCTGCACAGTCCTCTTTTAAAGGATATGCATTCTCTAAAAATATTTGTTAAGTTTGTGTGGGTGCTTTGGAAGCCACTCTATTATTATATTCCTAATATTTACAGTAGAAGAGAATATATGTAGCTCAGGGTTGAACTGTGGAGTCCTTGGTGCTCTTTGAGCTTGGTTGTTTGCTTACAGATGTTTCATTACCCGACTAGGTAACATCATCAGTGCTGGTGATGTTTGCAAGCAAACAACCAAGCTCAGAGAGCACCAAGGACTCCAAAATGAAACATTTTCAAGTAATTAAAAACCTGACAGGTTTTCCCTGGACAAGTATGTTCAGTTTTCTTGGCAACATTTTCAGAGGTGGCTTGCCCTTGCTTCTTCCTAGGGCAGAAAGAGAGAGTTGTTGACTCAAAGACACCGAGCTGGCTTCCATGCCTAAGGTGACTAGAACTCACATTCTCCAGGGTTCTAGTCAAGTGACTTTAAGCACTGTCCCAAATGGGCTCTGTGTGTGTGCTCATACTTTATACATTTTTAGCTTATCCAATTTCCATCCTGTTACCTGTTAAGTAGAAACAGAATGCAAATATGTACTAGACCAGCTACACCTAACAGCAATATGATCACACAACAGTGATCAGAGGTTCTTCCAAGCCATCTTCAAAGAACAGCAGCTTAAAATACAACATGAAAATATCTGCCTAATGTCATTTTGTGTGGGCTAACTGTTACACACGCTGCTCCCAGGTTCGGCTTATGGTCACTCACTCACACACTCACAGCCTGTTGAGGCACGCGGATCTTGTCAGCCCCCCTTGCTTTCTACCTGGGTTTCCAGATAGGTGCGGCTGGAGCAGACAGGCACACAGCCCTGGTCAACAGCGGGGAAATAATTGGGGATTCACACAAATCACTTCCAACCGAACACTGAGGCCCAAGAGGTTCTTTGTAATACACGGAGACCCAGTGAATTTAAAGTAACAGCAAAACTTTACTGGTTGCAAGGTACATTTGCTCTTCCTCATACACACACACACACTTACCCACGTCCTTCCCAACTAGGCTGCCAGGCACTAGCTAGAGGGACGGAAGCCACCAAGTCTGGATGACTCAGATGACCAAGAAGACTCAGATGACTCAGACGACTCAGAGTGGGTGGGCTTTGGGACCCCTTTTATCCCCAAAAGTACAAGTTGATGGGATTGGGGCGAGGGCCTCCATGTGCTCAGGCCCAACCTCCTCTTTCTGGTTCAGATCATGTGCTCAGGCCCAACTTCCTCTTTCTGGTTCAGGTCCTTTGTTTTTCCTTAACGACTTGCTTCCTTCTTATCTACCTCCCTGAAGGGATCTCATAGATAAGTTTCCTGGCTTTTGTCCTCCCTGCTTACGTGCCTGCTTCATCTTTAGGTTATGGCAGCTTCAGCCTAGTCTCACATAACCAAAACTCATGTTTAATCTGTGAAGACTCTGTGTGCCAACAGAAAATCTTGTAGCAATTTAAAGTTTTACAGTTGATTTTAATATAATTTTTGTGAACTATTGTCTTCAGCATCAGATGAATGGACTATTATCAGTTGACAGATTTATGGATATAGAGAAAAACCGTACAACATGAAGACCAAAAGTTATAGTCTGGCATGTTTCGACTGTCAGCTGAATATAACACCTAATGCATCAGATAAAGGCACAAAAACTTATATTACAGAAAATTTGTTCCTTTTAAGGCCCATGGAATTTCAAGTTTTTCTTGTAGTAAACGTATTACTGCAATTCTGTATTTGCTTATCTGGAATCATGGCCACTTCACCACTACTGAATAATAGTACAGGTAGTCCTCCTTTAGTGACCACAATTGGGACCAGCAACTTGGTTAAGTGAAGCAGTCAGTAAGTGAAACTGCAACTGTGCTTATGATCTTACTTCAGCTTTCCTTTGCTTTACAGACCTGCGAAGGTCATAAATGTGAGGATTGGTTGCAAAGTTATTTTTTCAGCACCATCATAACTGCAAATGGTCACTGTATGAGACAATCGCTAAACAAGGACTACCTGTATCTTCTAGTGTCATCCAGCCATCATTGGGCCAATGTATAAGTAATGAGGACAGCTATATATTGCCTAACTGAGGCCGGGTAAAGCTCTACGTTGGTACAATTTATGAGTCGGGAGATGGCCTGTGTCTCAGTAAACCCAGTGATGTTAGCTTCTAAATAGGCTTGCATAAAATTCCCCATGAGTAAGTTTACTTTCTAGAATCTGCATGATGATACCTATGAATATCACATCACACATAATACTAAGTCAATATATTTTAGTTATACTTTGTTGAAAAAATAATAACTATAGATTGATGGATTGGAGATGGTGGGTCAAAAGCCTGCTTTCTTGGTTTTTCTTGTGTTTGGTTTTATGATTGTTATGAGCCATCCAGAGTTGTGTTTTACCAGATGGGCGGCCATATAAGTCAAATAAATAAATAAATATTTCACGTATCATGGTATACAAAAAAAACAAAAAAAACAAAAAAACCAAACTCCAAACCCACAACCAAATCACATTATGACTCAATGTTATGTGTAAATTAGGTCCCTATATCTATAAGCACTAAACCTGAACGTTATATTGAAACATTTGAAAGCAGTAGAGATCATTCCTGATTATTTGTATTCTTCAATTAAATTATGCTTATATTAATAGGATCCAGGAAAAGAAATTGAATTAGAATGCTTGGAATGTGACTGTGAAGTCCAAACACTTGGGTCTAAAATTGAAACTTATACTAAAAGTGTTGTCAAGGTATGTTTATTCCTTAATTAATGCTATTTTGTAAAGGTGGCTGCACCCTCCACTTTAAATTTACAGTTTCAGTATCTGTCTCTCTTTAAAGTAAGGGAGCCAAGTTAAAAAATAAGAGAATGGTCTATTAATTCAGAAATCAGTTGTTTGTGTAGATCATAAATTGTGCTTCCAGGTGAATAGTGTGTGACTACCCCAATAAAAAGGCACAAATGAGGAAAATGAAAAAATTGAATAGTATTAACAGATCCACCCAATATGCTACCCCAATGAAGAGGGAGCTTTTAGATTAGGTTCAAAAAACATTGCTTCCATAATAAATGCAAACTATATTTTTATTCCTACAGGCTCAGTTAAAAGTTATACAAAAACTTGATTTAATTTTGAATCGTGCAATTCGGCTGAGAGATCCTAATATTATTCAGGCAGTATGTGCTACTCAATGGAATATCTGCTTACCACTGCTGCAACACAATTTACAACACCACATACGAAAACCACTGTTAGCGATTGCTGAGGTGCTAGAGAAGATCGACAGGTAAATTGGTCTTGGTCTGCCCTCCATTTTGTTTTATATGGCATAATATCTGTTAGCTTAATATGTGATGAACTTATTTACTGATTTATCTGAAGTCAACCTGATGTCAGGAAACAGACTTTGAAAAAATTATAGGAATGCTACTTTATTGTTATAGGCTGTAATAACAGAATTGTGAAAACTGTAAATTGTGAAACTCTGCCAGAGTTTCCCTCTGCCCCCTCTTATACCAAGAAGAATCAAGGTGGGGTTATTTTGAGTCTTTTTCTCAACCCCTCCCCTTGCCCAAGACTGAGTGGTCATTTATTTTCCCTTAATGGCTCCTGCATACCTTCCTCAAGCTTATCTCCATGTTCTTCTACATCCGAGTACTCAAGGCAGCTAACAAATATTACTACAAAAGTAGAATACAAAAATATAAATTAAAATTAACATACAATTGGTATTAAAATAATTTCACAATCAAAAGCCTGGTGAAAGAGATACATGCTTATACTGTATATTTTCTAAATGGTGAAAGATAGGATCAGTTCCTGAAGAAATGCATTCCACCCCCTGGGTACAATACAGGAGAAGGCCCTCTCTGGTATGCTAGAAAGATGATCCTCTGACAGCAGAAGGTTCTTCAGAAAGAACTTTTCTGCATCTTCCCAGACAGATTGTAACAGAAGAGGCTTACCTTAGATAAGCCCTAAGCCATTTAGGTCTTTAGATCCTAAATACCTGTTTAAATGCCAATACCTGATATACCAATACTAATGCAGTACCAACAACTGGCAACCATTGCGGATATCTTAATAGAGGCACCGAATGATCTCTGTGCCTGATGCTGGTTAACAGCCTAACTGCCACATTTGTGGACAGATTTCAAGGGTAGTCCTACACAGAACATATTGCGGTAATCATGACAGGATGTAACCAATGGCAAGTCAGCTAGCTCAGGAAAGATTGCAGCTGGCAAATTGTGAATCAAGTGAAGATCAGGATGTATTCACTATTGCAAACTTGCTAAATTTAATATTCTAAGTCTAATATTCACCAAAAGCACCCTTTATCTTTTCTGGGTTTAATTTAAGCTTGTTCTCCCCTACTAGCCCATTTATCAGATTCAGGTTATATTCAAGGGTACCAATTGCTTTGCTGGAGGTGGATGGTAAGAAGAAGTGGACCTGCTGTCATTAGCATAAACTCCAGAATGCATTCCTCCAGCAGTTTAATATAGATATTAAACAGTATGGGGGATAGGATGAAAACCTGTAATATACTATCAGGTCCCAGAATAGGTATCAGTAGTCCCCCAGCATCACTTTCTGGATATAACCAAACAGGTAGGGCCAGTGCCCAAAAATCTATTCATGTCAGGCTTTGGTTGGTGGTACTGAAAACCACTGAGAAGTCCGGGAGAACTAGCAGAGCCACACTCTCCCCATCCTTTTCTCAGGATAGGTTCAGAGTGACTGAAGTAGGTGGCATAAAAATAACTTAATAAATAAATCTATTAAATTAACCAAAGCAATTTTTGTACCATATCCTGGCTGAAAGCCCAACTGAAATGATCCAAATGATCAATATCATTCAGATACGTTTGGAACTGCAAGGGCGCCTCTTGCTTGATCACCTTTCCTAAAATTAGACTATTTAAAACTGGCTTAATTCACCTTTAAAATAACATTTGTAGTATAGGTTAAACAATGTAGATGGATCCTCAAAAGCCTGTGCTATTGCTAAGTATAATTTTTCATCTTGTACTCTCCTGTTAGTGAAGATTACACCTGGAGGGCATCAAATTCGGAGGCAAAAGTAATGTGCAAATTCAGATAACTCTTGCTTGCTTGCAAATGGAATAATAATAATAAAAAAACTAATTGTAATATATATGCATTGCATAAGGAGAAAGTTTATATAGAATATCTTAATCTGTGTAATTGAAAATAGATGTGGTTATTTCCTAGTATGTTGGTTTTGTTGCGTTGTCAAGTACATATGGAAATTGCTCGCATTGAAGAAAAAGCAGACAGAGTAGAGACTGCAATGGAACATTTAGAAAAGGCCATCAACCTCGATAACAATGGACAGTACCATGAATACCTCAAAATGGCTTTCCATCGGCTTAGTTTAAACACCATGCTATATAAGTCATTGGAGCGTCTAGAAGACCAAGCAAGTTTGATGATTGAACAGGTAACTGTTGGATATGTTATTAGAGCATTGGTACAATTTGAAGAAGCAAGACTGCCTATGTCGTGAAAACTTTTCATTTCTAGCCTTTGGAGCCCCCCCCCCCAGCTGTTACAAATTGTGATTAGTATGATAAGAGATAAACTATTTAATAGTTGGGGAGTGATCATATCAACTATATTTAATGCATTTATTTTAATTAAGTTTTATGTAAATGAAATAAAATCAGAATTTTGTTCTAGTTTCACATACTTCCTGGAGTATGGTCCTCAACTTTAAAACCTTCGCATATTTCAATATTATAGTATATCTGATATCAAAAGAACTTAAGCTATTTTGATCTGGCATACTACATATCCAAATATGATTCAGTTCACTAGTTATTCCTCTTCAGCAGAAAAGATCTTATTTAAAATAAAGGGTTGAGGCCAACATATGTATATTCTGGGGGAATCAAATTGAGTTTGAATGATGCATGCTGATAGGTGATGGATATTCTAGTTTTCCCCCTTTATGTATGTATTCTGAAGTTACTAGCTATCAAAAAAATTCTAAAGGGAGTCCTTCAGAAACCAGTGAACTGGAAGCTCATAATTTATTTTTCTTTTCTATTTCCATTCCTAATTTAGGAAGCATTTAGAATTAGTTATAGTTGTTTGCCTAATTTCCCTATTTTATTTGGGCTGATCTTTGCAACCTTGAGGATAGAAAGTTTTGTAAGTAATTAAAACTTAAAATTTGCATATTATATTAACAATGGAAAACAAAAGTGCTATGGTAGATTGGAAGTCCCATTTGTTTTGCCCAAAGAGGATCTTAAGTAAAAACTTTTGCCTCACTAAATGACTCTCTCAAATGTCCTTTGAAAAGTTAATAAAGTTAATAACGGTTTTTGTTAGATGGATGTGTTTTAATATGTTTAACAATACTATTAGGATCATACGTATGATTTTATGTATTTTCTGTAGTTGCACAGTCCCTCTGGATCTGAGAAACTATATATATAATACATGAAGAAAACTCAGTATGAATTAGGGTGTGTATGGATACATTGGCAGCAAATGGTATTATTCCTGCAAGCCCAAAAGTTAGAAGACAATAGTATAAGAGGAAAAAAATGCTAGCCTTTGTAAACTTGTTCAGGAAATGTCCTAAATTATACTGTGGTTTCTTCGTGTATCCTAAACCTTTGGTGGGAGTGGAATTAGCTGATATGATTGTACCAACTTTTAAAGTAATAAAGAAGCAGTCACAACAGAAGCATAGCTCTTCAGAAAAATGCTTATAATTATTATATTATAATAATAAAACGGGGAAAGTTCTTTCACAAACAGAGCAGGTCAAAATATCTATAGATCTCAGGTATTTACAGGATGTAATTGACAGGTGTAAGCTGATTTGTTTTCTTCTGCAATGGGTTCAGCAATACCTAAGTGCATTAGAGCTACTGGATCAGGTTGTGTGGAATTAGAATATTTCACTTAAGTTACTGTAAAAAAACTGTAATTTCCTTCTCTTGTCACACAAAATATTATTGTAATACTTCTTAGGATTACGCAGACATGCATACGTTTTAAAATTATATCTTAATTGTAGCTAGTTATATCTAATTGTAGCTAATACTGATTTTTGGGAATCCCAAGTCAATAAAAGATATGAAAGGGAAAATTTCTCCTCCCCTCTGAAAACCCCATAAGGAGTGAACATGCCCCAGAGTAAGCGTTTCCCTTGCACCCCAACTACACGCAAGGGATTTGCTGATCTGCCTGTCCCTTACGTGTCCCCAGGACACTAGTGGGCTTCCAGGTATCTTGAAGCCAGTTCATTCTACAAGTGAATCGATTTGGATCATTTTGATAATAGCTTCTTCTTCCTCTGGAGCTGCAGGAGAGAGCATCTTCTAATTGGCAAGAACTCTGGCCTCCTTCTTCCTCCTAGCCTGGGATTCCCTCTGTCTCTGGAGGCCAAGGTCCATGGCACCCTGGCCTCTTTCTCCTACCCTTCCCTACCAGAGAACTGCCCCAACAAATCCATCTTTCTCCCCCTCGCTTGCCACAGAAACTCCATGTGAGAAAAATAGAAAGCCTTGGACAGAGAAGTGGTGGCCACCTCTTTTTGTTGCTTTCCATTGGTTGGTTGGGAGGAGCCAGCACTGACATAGTTGCAGCAAAAGATCAAATCTGGTTGTTGTGTGGAAGGAAAAAAAAACGGAGGGGAAAAATATTTTGGAGGGGCATAGCTAATTGGGATGGAATCCTGAACAGAAGCAGTCCTTTTCATATATCACCATATTTTATTGCATTTCTTACCAGTGTAATAACTAGGCCTTTTCTCTCTAGGCTAAAAAAGGAACTGCAAATGATAACGTGAGGAAAAAACGCTCTCTGTTGGTGAATGCTGGCCTTGCACTAGCACCAGAGGCTTTTCAGGTTGTCCTTGATAGTGAAAATGAAGCTAAAGGTAATTTAGGTTTTCTACGATGGCAAAACTGAGATATATCACCCCCTTTGCCTAACTGAGTTTGGATTCAGTGATCCCTTATTGAAATTGGAAGAATTAAATAATGTCCTAGTCAGGTGATTAATTTTTGAGAATGCTCCATTAGTAGTGACCTCTTCTGTGTGCCCTCCCCTTTCCTCAATAATCAATGGCAACCTCTCACATCTGGGGTCAGGCTGCACAACCTGATTGTCATGAGAAGAAGAGCCATTTTCTTGCCTCCAGTCCTCACTTTGGTTGGAGCCATTTTATCACCAAACAGAATGGCTCTTGTTAAAAGCAAGCATCAAAGATAATAAATTACGTTTTCAGGATTTTTTTCCTGTAGAGTCATGAACTTAATTTGAGACTAATTAAGATCATTATGGGCAAAAAGTATTTTCAAAATATTCCACATAAATTGTTTATGGTAGTTTAGCACTTCAGGGAAAACTCTGTTCCCTCAAGCCATAAGAAATCCAAAGCTTTTCAGCAAACAGTTGGTAGACATTCTGTACAAATTAGAGATGAGCTTTAATTAAAGAAAGCTGGTAAAAATGTAGGCTGGGAAGACTTGAAAAGATGCTGCTTTAAATATCTGTACCACTTAAATATTTCCTTGACTTCTGAAATACATCCATGTTTTGTGTGTGTATGCGCATGTGAACTTTTCAGTGTTTTGAGCCTATAAAAACCCCTAGCCCTTTGAATGGTTTATTATTTATTTATTTTATCTTATTTATACGGCTGCCACTCTCGCCAAAGCAACTCTGGGCAGTGAAAAAGTTTCAGAATTAAAACAATATAAATAGCTGTAAAAACCCATGATACATAATCTAAATAAAAAAATAAATGTCATTTGAGTAATAACAAACCACCTGGGCTTCACTAACTTCCCAGTTCCCATCCCTGGGCAAGCAGCCAGGTTTTAAGTGCTTTCCAAAAGGCAAGAAGGTTTAAGACTTATTCTCAGAGAATATAGCAGGTGACAGTAGGGAAATGGTTAAAATCAGTTCCCGTCACCTTAGATTCCTTGTGCAAATTGTTCAAGGAAAAAAGAAACCCATATTTTATGGCCTAGTTATTGTTCTGTTCTTGTGTTTCCCTATCTTTGAATATCTCACCACCATGTTTCTTTTCTAAACTGTGGAAGTGAAACAAAAAAGTAGAAAGTGACCTACTATACTGTTCCATTAGTAATAGTCTAGGTTTCCTAAAACCTTTGCTTATATTTGATTTTTAAAAAGAGACTAGGGAATAGAAATTCCGTAACATAAGGATTTGGGGGGATAATGGCAGCCCAGTTTCACTGTACATATTTTTAGTTGGGGTTCTGTGGACTCAGGGAGATCAGTACCAAAGTAGAGATCATGGTTTTTGCAGACAGAATTCAAATTCAAATTACACACAGATAATAAATACTGCAAGGCAATCCCCATTTCTGAACTGTTGCACTGAGAAGCCTTACTGGAATGCAAGGCAACACGTCTGCCAAAAACATGATCTCTATTTTGGTATTGATCTCCCTGAGTCCACAGAACCCCAACTAAAAGTATGTAGTTCTGTAACAGCCCTCTGTCTGTGTATTAATACTTATGCGATGTAGGAATAAACATGTGACACTATTTCCAATAGCAACTATAACATTTAGCTTTGCTCTAACATACTATATGTGCTAAATACCAAGCTTACTTCTCTTTAGTACCAGCCATTATGTAACTAAAAGGCACCATCCACATATATGGGATGTATTAGCATGCTCTACTTTCACCATGAAGGGAAAGAGAGATGAAGTGGAGTGATCTGAATCCTGAATTTATCACATCACAATTGCAATGTTTTGTTAAAATTTCCACTTCTTATTAACTACTTATTTAGTTTGTAGGTACTAAGATGAAATGTGTGCGTGCAAATGCATGTACATGCACACATGCATAGAAGCAGTCAGATGAATAGGGCTTGCAATAATATATTAGATGGTGGTGGTGGTGATGATGGTGATGATATCTGTGCTTTGGATGCAATCAGTATATGTTTATATTATATCCTGAGCCTCATGTTTTGTGGCTTAAAAATAATCCATTCTTCCTTCCCTGTGCTTTTTTAATTTGCTAATCTCTACTTAAATTCACTGATACATTAGCATAATTGTTTACAAAAAGTGATGAGCATTATTTCTTCTAGACTCAGCAGATTATATAATGGTACCTTTGAAATATCTTTATTTTTTCATTGGAGTGTATCTGATTTGTATTTCTTTAGTTCCAATCTGAACTGATTTGCTGCCTTGAATTCAGATACAGGTGGTTCTCAGTTAACGACCACTCATTCAGTGACCATTCGAACTTACAACAGTGCTGAACAAGTGGTACTTACAACTGGTGCTCCAAGTTCCAGCCATCACAGCAGCCCTGCAATCACGTAATTGTAATCCAGGCACTCAGCAACCAGCCCAGATTTCTGACCATCACAACATCCCACAGTCACGTGATCGAGATTTGAGACCTTCCCTGCCAGCTTCCTATAAGCAAAGTCAATGGGGAGGCCAGCAAGAAGTCAGAAGTCGCAGTCATGTGAGGTCCTCACTTAACAACCCACAATGATCCGCTTAACAATAGTAACCAGGGACTGCCAGAACTGCTGTTGCTAAGTGGCATGGTCACATGACATTGTGCTTGATGATCACATCACTTAGCGATGTAAATTCTGGTCCCAATTACCATCATTAAGTGAGGGCTACCTGTATTGTAGTTTCTATAGAACTTTTATTTACAGTTGCTCATCCAATGCCTCAGCTAGTCATTGTGAAATAATTGTAGTAGTGATGCCATGAATCTAATCCAAACTATGATAAATTTTCTCCCTTCCCATTTAGTTCCTCCAAGTAAAAATAAAGATCAAATTAGCTATCTTTGTGCAAGAGCACAGCACCATACTAGAAATGTAGAGAAAGCAGATGGACATTTGAAGAGACTAGGACATGAAAATGAGAAAGAAAGGTAATTACGGTTGTGGACAAATATTTAAAAAGAAGCTATTTTGTTTGTTTCTTAAACATTTTTTTTATCTTGATAAAACTACACCCTGGTGCCCGCAATTTCCATCACCTTAAAAATCAGTAAAGCATTAATAATAAATTTTGTTCCTGGATTTTGTTGTTTTTCCAACTCAATGTAATATTGGAAAGAAACTCTGTAAAGGGGCTCAAAATTCTGAGCAGATGTGTTGGAAAATGAACACAATGGGACCAAATCTGTTGTCTGGGGAGAAGTCAACAAAAGAAAGATCAATGGACTGCATTCAGCTGGGGGATGCAGACAAGAAATTCCCACAGTGCCTCCCTCTGGGAGATGCAGTTGAGCAGGGGCTCAGACCAGTGTCTAACTATACAATTCTAAGCTTTCTTCCTTTCCTCACATGAGGGAAGTATATAAGAATGTAATAAACACAGCCCACCCAGGCTTCCCAGTGCACACAGACACACACAAATGCAAAACACGAAGGAAGAACAGAAACACACAGAGATATATTCATCCTCTTACTTTATTACCCAGATGCCTCCTCTGGCCCCTAATGGTGAAGGGATTGGAAAAAAAATCAACACGTTATTTTAAGACTTATGTGTTTATGCATTAGGTTATGTATTGTCCTTTTAAAAGAAAATGAACTTTTATTTTTAATCATTGCTACAGAATCCGACTATGGTCAGAAATAGCAAAAACAGCACGGAAGCAAAGCGTGTGGGATGTTTGTCGGGCTGCATGTAGGTTCTGCCTCTTGTATGATGACAGTCAAGTGATAAAGGCATCAAAACCCAAAAAATGTAAGTCCTGGTATTTCTGTGTAACATTATTTCATAATCAAGGCAAATACATAGGATCTCTTTTCTTTGTAGAAGAGAGGACAGAACCTATTTACTCATAGGAAGTTGCATTCAAATACCCACATGCTTAGGCTATTAAGACCTGCAAATTAGTTAATTAGTTGCCATATGGACAAATGAGCATGAAACTGAGCAAACTCAGGGAGGCAGTGAAGGACAGGAAGGCCTGGCGCAATATGGTTCATGGGGTCACGAAGAGTCGGACACGACTTAACGACTAAACAACAACAACAATGGACAAATGCCCTTCTCTCCAATATTCCTGGAACAATTTACAGATATTTTAAGGACATTCTACTGATACCCCTGAGCTTGTCCATTTACCTTAACAATCATCTTCCCTTCTACTTTTCTCAGTCTTACCAATGGGAGTAGTTTTTTCTAGTCCATCATCTACTTATATCACATGCCCAAAGTATGTGAGTTTCTGCTTGCTAATTGTGTCCTTGATGGAGCAGTTAGTCTTTTTTCTTTGGGGACTGGTTGTGGTTCTTCTTGTGGTCCATGGTACATGTCCAAATCCACAACTGAAAGAAGCCTATCATCTTTCACTCTTCCACATTTTATAGTAACACACTATCACTCAGAAAACCATTGCTTTAACTATTCTGAACTTTGTTGTCACAGAAATATCTTATCCTTCATGAATTTGTCTATGACTACCATGGCCTGCCTTCCTAGGATTTGGAAGGATCTTTTTACTTTTTAGATGTTTGAAAGATATTAAAAAAATGACATCTGTAGGAATGGACTGCCTTGCTATGGCAAAACATTCATACAGATTTTTCAAACCTTATTTAAGAAGTGTTAAGGAGAAACAGTTGAAATGAGTTCATCAATCTTCTCATGCTGAAAAGTGATCCCTCTCCATTGGACAAATTTAGCAATAGACTATATTGGGAAGTGTAAGCGGACAACCAGAAAGATTTCTGTCTTATACTGTAAAGATTGCTCCTGGTAACATTGGAGAAGAACACACTGACCAGCTGAAGAGAACACAGGTACATACTGAAGAAAGCTGCATTTGATATGGTTGGAAAATCAGTTGTAATTCCTGAGTTACCATTAGTAGCACCTACATCTGAAACTGACGAACAATTAGTGGTTGTTCCTAGTCACCATTACCATCAGATAACACACAGGTTCTGGTCTGTAGTGACGGACATTATCCAATTTACATAGAAAGCTATCACAGTACCTGTCTCATCATCTGGCATCCAAATTTGTCTAAATATTTCAGTCGTGTGTTTATGTTTTTCTGGCACCAGTATAGAATTGGTATGCCATTGCCTTTGTCGACTGTATTTTGGAGTTCCTTTTCCTAGGTGGGTTAGTTTCCCTCATGTCTTCAGAGTTACATTTACGTTCCCTCCTGTTGTGGATTACTTTTAGCTTCACCTCTCCTCTTTCAGTCTTACCAGAAGTGATGACCCAATTGGGAGCTCATCTTCTATCAGCATCATGCTTAGGGTCATTGGAGATACTGAGCCCTCCTGTCACATCAAACTAGTAGACCTCTAGGAAGATAGCTTGCAATCAAAGGAATAAAAGTATGTTTGGATCAAAATATGCATCCTAATGCTGTCCTCACCATTTCAGGACATGTGGATACTTCTAAAGACTTTACCAAGTTTTCCTCGCTGTTAGGAAGTTTATAGGTATATTTATGTAATTGTGCTGACAGTTCTTTATGTTCAGGTCTTAAAGTTCTAAAAAGGAGTAAGATACAAAAGGAGCTGGGGTTATTTTTTGAGGATATTCATTTATTGAACTTATATGCATGACCTTGCCCTGACTATTTTTTAAAATCATCACTTGAAAATATCTGTATGATGCTATTAATTATAGTCATTAGTTTATTTTTGCCACAAGGGAAGACAAAATTTTAGCACTACTGTCCTGTGAAATACGTTCAGAATGCTTCTTGTTTTAGTCAATGTGATGTTGAAGATGAATAGTTTAGTTATGTGAGCAACTTAGGTTGCCTTAGAATAACATTGCTAATATAAAAGCATGTTAGGGCTGCCAGATCTGGGCTACAAAATTCCACATGAATACTAGATTGCAGCAAAAAGATACAGTATAGGAAACTTTAACTCTTTGAGCTCATCTAATAGTCATTGGATTTGCCTTTGCACTCTTAGCTTATTTTCATTGAAGGCAACACCTGAACAAAATGTTGCAATATAACTTATCCCCCTACTTGACAGAAGAGTACAGTGGTACCTCAGTTCACGAACGCTTCTGTTCACGAACAATTCGGTTCACGAACAGCACCGTTCGCAAAATTTTGCTTCAGTTCGTGAACTCCGCATCGGGTGTCAAACAGGATCCGCAGCCATTTTCCCTGCTGTGACACGTGGTTGTGGCTTCCTGTAGGGAGGGGGACTCTCCCTCCAAACAATAACTGCCTCCCCACCCGCCTTCCTGTCCTCCACTCCAGAAGTCGCCTCAAGCAAGTGTGTTCTCTCTCTTCATACTGTACTGTACTGTACTTTGTTTCATATTTTTGTGGTTTAAAAAAAAATACATATGGTTCAGAATGGATTAACCGTATTTACATTGAACCTTATGGGAAAATTTGATTCAGGTTGCGACCAAAATTGGTTGGCGACCAAATTCGTAGGGGTCAGAATGGATTAACCGTATTTACATTGAACCTTATGGAAAATTTGATTCGGGTCGCGACCAGAGTCGCGGAACGAATTAAGTTCATGACCCGAGGTACCACTGTACCTTTCAAATTCTAGTTAGCCAGTCTTGAACTTCTAAAGAATCCCTAAATTTTAAGAGTTTCACATAAATGGTCACACATAAATGTTGTTAAACTAATGCATTTTACTTTTCTTTTAGTAGTCAAGAAGAAAGCTAGTATAACCACAACAGGTGAAGAGCATGAAGGAAGTATATTAAGAGAGTCGCCTATGCCTGCTAAAGTATTCTCTTTAGAAAGAGATCTACTTAGAACTTTAGCAGAAGTAAGATGCATTAATGCAGAGGTTAGTAAATTATACAGCTGTGAGATAATTTTAAAATCCTTTTCTGTACTTGGTATGGGATACTGATCTTCATTATTCTAGCTTGCTTACATATGGGTTTTTATGGGAAAGGGGACTATAAGAAACACTGGCCAATAGTAAAAAATTATGCTTATGATGTTCATCTCCTGTATGCATCTAGTTCTGAAATGAATACATTATACTAGTTAGATTTCTTGTTATTTCTCATTAACTACTCTTTCATGGGGATCGCGTTTTTCAAACTGTCTGTTTTCAGTCTTAATATAGGAGAGTTGAAAGGTTAACATCTTCATAGAACTTTCCATGTTCTGCATACAGGGAAAAATCTCTTCCAGTGTGAAAAGCAGGAATATGGAGTCAGATTTTGCTGCACCTCAGCCCTTAGAAGCCCCATTCAACATCACCAGCAACAAAGGATGTGGAGAGTTACATACCAATATCTGTAGGATGCAAGTTCTGTTACTATGCAGTCTCCATAAGAGCCATTATAACAGAGACAGCTGAAATTAAGCTTCTGTTGCACTTTATATTAAGAAACAAAGACTAAAATTCTTATTTTGTCATAGATATAGACTTAATTCAAATATAATGGATATATCTTCCTTATTGAAATAACTTTCATTTTTGCTTTTCAACCAGTTTGGTTCTCCATAATGTGTGAATATGAGGAAACGATTTGTTGAAACTCAAGTGTTTAGGATTAAATAGTGATTTTAGATCCTGAATTATTCACTAATTGAAATAAAATAAATCAGAACCCCCAGACTCAGAGTGAATATTGCTGGGAGCAGTGGCTAATTTAAAATTAAACATGGAAGCTTTTTCCCCATAGGCAATGAAAAAGAGGAGAGACGTGAGCATCCAGCTTTAGCTGTGCCACCTGTGCATAATAAGAAAACAGAGCTGGATAAGCATACCTGTACTTGGGAAGAATAATCTGTGTCTACCACTAAGAACTTTATGCAGTTTTGATCTTTTTTATGATACTAATGCATTGATGGTTGTTTTCTTCTCCTTATGTCTATATTTAGGCTACAATTCAGTTATTAAGAACAGAAGGTGTACAGCTCAATGATTATCCTGTCCTCCCTTTAGATGCAAGTGCACACACTATGGGATATATTCAACATTCAACACAAATTGGAAAAGAATCAGAATGGAATACATACAGGTTGTTTTGAAGCAGTGATACCTGCTTTGGTTTTTTTAATGCTTTCAAAGAACTAATCTCTTAAAATTAACACCAGTTTTATATATAATTGGTATTTTGAATTTTATGTATCTTCATTTGCCTTTTAAAGTTTGCAATGTTTTGGTGTAGACTAAAATCTGAAATACAGAATATGAATTGCAGTGATAATGTGCCTGGACTGAAATATCAGTATAGGTGTGTTCTTCCCCCTCTTATTTTGCAGAATCAATTTTAGCAACAATACTATTTCTTCTCAAATCTAGATATTTAGTAGTTTTTGCATTTCCCCAATTGGTAAAATGAAAGACAGGAAAGCACTGTAATTGTCCAATTAAATCTAATTTTCCAGTAGGTTTCTCATAATTGTGAAGCTTATGTTCTTCAAATCATCACTTTCCAAACTGAATTTAATGAGTAAATTTAATGAACTCCTGTGACTTCTTGGCTTTTTTTCCTAGCAGAGCAATAAAATATATCAGGGATTCTCCTGCCTTACATCCAAACCAAAGTCTCTGGTTCACTGTTCTCTTAACAGTCCAGAATAAGAGGCATAGAGCAAGCCTGGACTTCTTATTCATGCTTAATAAGACAGCAGTGAGCTAGGGATCCTGATTTGGATGTAAGATTAAATAATCCACCTATGCAGGCTCCTTGGTTTGTTTAGCTGCTCCCATCAGCAGGACCCAAACAGATGCAATCAAATATAAGATTAGCTAAATGGTTCATTGTATTAAGTTTTCCAGTTTATTTACATGTTCTTGCTGGTAGAAGGAGCAAAGCAAGAGCAACCTCACATTCTATGACACCATTCTTAATCCCAATAAGCCAGAATTCAAAATTACTGCTGCTTCAATTAAATAATTTATCAATTAAACATCTACCACTTGGATAATATGCAATATAAACATCTACTGTACAATTAAAAAAAAACCAAATACCATAGAATCCTCAACTAAGACAAAAAAAAGCACAAACAAAAGTAAAATATAAAATAAAATAAGAGAACACCCCTGAAATAGTTTGGTAGTTTCCTAAAAGACAGCAGGGAAGAAAATGAATCTGATCTGTGTTGAGATCTCATTCCAGAGCAACAACTTTTAGCCTTCCACCCACACACCCCACACACACACACTCCCTATCCTGGAAATATGGGACTACAAACAGTTGCTCCCTACAAGATCTAGTGAGCTGGGCTGATTCTAGATGGAGGAGGCAGTCCGGCAAGTATCTAAGTGCCAATCCACATAGAGCTTTATAGGTCGATACCAACACCTTAATTTGTACCCAGAGGCCAATCAACAACCATTGCAGGTCCTGCAAAATTGGTATTATTCGTTCCCAGTGCCAGGACCCAGTAAGTATGCAGGACACTAACTTTGGCATTTGTGAGTTAGTTAAATTTATTTGCATTTTGATAGAATCAGTAATGTGGGTTGCTTCTTTACACATTATATTAAGCCACAAGATGCAAAAAGTGTTTGCTGCCATCTAGTGGTTACCAGGACAATTGCAGTCCCTAACTGGAGCCCTAAATTAAGGTTGAAGTTCCATGATCTATTATGGGATTAATTTCTAAGTAAATTTCGTAAGATTACTCTATAAGAGAACCTTAGAACAGTAAGTAGCGAATTTAGTTTCATCATTCTATGCCACTGCTATCAAAGACTTGTGGCAGTTTACATGTAATATAAAAGCCATTTAAAACATTGACCGTAGAAACTTCCATAAAAACAATTTTAAAAGGATCGCCCAAACATAAAGATACAAACAATAAAAATAGAAGTTAAATATGGCATAATAAAATAATAAATTGGGTGAGGCTTTCTGCAACAACTCCATCTTTAATAACTTCCATACATCAACAAAGGGAGGGCTAGCCTGATCTCTACTGCAAGACTGGTTCAACAGCATTGGCACTGCAACTGAAAAGCAGGGCCTTCTTAAAACTTCTGAAAATGTCATGTCAATAAAAATTTTGCCCTGTTAGATCTAATCAGGTAAGCTGGTACTGACTGACCTCTGTATTTGCAGGATAGAAGCAAGTGTCAGTGAAGGATGATTTTTTAAAAATGAGATGAACTACTAATAATATATGAAAGTGGGGATAGTTATGTATGTATGCATGCAAATTTATATTGTGTGTAAGTGTAGGAGAACATAATGTTACATATTTAAGGTCTCCAAAAGACAACTGGGGAAACAGAAATTCTAAGGCTAGTCTATAGAAGAACTTTATGGTAATATTTGAAAATAGTTATGTTTTAGAGATTGAAGAGATAATGATGTTTCAGATATTGTCCTGACCAGACATACAATGGATATTCTTCTTTTTCTTTTCCTTTTCTTTTCGACAATTTCATAATTCATGTTCCTGCTTGTTAAGCAACTGGATAAACGGCTTATCTCAATATGCTATGGAAAACTTTCTACGAGCTGTCAAAATTGGAGAGGAGTTAAATGAAGCCTGGATTGTACATAACACTGTGGTGTATGTGTTAAATCACAATAAACATCTGATTATTTCAAAAAGGCAAAGAGAACTTGTTGACTCCCTTCAAATTCTTTTCAGTGCTGTTAAGAATATTGGGAATTTTGGGTAAGTTCTACAAGAGTTTAGTTGGATGTTTGATCTTTTTAAGGTTCATAATAAGAACACATAATCCTTAATGGCCTTTTAATCTAATAGAACATTCCCTTTTAGTTCCAAGTCCTCTATGGTTTTGGATATATGAAGATGACATTAACAGATCAACCTTTTTGTAACTAAGGCAAGCCTTTATAGTTCTCCATTTTGAAATAATGTCATTTATTATAATTGCTGACTGATGATACACTGAATTTTTCTGCATAATGTAGATTTGTAGTTGCTCAGACCTCTCATGCCATATGTTATTTTGTCTGATTATGATTCAAATAAATTTAAGACATAAATTTGCATAAATAATTTTTAGAGTTCTGTTTTTCCCTCCCAAATCTTGATACATTGTGTTGTTTCAATACAGTGAAGTTTATATAATATGATTAAATATTATTAACATTCATATATTTAGACAGCTAAGAGTATTGAGAAGAGAGAAGAGAAAGAAAAATATTCTATGCTAACTAGTTAAAATTTAGGACGTCAGTATTACAAACATAAAATTATTTGGCTTTTTCATCCAAAGTTGAGTGTAACGTTAAAAAAAGAACCACTACGACTCACATCAAAGTATTTGTTGTATAATAGAAGTTTCAATCTTAAACTGATTATTTAACATTAAAATCTCCATTGTATTGTGTATGTATACCCACACACACACACTAATGAAAGAAAAAAAATAGATAAATGAGCAAATTTAACAAGAATTAAATACCAAAAGAGTAGAAAAAGAAAAAGGAAGAAGTAAAATTTAAAAAGGGCTACAGTATTGGATTTCTGACTTCCCCTTTTTATACATCTGCTAATTTGCAATATTTATAGACATTTAGGCCCCCTTAGAAGCCAAGGGAATATGTGTTTCTTGCAACATTATATCTTCTTATAATTTTTCCAGCTCATTACAAATTTGTCCCTCTTTTTTCAATCTGAATCTGTTTATATTCCAGCTGATTACTTTAAGTGCCATACCTCCGTGTAGACAAAATATTTTTTTCATTTTTTACATCTCATGCTGTAGTAGGCTTAACAAGTAGCAGAAAGCATTTAAATAATGAATATGGATCTAAATTAAAAATAATTAAAACAAGTGGTAAAAAAGAAAATATCCAACCCAGTGTACTAACATTAAATCCACCCACCCACAAAAAAACCCCTCTACTTTTAACCACCAGTTTGATTTAGGTTACTTCTTCCCCCTTCCCAACACTGGAAATAAAAACAAAAAGTAAGCTTCTATACTCATATAGTAGCAACAACTGCTAAAAGAAAAAAAGAAGAAAAAAAGATAAGTTTGTTATTTATCTGATAAGCACAGAGTCTGTGAGAACCACAGAAGAAGATGAACTTGTAAAATGTTTCATCTCTTCTCCAAGAGAAAGATAGAAGATTGTTGGATACGATCTTATTTCTTGCCCGCATACATCCCAAATCAAAGTCTTTTCTTAAATTTAGCTCATGCAAAGGCAGATCTGGGTAACTCGTTATTTTGCCTCCAGGATATTTCAAGCTTGTAGTTTGTCTTGGAAGTTGTAAAACTCTGGTGCTGAATTTAAAAAAACTATTAAAGGCGTAGTTCTCTATGAGAGATTGCCTCTTGTTGTTAATCTATAAGCACCCAGTATCTCATTGGCTGGCAGTGAGCCAATATCCTGAATACATTATTCTATGTAAATTAACAAAAGCTTCTGCTGTACCCAATCCAGAGGTAAATTATTTGTTAAGCTGTTTCTGCTAAGCTACTTATATAGTTTAAATAGTTTGGTTTGCAGATTTGTAATTATTTTATCATGAAATTGTTCCTTTTCTTCTAAGGGTTTAATTCTGGGTTCATGAGAAATTATAATAATTGACTTCCATGGTTCCATATTTTTATCAAATTGAAGAGCTTGAGTTTTTAATTAATTTATTTTTTTAGTTTTCTCAAATATGACAACATCCAGATTTGTTTCATCATTAATTCAAAACTGATTACTTCTTCTAGCTGAGATAACAATGCATCAGGGTTCAATATAACTCTATATCATCTGGCAGAAAGTCATTGACCCCTCTTCTCTGTCCAGGATTTCAGTTAGATGCATAAGAGTAGAGCTGGAGTAGATCTCTTGGCTCAAGATGACTGAGGAGAACCATCTTCTTCATTTTATAGAGCATATCATTAAATAATGCTATATCCCAGTTTGCTAAGAGAATTTGGGCATAAATCACTCACCATTTTGCTATCTATATGAGCAGATTTAGGTAGGTGTACAGGGTCAAAGTAAGGTAAAGATGAAATCCAAGTATTTTTTAATTAACTGTTTTATTTATAAACAGTTTATTCAATCTTCATCTAATGTCTTTCTGTTTCTTAAGAGTCTGGAAAAGAAAGATGAGTTTTCCTGATTTTTCAATCCCCAAATTATTTCCCAATTTCTAATTAATTACTCAAAAGGAAGAAAATACTCTATTTCAGTCAAAATGCTACTGCTCTTTAATTGCTGTTAAAAAATTGAATTACTATGCAGTGTCTCTGCATCCAAATGTTTATTGATTCCACCAGCAAATTGATTTTACCTGATATCAATAAAGGATGCTTGCTGGATGCTTTGTAATAGCCAGCTCTTCCTCTTCACCAGTGAAAGACTGACTCTTGTCCTGAGAATTGAGAATATTAGCTAGAAAATGAATTGGACTTGGTGTTTATTCCATTCATTTCTTTAGGGCCTATAGTTTATTAATATGTTCCACTTACATCTCACATTTTGAACAGGTGATTAAATCAATGTACTTAGCTTTTGCCTCCTGTTTTTTTCCCCATAGCAACCACCCTTGAGGAAGATAGGACTGAGAGAAGGTGCCTGGCCAAACATTACCTAGTGAGCTGCTGTGGCTGAGGGTAGACTAGAACCTGGGTGCCCTTAGTGCAAGTCCAACACCATTATCCTACACTACACGGGTTCTTTTTTCCATATGTATATACTGAAATAGAAAAACAGTAGAAAAAAAGCCAATATTGAAGTACAAAGAAAGCAAAAAAGAGAAGCAAGATAATACCCACCCAAAAAAACAAGACTGCTGCATTTGAATTTAAAAAAAAACATAGTGAAAAATTACTTTTTAATGATACATTCTCCCCTTCCCTTCTATTTGTTTGAACTTTGCATCCAACATTTAACTAATTGTTAAATAACTGTTGTTAGTTCTATTTGAGTCCTAAAAACCATATTCCAGATATCTAAATCTACCTTCCATTGTGATATATTGTATATCAGGGAGCCATTCCTGCTTGAATTTAGTAAAACCTCTGTTGAGGATCTATACTGTCAATTCTGCCATTGCAATATATTCCCCAGTTTTAGACTCACAGTCTGAAATTGTAGGCAAGGTATCTCTTTTCCAATGTTGGTTTATGCTAGGTTTATTCTTGCTGCAGTCACCATGTATCTTAGTAAATTGTAATATTTTTCATTTATGTTTTCTAGAATTATGCTTAAGAGAAATGTCTGTGGTTTCAGTTCAATTTTATTTTTAATTTTTTAAAAAATGTTTTTATTTCCAATACTTTAGAATTTTTCTGCATGACTAGTACATTTGGTCAAATGTTCCTTCTTTGTTCTTGCATTTCTAACATTTGTTGTTATGCTTTATCTATCTTAGTAATCATAGATGGAGTTCTATACCATCTGTAGAACATTTTATATCAATTTTCCCTTAAATTGTAGCTTGGGGTAAATTTTATTGATTTTTTTCCATAGCTCTTCTCATTGGTCCACTGCAGTTACTTCTCTCAAATTTTCAATCCATTTTACCATACAATTTTTAGTTTGTATGTGTCATATTTCAACAATAATTTATAAATATACATCCCAGACCACAGGGGTTCTTGGCAATTCTATCATTGTCTGTTTTTCTTTTTTGTGTCATGCTCTGTTCGTTCTAAACATCAACAGCATCAGAAGTAAGAAAAAACTTTAATGCTCTGCATGTTGTTCAGTTCCAAAGACATGCGTTTAGGTTATTATCAAAGGTTTCTATTTGGACACGTATTGAGAACTTGGGCTCTGATATTTCCATCTATTTCTTTCCAGTTTTGTTCACATAGAATAGTCTAGTCTTGATATAGGGCTTCAAACCATCAATTTAATGTGTTCCATTGGATATCACATGGGAAAGTGAATTTGGTTCCCATGAAACATTCAGAGCAGCTGCTTCAAAGTGGTTATTAGGAGAGGTCTTTGCAATGTCTACTGCAGTGTTTTTGGAGCAATGTCTCTTCTTAGAAGGTGTGTTAAATGGACTCTACAACCATGTACAATTTGGAGAGTTCTTCACTTGCCTGATTTCTTCTGAGCCTGGATATGTTTGCAGCATTATCTGTGATAAAACTGCATAGTAGTAATTTTGAATTCTTTCGACATTTTTATAAAAGGGTTTATTGCTGTCTCTTATAAATATTTACCAATGTGTGCAGTTCCTGATAGAATGTTTTGGTAAAAAAGATGCTCCCTTCTTCTCTTAATACAAAGCATATATGATAGAATCATTGTACATATTGGTCCATCCTTCAAGACTGAATATAATAATTTTCCTCTCTAAATTATTTGCTGACTTCTTAGTTTCTTTCATATATACTTTATCCAACAATTTCTCTGAAATATCTGCTCTTTCAGGTGGACTGTATCCTTGTCACAGTGACTGAACCTTGTTGATGAAATGTTCTGAACCATACAGAAAGGGTAGTTTGCTAAAATAATAAGCTGAACAATTTTCTCATCAATTGCTTCTTGCTGTAATATATTATTTTTAATTGGAAAATCGTCTATACTTATTTCTGCATGATGGAGTTTCTTCTTTCTTTTTGTAGCTGTGGGTAATATATTCGGTCTCTCAGGCATACATGATGGCACTGGAACACAATCACGTAACTGAAAATATATACACTGATTATGGAATGGAAGGCTGTACTAATAGACAGCATTCAGAGACTAGTATTTTGAGGATGGATCTACCTAAACAAAATAAATTAATGCCATTAGCATATCTACTGCTTGTTCAGTGTTACTGAGTGCAAGTCTTAATAATTTGGAACAGTAAAACGCTGATCTGTAATACTAACTTTGAACAATTTCTCTTCCTTTTTTGTTTTGTTTCAGGAATACTACTGTTTTGGTAACATTATGTAATGCTCTGGCAAGAGGGCTGATTCTTCCTTGGATTCCAAAAATGATTTCCAAACCCGATGAAAAGAAAGTTATTGAGGAAGGACCCACCAAACGTAAAAAGCCTGCCTTAAAAGCACATGATAAATCAGCCACTGCCCTAATTACATCTGTGGATCCAGCTGGAATCCCTGATATTAAAGCAGCCGTAGAGGTATATTTTTTGTCATAGTGGTGTTCTATATAAGAACAAGCTATACATGACTGGACACCTTCTTAAGCCTGCGTGGGTAGAGAGAAGCTATGTGGTTGACTGCTAGCTCAGTAGAGGCTAGCTACAATATTAATGTGTATTCTTTCCTTCATGGAATGTGTAAACATTTTTGTTGGAAGCAGGGGAAAGGGCCAGATGAAGAAGATATTTCTTACCAATGTAAGAATTTGAGCTTCAGCTCAATCCAAGCAAGACTGAGTGGCTTTGGGTGTTTGGACCGTCTGGTGCCAGGAACCTCCCATCTTTGGTGTTGGATGGGGTGCACTGCCTCAGACCCACTGCATAATCTGGGGGTCCTCCTGGACTCACAACTCCTGAGGAGACCTTTGCATACCTTCAGATTGCGGGTTAGCTGTGCCCATTCCTCGACCAGGAGGCCCTGCTCACTGTCACTCATGCCCTTGTGACCTCTTGTCTGGATTACTGCAATGCCCTCTATATGGGGCTGTCCTTGAAGAGCATTCAGAAGCTTCAACTAGGGCAGAATGCAGCAGCATGTGCAATAAATTGCGCTGGTTATTCAGCACATGTAACACCACTGCTCTGTGAGCTGCATTGATTGCCAATGTGCTTCCAGGTGCAATTCAAGGTGCTTGTTATCACCTTTAAAGCCCTTTGTGGCTTAGGACCAAGTTACTTGAGGGACCATCTCTCCCCAGTTGTTTCTATACAATCCAGTCAAGCAGGATGGGCTTGCTGAGGGTCTTGTCAGCTAAGGAAGCCCTGAGTCACCCGCTGGGGGAGATGGGCGGCATACAAATTTAATAAATAAATAAACAAAAGGAATGCCAGTTGGTGGGGCCTAGAAGACATGCCTTTTCTGCCATAGTGCCACCTTGTGGAATATTTTCCCTCCAGAGATCAGATGGCCCCAATCCTGCTAGCCTTTCATAAAGCCCTAAAGGCCTGGTTCTGTGCCCAGGCCTGGGGCCCCGAGTGTGTGCAGGGACCCACTTCTTGCTTGTATAAGTGATTTGGATTTCATGTTTCTTGGCTGCTTTTTATTTTAATTTTTATAATGTTTGTAATTGTTTTTATTTTAATTCTGTTTGCCATCTAGAGTCAGTTGTTGAGATGGGTACCATATAAATTGGATAAATACATAGATAAATGAATAAATAAATAAATGTTGCTACTTATTGGCAAAATCCAACCATGCTTGTCCATTTGATGGAACAGCTTTTTATCAGGAGAACAGGGGCCCCTTCACCTCCTAGTCCCCCAAATTTGTTAATATGCCTCTGCATTAGTTTTTTAAATTGACATTTGTAAAATAATTTCTTTTAGGTCTGCGAATTTGCTATGCGTTTGCCTAATGGAAGTGCGCCTGATGAGCCAGTGCCTATTGCTATGCGTCAACAAGTTATTGCAACTTGGGTAAAGGCCAAACAATTACTTCAGCATCAGATTGGGAGATGGCATGGATCTGAGGATGAGGTATCAATTCTTTCTACTATAGCATAGAAGGGCAGCATTTTGGTGGCTGAGGGTCACATATAAGATGGCAGATGATGATGCAGAGTAGACAGAGGCAGTATATATTTTCTTTCCAACCCTAACTTACCTAATTTTCTTTCTTTCTTATTTGGGTTGCGGGGAGGTTCTTTGTAGTATAGATTATCTTAAGCCTGATTTAAGGGCATACACTATGTTTTTGTGTGTTTTCCATTTCAGAACAGAAGGAAACCGTGTCATCTATTTTTAAAATTAAGGTGGGCAGAAAGGGAAAAGGGGATTTCATGCTGCTTGAGGGCATCAAATTGCTCATCCTTGTAATACAAGGAAGAACCTGTTTGAAAAACAGAACTCCAGTTTGGGATATTTCATTTCATGTAGATAGATAGTAGACCTTGGACTTGGTTCTATTTTCACACATATGGATCAATATGGACCTCAGTGAACTTGAGGATTCCGACCAGGCTTATCTCAATTTTTTCTCAATATGATCTTCATAAAATCAAGAAAGCAAAATAAATCCACTCTCCAATCTAACAAGGCATTATTATATTAATGCCATGCTCCCTGTGACTCAGGTGCCAAAAATTATTTTTAAAAAAGCAAAAAAAAAAAAAAAAAGATTGCCCATCCCTATTATAGAAGGACTGTTTTTCAGAATCTGAGGCATAGTTCTCACAAAAGGCAAACGTATTTGTAAATTTCATTTGGATAGTATCATTTCAGATTGAAACTGAGTTGCATGATAGACTGTTCTATGAAGCATGTCATAGAAGCTAGGTTGAACCTGAGTTTATGTCATTAACCTGCAGAGTTCTATAAATGTGAAGTATATACCTATTTAGTATGATGCCTTGTTATCTGTGGAATCAATGTTTCTTTCTATTCAGAGTAATGATGATGGGTCATCTCCCATGACAAAATTTTTTATTGGCCTGGAAATGTATTCATGCAATGGTTTGGGCCTCATGGACTTTTCTCTTCCCAGTTTGCCTCATGTATGTATATTTCTTCTTCTTCTGCCCCTTTCTCCTCCTCCCTTAGTAATAATAGTAGCAGTAGCAGCTTTTTATTGATTAGTTAGAAGGCTACATCAAACGCGAAACACAGTGTCACATCCAAAACAATAATTCTTCTTCTGCATATTTACCATGCCTACTAACAGAATGCACTTAACTGGCATGTTAAATACACGAAGGAAGATTAAACTTCAGTTTATCAGACTGCTACTTCACTGACAGTGGTTCAAGTTAGCCAGAGCTTTCTTGGAATACAAAGAGCGAGGGTGAAGGGTGGGGAAGAAAAATAGATCTGAGTGAAAAGAGTATATGGTTGGGCCATAAGGATTCTAATGAAATGTATATCATGATTTCAGTGCTTGAACTTTGGTATCATCAAAACCTTAGTCTGATTGTAGACATACTCTCATCCAGGTGGGGTAGTAGAAAAGGGGTATTATCCTTTTCTTCTTTCTTTTCTCTTCTGCAAAGGGATTAACAATCTTATTTCCGTGACTCAAATAATCAGGAGTGGGGCTTTACATTTTATCAATATTCTGAACCTCTTCAAAGAACATACAGAACCTTTTCTTTTTTTTAAAACAGAAACTGAAAATGTTTTCCCCTCTTTAAAACTGGAATAAAATCCAAAGGAGATATATTCCAAGTACTTACTTGGCTTGTCTCTTAATTTTATATTTTGGTTTATTATAATTATACCCCACAGCTATATGGGATTGCCAGTGATCTGCAATGCAGATTTCCAAGCCAGCCACACTTAGTGTATCAATATCAACTCTTTTCCCAAGCCATTCTTTACAAAAAGGTACAAATCATTTAAGACTGGATGTGCTAAATGTTAATGTTATCAATCCATGAATATATTTTTATCCACTTACTTGTAGTTGGTAAAAATGGCTCTAGAGTACAGTTGGTCAGACTCGCTTGTACAGCTTCAGACATTGACCAGACTTACACATTTTGCACATAATCTCCATGACCATGAACTGGTGATGACTTGCTGTCAGAAGATTTTGGAATTAGGAGATAAAGTGCCATTTAACACAGATGCAAAGAAAAAGGGAATGTAAGTAGAACAGTGACTTATAAAAACTGATTTACAAAAAAAAACTTGCATAATTCTTGCTTAGAGGGAGGTATAGATGTAAAAAGGCTGATCTCTTAGCCGCAGGCTTCCACCTGCCCTTCAAAACAGCTTCATAATGATCTCAGTTTCATTTTTAACTATAATTAAATAGTGTGTCACTACTGACATAAAGAGTTGGATTAAGGCTGTTAGGTTGCAAGGAATCATTACCAGAATTTGAAGCTGGTATAGGAGCTTGAATAAGTATGGAATCTGGTTAGTCTTCCCCATTACATTTGTGGTGATGTCCTTTAACCCAAGCTCCTAACATGGGGATCTCACCGAAAGGAGTGGGGCCATTTTTCACATGATTTTGGGGGGAGTGGGAAAAGGAGCAAATGCATAACAGAATCTTTGCATTCATATTCCCTTCTCTTAACAATGCCTCCTTCCTGAAGGAAGCAACAATTGTGATGTTCAAATCAACCATTTTGCTACCATATTTAGGTGATGTGATTTCAGGCTTCTTTGGGAGCTCACGATAGGGTGATGGATGGCCAAATGGCCCTCCTACATGCCTATCTTGGCCCTAGTCAGAAGTAAGGAAGGGAGAATGATTTTACTGTGGTGATGGGAATCGGATGTAGAAAGTAACAATGATTTCTTATGTCCCATTACCAGCATCTTACCATTAGTTAGGATCTGTCTCATTATAGGTGCAACAGTTCATAGTGAACATTCGTTTCTCTAACCTCTGTAGTGTTGTTTTGATATTTTGCTTTAGAATATTGTTTTATGTGAAATGCTTTAGAACTTTCAATTAAATTTCCAGGTGGAAAGCACCTCCAATTTTTATAATTTTTAAAATTGAACTTTAATTTAAGAGGGGGTTTTTTATTCTGCTTTTAACTTTAAAACATCATGAATCTTTGCATTAAAATGGCAGTAGCTGGGGAGGAAACTGTTTTCAGACTTTTCTTAAGAAAGGAATTAAATAAAGCAATACTGACCTCTAATGGACATGATTATTATACCATTATATTGATGTAATGTTAAAAGCAGATTTTCGCCAGTTTCACTTGCTATGTAGTTGTGTAATTTTGCACTGGCAATTTCTTAAAATTAAAGCCAGACTCAAACTAACAGTCGGAGCTGGAAGAGACCATGTAGGCCATCAAGTCCAACTTTCTGCTCAATGCATGAATCAACTAAACCAGTGTTTTTTACCATGGCAACTTGAAGATGTGTGGGCTTCAACTCCCAGAATTCCCCAGCCAACATGCTGGCTGGGGAATTCTGGGAGTTGAAGTCCACACATCTTCAAGCTGCCAAGGCTGAGAAACACTGCACTAAACCATTCCTGACAGCTGGCCATCCAGCCCCTGAAAACTTTCATCAAAGGGGAACCTACCACTATCCTAGGCAGACTGTTCCTTTACTTAATCTGCTGTTTTCAACTTCAGCCTGTTGGTTCTCATCCTATTTTTTGTTTGTTTCAATGGAGAACAGGTCCACATGTGAGAGCTTTTTAAACATTTCCTCTTGGTCTTCTTCAAGCTAACCATGCTTATCTTCTTTAAGTGTCTCTCATAGGCTTTAGTTTCCTTTTAAACCTGCTGCAGCTTCTCCACACCCCTTTCACGGTGCAGTGCCCGGGCCTAGACATCCTATTCTGGGTGATCTAGACAGGGCAGAATACAATGGAATATTACCTCCTGTGATACGTATGCAGTGCTTCTGTTAATGCAGATCATGGGGAATTATCTGTGCTTGTCACCCTCACTGATGGATCATAAAGAAGAATGGGTTACCTCCAGTCCTATGACTTTCTCCTTTAGCACAGAGACAAGTGTACATCTGCAGTCAGTACAATTTGCATACTCTTCTGGAAAGAGAATAGGCAAAACACACCCCTGGCAGGTCACCATTATGGCTCCCATGAGACTCTTCTGGTAGGGTCTGGAAATTGTTTTCCCTCCTCCACTTATCTCCATCATAAGACTCCTCTGTTCCCTTTTACTTTCCTGTTTTCTCCCTCGGATTGCAAGCTCCTAACTGCGTGTCCTTTTACTAATGAGTACTGCCTGAATTAGGAGTCCTTTCTGTAATAGATGAATAATATACCAGTATGCAATAATTAAATAAATGCATCATATATGTATTTGCATTTAAATTAATTAAACTTCTGAAAATATTCTAGATTGCATGCCAGTGATTTGGGTTCATATTTCTTTGCTAATGAGAATAAATTGATATTGATGTTAATAATAATAGCAAACCATCTGTCAACCCTTCAAGGTTGACCAGATCAGAAAACAGATTCAACCAAAACTATACTTTATTGAACAGGCAACAGAATCTTGTAAGCCTGACTGCAATTTCCCTTCCCTCCCTCTTATATCCATGGAGTCATGGAGGAGCCAGTCTGTGTCTCTTCCTAATACTTTCCCTGTTTCCCTGGCTCAAAGTGTGTTTTTGCACATGTTATTCTACTGATCTCTGCATAGTTTCTCCAAGGCCATCTCCATGGCTCCTCTTACCATCCCACTACATGAATGAGCTGGTATGAGATAAGTTTTCAAATCTTGGCTTTGAAAGTCTGCTTTGAAATTTTTGCCAGGGAGAGACCTTGCTGATGCAGTAGAACTCCCTTGTGTCTTGTTGCTGTGCTCAGTCTTATCATGGTGTATAACCTGTGTCATGAAACTATCTTCCACAACCTCACCTTAGTAGCAGAATCTGGCTGTTCCTCATCCAGTTTTAAGCCTCCTACACAGCTGTTTCTGTTTCAGTTAATGACTGTGTTTCAATCTACATGTGAAATTGATGATCATGAGCACCTGCTTGGTATAATTGGTTAATCATACACCTGACTCTAATCCTACAAGATCCCTGACTTTGTGCAAGTGTACAAAGGGTGCAAGTGTAAGAACTGATGCTGGTTTGAAGCCAAAGGGTAGTCACACCAAATATTGATTTGATTTAGATTTTTCTTCTGTTTGCTCACTTTGCATTTTGTAAATTGATAAACATAAACAATTACAATATTTATTTTTGAAAGCATTCTTACTTTATAGCATTTTTTCACACCTGCCTAAAACTTTTGCACAGTACTGTATCTTACTAGTTTAGAATAGTTTTAAAAGTATTTCATGTTGATTTTAATCTTTCTTTAACATATTAAAATAATTTAAATGTTAATGTAAATTGCTATGAGCCATTTAAGAAGGCAATATCAAGAGGAAATATCAATAATAATGATAGTCACTTGTTTTCAACTTCAATAGTTCATCTGGGTTGGGGGTTTTTTGTACTAAGAATTAGACAGAACAAATCATGTGATGACATTAGCTGATAAAATGAGAAGTAGCTTTTACTTCTCATAAATAGAAAAACATAGATATGTGATTGTTTTGTTTAATTATTTTATGAATTAAAGATATGGTACTGATCATAGGCTACAATATCAATAATATGATACATCCCGCCGCCCCCCAAAAAAAGAGGGAGACCAGAAAGTTCAGATTGTCTGTTTTTCAGTTCCTGCATAGGGAAGGGACTACTCTATTCTAGCAAGTATCTTGAAAAATAAATTATTAGTCTCTAAGTTTGCTTTTGACTTCTTTATGTAGAAATGATTACAGTGTCAGACAAGAAATGCTAAGTATTGCTACTTGTGCTCAAGGGAAGAGTATGATGGAAAACCTGGCTGGCCAAAAACATTTGCGGGTTATAGCATCAAAATCCTTTGTTGAAAGTGCAAGGTATGTTGTGATTTTTGGAACATCATGATTTATTTTAAGGAAATCTGAATATTACACCAACAGATGTATAAATCTCAGGCAAATAGTAAGCTATATATAGAAAGGCACTGAAATGAACCATCAGAATTTCATCAACATTGAATGACCTGGTATGGGTGTGGCTCATAAAGAATAGTGTGCCTCTCCTCATTAAACATTAATAATGAAGTAATGTAAGTTGTATCAAACTATTTCAGGAGTAGAAACCTTTATCTTTTTTCCTTCCCTTCTCTTTGATACTGATTTTTTTTTTTTTAATTAAGCAAGAGCTGCATAAAATTAGGCCAAAGGCCAGATGTAGCCTTAGCACCATTTTATGCCTGTTTCTGGATATTTTATTGATTATGGAGAACATTTTAGTGTTTTTTTTTTAAATGAGAGCTCAATAGCTTTGTGAATTAGCTCTAGGTTTCATTCTTAGATTCATAGTAATAATCATTTCCAGATTACTTTAATTTTCAATAAACTAACATTTTTGCATAGTACCTAGCTAATAGTCTGAGACAGTCCTGGATGAATTTTTGTCTATGACTGTTGATAACGTTTGATAAAGTTAAAACTTTTCACTTTTGATATAATACAAAATCAGTCAAAGGAAGATTAAGTATTAAAATATTAAATATTAAATATAAAAATATATTTAGAACATATGTGTCATGGATAAAGTCATGGGGAAAGTTTAGTAGCTACTTGACAAAAAGAGATAGTTAAAAGAATTTTTGTGTTTGCAATAGAAAATATGAAGAAGTAATTGGCTTAGCCAATGCAGAGTTCCTAAAATTGTACATAGTGCTCCAATCTCTTCTTTTCCCACAACAACAATCCTGAGAGGGTTGGGCTGAGACAAAGTGGCCAGCCCAAAATTACCTGGTCAGCTTTCATGACTAAGGGAAGACTAGAACTCACAATGTCTTGGTTTCTAGTCCAGCACCTTAACCATTGCACCAAACATTTTCATTTCAGGAAACAGACACAAAACTTAATAATTTTTTTTTTAGATTTTTTATCCTGCCTTTATTATTTTTATAAATAACTCAAGGCAGCAACAAATAACTCCTTCCACCTCCTATTTTTCTGACAACAACAACCCTGTGAGGTGAGTTGGGCTGAGAGAGAGTTTTCATGCCCAAAGTTTTCATGCCTAAGGTGGGACTAGAACTCACTCTCTCCTGGTTTGTAGCCTGGTACCTTAACCACTAAACCAGATTGGCTATCCTATCAACATTTGTTGATAGGAAACATTCAGTTTCAGAAAACTTTGAAGTGCTGTTGAAATAATGCTGCAATTCAGAGTAAAATAATGATAAATGGAGTGCAAGGTATAAGTCATCCCATAAATTTTGACATATGGGAAAACATCTGCTGATGTAACTTTTTTTTTATATTATATTCATGGGGGGAATGTTATGAAATGAAGAGCAGATGGCATAATAACCATAATAAACCATAATTTATTAGCATGTAGAATCTCCTGTTGAAGAATATAAAAGAATAATGGGAACTGATTCTAATTATGGGGGACTTGATTCTTTAGGAAGAAAAAGATCACCTAATATTATCAAACATTTATTAAGATAATGAAAAAGAGAGAGAATGAAAGCTTTACTATTTGTTTTGACATGTAAAACCTATAAATAATTGTGATAATTGCTATCCAACATCCAACAAACAGCAAGTTCTGGAGGAAACTGAGAAATGAGATGGAATTATGAATATGCAATAATGGATTAATAAGCACATTATTTAAAATTATTTAAAAATTAGCAAAGGAAATAAGCATAATCAGTAAGATAATTAATTAATAATTACTAACTGTTAGAACAACAGAAACATTAAATTCATTGGAGAATATTATATATTACTACATACAGGAAATATGTGGGTATATTCATAACTCTATATAATTATAATCCTGGGGGGGGTTGAAATGAGACAGTAGCAAATTATTTTAGAGGACAAAATCTCAGGAATGGTTAAATTACTAAAAAATTATGTCTGTTGTATGATAGATAGATAGATAGATAGATAGATAGATAGATAGATAGATAGATAGATAGATAGATAGACAGACAGACAGACAGACAGACAGACAGACAGATGGAGAAAAAAGAGAGGGAGAAATAAACCTTTTCCATAGTTTTTTTTTTTAATTTACACTAAAGGAATACAGCTTTTAATGGACAAACCCTTTAATTCAAGAAATTCAGTGTCTTAACCTTGAAAGATGTCCAGAGGGTAGTGAATCAAAATCATTACAATTTGCATTACGCATTGCTTACAACCTGCTACAGCAGGTCTATGGTTTTATTATATTTTTCCACTTTCTTAGATACGCAGGAGAAGCAGGAAATCTTGGTCTCGCCATGGTAGCAGCTCGACAATTCTGGAATGCATGCTTACCTTTCATTGGTTCTTCAGCAGACAGGCAGCATCTCAAAGCACCCACTGAAGTCATTCTCAAGAGCATCATTAAAGCATCCGAGGCCAAAAATAAGCAGGTAAGAAATAGTACTTTTCATAGTGAATCCATGGCTATTCCACGGCTGGTGTGACTGTTTTGACCGCCAACATTCAAAACAGAACTGAAACCTGAAGAGGAAAACTGTCTACTTAAATAACATAAATGTGTGAATACCTTTAGGCAGCCTGAATTTCTCAGCACGGTGGGCAATTTTGGAAAGGATTGCAGCCTCCCACATCCCACTCTTCTTGATAGTTCACTGTATTCTGCCATTAGATACTGTCCCAAGTTTTTTTTCCCCACTTTTACTTTAGAAACATTTTGTTACTGACAATTCAAATGTCGATGACATCTCTTCCATTACAATCAGCACCTCATTTTTTTTAGGAAGCAGACAATATGTTACATTTGCATCAGTGGCACACAGTAGATTTTCAGAGCGGCGGTCCATCAGATGGGCATTTTTTTCCTGGTGAGTTTTTATCATTTCATTTTTCAATTTTTAAACCTCCCCCCCCCTCTTTATTTTTGCTGATGATCTATCTGAATTAATTTTGTAATATTTGAAATATTGTGTTAATGTATCTCAAAGGCGCTGAGGAAGATTTGACTTTAAGAACATTCCTCTATGTGTTACTGTTCCAAGCACATGCTGATAAAAACGATTGGGAGACAGGCCTTAAAGTTTTAGACGAAGCTGTTCAGATTCTCCCTCGCACAAAGCACAGACTGTAAGTTGTTTGGATAGTTTGCAAAGTACTTCAATTAATACGCAATGTTATGGCTGTGGTTATCTTAAGTAACACAGTACCATCCAAAGTTCTGGAATGCCAGAATTAACACAGAGAGAAATTTTCCACTCAGATGGTTGTCCTTTACCTCCAAACCAACTTTTGACAATAACAGAGAACTGATTTTCTGCTTATCTATTCCTTCCCCACCTTTGCTTTTTGTCCTCCAGTTTTCTTATAGAGAATACGCAGTCTATAAATGTCCTAATAACCCACTAGCCAAAGGGGCTCCGATATCTCTTAAGGTCTTCCAATTTACCCTGTTCCTCAGGGACAGCACCTAGCCACCTGGCATTTGAATGAAAGGGACAGCCTTTTAAAACTGGAATGCTTAGAAGAGGTATCTTCTAGAACACTATTAGTAATTTCAAGTATATGAGGAAATACAGAAGATGTTCATTAGACATGTGTGGCACAAGATCATTAACAAGCTTCACCAGGTCCTAATAGTGAGTTGCAACCAATGGTATGCTGGAGCCAGCTGGCACCAGCTTGCGAGAGCCTATTGTTAATTTTTTTGAAATTTTGCAAGCCGGTCAACAGCAGAGGAGAGCCTCGGTGCCTAGCGCACCAATCAGCTGTTCTGCAGCTAGTGATGTGGGGCAGCAGAGCTGGTTCTTAAACATTTAGCAGCACACCACTAGTTGCAACTCAGAGATTAAATCCAATGCTTTACATAAGCAGGCCTTGGTCTTCTTTTCATTTTCATTCAAGATAAGATACTGACTTGCACTTCTACATAAAGAGACCTTTGTGGGCCCCTCCACTACACACATCTTCTTCCTGGAATCCATCCAAGCAGTTCTTATGGAGCTGAGAAGATTTCTATGTGAAATGATAAAGGCCACGTTGTTAAGAATTTTCCTTCAAATTGGTGTTCTTCGTGGCAATTAAATCAGTTAGTGGATATCCACATATGGTACAAACTCCATGACTGGCTTTGTTTATTCTATAAGTAAACAGTAATTCTCCATAATTATTCCTCCTTCATATCAAAGCATCATATTTCTCAGTAAAACTTTCTGCTTTGAGCAAATGGTTTTGTTCAAGCTGAATATGTACAGTGCAGTCACAGTGTATAATGGTCACACACAATCCTTCAGACACATTCACACTTTATTTCCTTTTCACACCAATGTCTTTCAGTAAAAAACTACTTCTGATTCCATTTCAGCAAGCATTTGTAGCTCAACATTCCAATTGCAGTTCTTTCTATTGGGTTGGTGGTCATAACTACATTTTTCCTCAATGTGGATGTTACTCAGTATTATCACTAAATTCTACAAATGGGTACTTTTGGAGGCAGCCTTTGTTAGCCTCTGTTAGCCTTCTTAGAATATTAAATTAGTTAGTATATGTCCCATTGTTGGAATTCTGCTCTGTGTAACTCTGAATTCAACCTACAGTATATATAAAGCTGCCTTATGTATTATCATGCTAAAGTTAGGATATGAATGAATTGCATTCCATCATGGATATAGATATGCCTGTAACACAAATAGTGACTTCTTATTCCAACATATGTTATAAAAAATTGTTGAAATACCACTTTGACAACTTATTAAATCATTCATAAATACTGACTCAATAAAATTCTCCTTCATAGCCCTATTTTTAAACATATGGTCATGGTGAAGGCAAGACTAGGACGTAATTATATAATGGAAATTCAGAAATTCCGAGATGAAACTGAAGACTACATGTCACATATGTGGCATCGTTTGGCATCTGTTTCCTTGGATATAGTGGGACAATTGTCTTGCTACCAAAATGCAATTGAAGTTTTACAGGTTCGTATGTATCTTCTTTTTAAAAGATGCTATTAGTCTGCAGTTCTTGGTGAAGAATCTATCCCTGACAGTAGTGGAAAGAATATAAGCTTTATGTAATTCTTAACCCTTGTTCGGGGTACAGTGTACTAACAGAAAGATGTTTGTCCAGAGACTTCCCTATCTTCCTTTCAAGAAGATGAATAGCCTTCTGTGATCCCATACCCAAACATCTAGGGAGCCTAAGAGTGAATTAATATAGTTAGTGATTTTCAGTATTTCTTGGACTTAAGTAGCTGTCCTGAAGACACCTTTAGAGTACTAGATGTTAGAGCATCTGAAATGGAAAGTTCAAGTGAATGTTTCAATTTTGAAATCTTGCTTTTGATATTTAACAAGTTATTCATAAATAGTTTTCCCTTCCTCTAAATCCTAGTACTGTCTCTGAACTGAAAAAAAAAAAAGGAGGTGTCTTGTAGAGATATTTCAAAGTTAGGTTTATATGCCTATTGCTACATAACTTAATCAAGGTTTTCGGTCCTGACAGACATAAAGAATACTTCCCTCTTCCCCAGTACTTGCGTACAGCAACTGATAATCTAGATATGGCATATTGCAAACAGCCCCAAACTCATGCTACTTTGCAATCACACAGAAATGAAGTTTCTTTCTTCTAATTTTTCTTTGTAGTGGGAAGAATGCAGATGCCGGCACCAGTTTCCTTACCTTACCTTTGGGATTAGGGAGGCAAGCAAGGCAGCTGCCTCTCAAGGAAGATTTGATTTAATTTAATTAATCGCACGTTGCGGAGGGTTGGACTAGATTAATTTTGTGATCCCTTCCAACTCTGTAATTCTATGACTCTGTGATTAGAAGTTGCAGTTCATCTAAAAGAAATGTCGTTTTTTTGTTTATTTAAATTATTATTTTTTCCCTCTGAAAGGGGATGTGCATCAAGAACTAGTCTAAATGTGTGCTCATTGTTTTTATGTAGAAAAAGGAATCTGAATTAAAAAAAGTGGATAATATCTTAGGATTTGCAGAATGGCTGTATTGCAACCAGTTTCCTCTTAGTGATGCTATTAAACACTTGGAATGGGCAATAAATATGTTGTTGTACCTCAGACCTCTCCAAAACAACCCTGAGGAAGAAGGTATGTTTTTCTAGATATCTTCCAAAAATGGCTCTCAATAAAATAATAATCAGAGCTCTCTTTTTAGCATTTTTGGGGGAGGGGGAGGTTGTGTAACGTCAAAGTTCTTCCTTTGACATTAGAAATATTTAGATTTCTTTCTGTGGTCTTCTATAGGTGATATTTTTCCTCTTTTCATTTAAACAAAATACTGTTTTAGGCCTGCTGGGGCATAAATTCTGATTTTTAAACTAAGGGGGTATAGAAGATAAAATTAATGCCTGAAACTTTTCTGGACTACCCAGAGCTATTATTCAGCTACATCTGGAGGGTTGCAAGTTATATAAAATATGTCTGTTACATAAAACATATCAACAATATGTTTATATTGTTATATAAAACATTTTCAATAATGTTGACTGATTCTTCATACTTTTCTTTATAGAATTAAAAAGCCAAATTAGCATTGGAGAATTAAGAAGCATAAAAGAGTTAGAAGCTTTATTTAGAGCTTATACAATAATGGCAGTCATTTCTGGCCATGGTTCAACTTCTTATGAGCAGCACTGTTTGATGGCATATACTTTTGTGATGCGCATATGGCAGGTGAGATAAGAAAAAGGTGGCTAGAAGGCTGCTAAATGCATTGTGCAAGTCTATTAGGGTTTTTATTTTTTAATGAACAGTGCATTGAATTGAAAGCACTCGCCTCAATCACACTGATCTTCTGAAAAGAATTATTGTAGCTTTTAGTGAAGATAAGTTATATGCAAGTGATTTCTTGATATACTTGGATGTCAAGCCTGTTCCAAAAACTTGTTCAAAACAGATTCCCTTTTTTACTGAACTATAGAATCTGTAAGGCCATTAGTCTGAACAGAAATGTATCTCATTTTCTGCAGTGTGCTGATATTGTGAAGTCATAATAATGCTTAACAGCATTTAATTGGAAACAAAATTACTTCTCTGATATTCTTATAAGCACAATTATATTTGTTACATCAAAACTATTTACACTGAATCAGCCAAGCATGTCAAAGTTAAGGTAACCAATGGCAATGAAGCTTTCAGGATCTTAGTCTAAGCACTTTTTCTAGAAAAAAGTGTAACCTGGATTGAAACATGTCAAAATGAGTAAATCAGAGCAGTCATAACGATGTGTGTTAGCAGAAAAGTGATGGATCACTTGTTACTTTCTAAGCCTGTTGGCTCATCCCAGCCAAGGTAGGAAAATGGTGGTCGTTTGCCCGGGCTCTTTAGCCAGGGAGAATTTATTTGTTTGGCTCCCCTCTCCACAGAAACCAGTGTTCCCCTGCCATTTTAAAGAAATGAATTTTTTTTAAAGTTGCCTCTTAGAAGTAATAAAAGTTAGGGACACAAAGTAAATTGTACTATACCCATTGGCTCAGCTAAGTTTTTGAAAAAGAAGCTTGAAAAGGTCCTTTTACTTTTCTGTGAATTTTCTTAAGCTAGCTTCTATTATGATATAAGCCGTTAACTTTAATGTATATAAACTTGCTTACTTGTACAGAAAATAAAGGCAATCTGTAAATCTCTAAAAAGGGCTTTATTCTTATACTATATGTTTTATTTTCTATAATAATTGACGTAAACTATTAAAAGTTATACTTCTTAGATTTTGTTCCTCCCAAAAGCAAATGTAATTATTTTTTCAGATGTCATTCACATCAGCAGGATTGATTATAAAGGCACAGGCCAAAGTTTCACCAACCCAACCAACAACTCCAAAATCAAAAGGCCAAAAAGATGCAAAGCAGGTAATGCACCTCTCCCTCAAAAGCTTACCTTCTCTTCATATCCAAACATTTCCTCCCATTATAAGAGTTTGTGGGGAGAGTAAGGGGGGAAACAAATAATTATGCATATGTCATCATGTCATCATGCAAATGACATAACTGAATGCTTGTGTCAGATACGACACAGTTACATAATTGTGTTGTTACTGTGATGGCATTATGAAGCATGAGGCTTGTTACAAATCCTGCCACTTTCCATAAATTTTATTTTATTAAGTAGGGATTCTGTTAATGCTTTTAACAGAAGGATTTCCAGAGTTGTTGATCTGCCGGCATGTTTCAGTATCAGCTAGCATAGGTGATAGTCAGGATCATAGGGATAATAAAGTAATAATATCTAGAGAGATGAAATTTTCACATCTCTGTTACTACCTTTCTATCTGAGAACATATTAGCAGTGAAATGAATGCTTTTTACTTGGAAACAAATTTATACATCACATAAATGCTGCCACAGATCTTTAAATTCTCAAAACTTGGATAACCTCAATCATTATGTAGCACTGATCATTTGTAAGACAAGGCAAGATGGATACATTCACAGAATCGTATTTATGTAGAGACTAATCTGTCTAAAATTAATCAAACTGGTGAGCAAATAATCATTGCTTTCTACTTCCTGTTGATTTTAAACATCTCTTAATTTGTGATACATGTAACAATTGTGGATCTTTCCTTCCTCATTATAATTAGGTTGTGGGATAAAAAGTTGTTTCCCGAACGTTCCCAAATTTGGAATTTCTATGAACTGAAGAAACAAGACAGTGAATAAAGTCATTTTTGTATAGCTAAAGTATTATCGTGTTTTTTTTTCTTTATTTCTGCTTGGAAATCCAGAGCTAACCCATGAGAAAGAGTTGCGACTTATTTTACGAAAAAAACCATTATTAGGACTGAATGTATTATTACAGAAATACCTATCACTATTTCTTTTTTTTCTAAAGCCTGATCCTACTCAGAGTTCACCTACAAGCCCTCCTAAAAAAGATAAAGAGAAATCCACAAAAGATGTAAAAAAGGTATATTTCCTTTAATGCAGTATTTTAATTTCATTTATGTTAATGAAAAATAAACTTTCCTAAAAATAAGAGTGTAATTTTCAGGTACATTCAGCCATTAAAGAGAAGGCTAAGAAGAAAGGGCCAATTGATGTCTTGCCCGGAAATGTGGAGGAATGGGCTAGCTATGAGTGCCCTGATGAAATGAGAGAAGCCTTTAAACAGGACTCAAGCGGCTGTGCTGTGAACAGGGAAACCATTTTAGCACCTGTGAGTAATGTTTTGAAAAGGATTTATGGGGCTTTCTCTGATGTATATTAAATGAGGAATAGTTTGGAGTTGAAAGTGCTATGGCAGTATGATTAGAGCAAGAAGTAGATGATTTTACTGAATGATACTCTCTCTAGATCATTCAGAACAATCTTGCTCCTTACCAATCAACTCTCTGCTCAACGTTCCCCTCCTTTCAGTATACTTTGATTTAATATACTAGTACAAAAAGACAACAACACTTAGAAATATAGGTAGTCCCCGGGTTAAGAACACCTGGTTTAAGGACAAACCATAGTTTAGAACAGAGCCTATTGTAGAAAAATTTGAGTTAAATACACAATGATTCAAGTTAAATACACAATGGTTCGAGTTAATTACATAATACTATTTATACAGTGTTATACAACAATACAGTTCTGGCTTTCATACAAATTCAACTTAAGGACAGGCCTTGGGAATGAAACGTGTTCTTAAACTGGGGACTACCTGTATTTCATCTCTCCTTATTCTAATAATTCTGTATAGCTTTCCCCACTCTCAGAGAATAAGGTTCTTATAATCCTGTACCATTGGAGAATGAAGAGAAGGGAGAAATCTTTGGATTTTTTCCTTTGATATATGGAAAGAGAAGTGCATTTGATGTGTATACAGGATTTGATTATTATAAGTAGTGGGGTCAGAAAATGTACATGGGCAGAAGGGCAGGCTGTACATTTTAAATATAAATAAAATAAATACATTTGGTAGACGGATAAGAATGGCAGATATGGATGGGGAGAAATTAGGAATTCTCTGTCAGAACAATTGCTGAGCAGAAAATTGCTGGAGATTGTAAAACCTATCTATCCTTTAGATGAGTTTTCAGGACTCCAAAGTTAAATTCTAAGCCTGAGGAGAACTGTACTATCATCTCTTCAGTTTTCAGTGTCTCCCCCATAGTAGTGAATCAAAACTGGAGGTAAAAATCATTAAAAAAATTCAAATGTCTGTCAACCCCATTAGGTAGACCAGACTAGAAATCACCTCCACAGGAAGGCTAAAAATACTTTTACTGAGAATGTCTGACTGTCTGTCTGTCTATTGTAACATAATATTACAAGTCTGATTATGTTGTACCCCTTCCTCCTACTTATAATTCAGTGAATTAGGGTCTGTCTGAGCCGCTTCCAAACATCCTCTGGCTGTTGTCGATTTAAAATATGTTTTACCCTTTGTCACTTTGGCAACAGAGCTGGCATATCTCCTTCAAGGTCGTCTTCTCTCTAGATCAGTGTTTCTCAACCTCAGCAACTTTAAGATTGTGGACTTCAACTCGCAGAAACCTCAGCCAGCATCCTAAATTGTTGAGGTTGAAAAACACTGCTCTAAATATTAGGCTTTCATATACAGCTCCCAAATCCTGGCTGCAAAATCCAGATAGTAGCAACCAGATAGAGAAAGCTCTTTGCTATCCTATGGTTATTCAAATGCTTTGTAGCCCTAGTTTTACATATCTCATTCAACATAATGGTACTGCTACAAAAAGAACTTTACTCCTGGCTGTTTTTTGTTCCTCCTTGTTCTGCCTTCTATTGCTTTCGATGTGTAGAAGAGCAAACAGTTTACTCTCTTGAAATCCCTTTCTCTCCAATCCAATCAGTTTATGTACCAAGATAGAAACACACTAGCTGGCATTATAGCATTAATTGTTGTACGCCGCCCACAGTCACTTTTTGTGAGATGGGTGGCTATATAAATACGATAAATAATTAATAAATAAATAAATAAATAAATCTGCGAGGAGGGGAAAAAAAACACAGGTCAGGCCCAGGACAACACGTATTGATCGTAATGGCAATTGTGTGACTGAGGGACACTGGGAAGGTCATAAATAGGCTGTAAAGTTATTTTTTCAGCACCATTGTAATTACAAAAGGACACTGAATGAATGATCAGTAAGTGAGAACTACCTGTATTTGTTTTTTTAAAAAAATATCTGCAAGTTAGCCCAAAGTATTACTGTATGTAGATGGAAGCAGCAAAGATGGTTTTTTCAGTGGCTCAAAATATGAAATTTTATTGCCCTTACATGTATTCATGTAGCATGTGTTCATGCTTAGCTACGTGCAAGCATTTACATTCTTAGTAGTACTGTACAGAAATCTGCCTTCTGCGGATTTATTTCAGTGGCCTTTTTTCAAAGAGTTGAAAATGTACACTTGAGATACAAGTGTTGACCATCATAGTGAACTTGTTTGTCATTTATTCTTTTAATTTTAGACACGTACCCTATATTACTTAGACCTTTTATTTAAGGAGCTGCAGGCAATGTTATGTACTCACATGACTCTTCCACTTCTTCACTTGGCTGAAGTCATTGCTCATGATGTTGTAGAAAGCAAAAGTCTCTCAGATCTCTACCGTCTTAGGTTTGTATTTATTACTCTCAAGTCAGTGTGAAACATTTTAATTTCCTTTCTAGTTGTTGATAAATGTATGTTTGGGGGGTTTTATGGTATAACATCTCAGCCCATGTTACATTTTACATTGTTCCAGAGCCCCTTAGATTATTACTGCATGTCAGTAGAATATTTCTGCAAGTTTTAAGAGGCTGCAATTGGAAAATCTGCCTCCTATCCCTAGAAACATTTGTATAGAAACTTTTATGCTGAATGTATACTTAGCATATAAGCTCATTTTGATTGTTTATAACAGTTGTCCCTTTGTGGGCCCAGAAGCTTTTCAAAATATAGGTTGTCTTTTATGCATCTAAGACAATCCTATAGAATTTCTTGGTTCATGGTGCACCTAGTGGTTTCCAAACTGTGCCTTGCAGTGAACTCACTAACTGTTCCCTTTATTAAGTAGTAAGTTCCCTGCAACTATAGACTATTAACTAAAAGTAAGCCATTTTGAAAATAGTGGGAATAAACATTTATTGTATAGGATTGTTCTGTAAGCCATCTTTATGTGAAACTGAGCAAAAACTAAATTTATGAAATATCTACGCAAAATGAAATAGTTCATTTTTTCTTTTCTTCTTTATATTTTTAATGTGAATTTTTTGAAGAAATTCCAAGTTGCATGAAACATACAATTGAAAAATACAAAAATACAATACAATAGGTAAAACAAGGCTCAAACTAACGTAGTTTATTTTTCCCTATTTCTCTAGAGAATAGAGTTGCCTTAGGACAGAGGTTATGTCTGTACCAATTTACTCCCTGGAAAATTCTTTTTTGGGCAAATTCCAGCTTAAATTTAATGTTGCAGAAGCATCTTGTCTCTCTCTTTCTCCCTCACACCACAGCACACCTTCTTGCTCCTTTTCTCCCAGTGTTCTAATTCAGATTTTCAAAAGGCAAAGGATTTTTAAAAAACAAAAGAGCTTGCCTCATTCTGGAAGGTTGTTGGGAAGTTTGTGTATTCCCTGTCTGGGAAGCAAATGTCAATTCTGTGAATTCAGGGTGGCATCACAACATACCTTGATTAAAAAAAGAAGCTTAAAATACTGCTCTGGATACTGTCAGAGATGAATCTTGTTGCCTTCTCCCAACACAAGAGAACTGAAAAGTAGCCTCAAGATATTTAAAAAATTTAACTTGCTCTAGATATTCATATTTGTTGGCCATTATTTTGGACCTGCATCCAGCTATCATCTTGTTTTTTTTAAATTAGAAGTAATAATCACCAGGCCATAGAAAAGAGTGTTAAACTGTTCTAGAGCTGTCACTAGGAATCAAGTCAAATACTGATTTAAGATCCACAATCAAACACTAAGGTTCCTGGAGGGGTGAGGAAGTACTAGTTTACTTCACTTTAATAGGTTGGTCTAAAACTGATTTATCTGAACCCTACTTCCTCCTCTGGCAGAATATTTTCCTGCATTAATCTATCTAACAGTTTCTAATACAAACAATGTACCGGTAATTTACTGATCATGCTTTGTAAACTGATTGAATGATAATTGATTGGATTAAATCCACCCCTTTTTTTTTTTTTAAGTTAGTTGAAATAATAGATCAGCCCAGTCCTCTGGGGTCTGAAAAAGCAGTCAAGGAAAGTGAATAAGGTCACCAAAGCTGGGGTTTACCAATCAATGTTAATTTTCAATAGTTCACTGGAATCATATATCCCCAGATGGCCTTTCCATTTTTCAATTGCGAGATTAATTTAGAAATGTCAAAGGAGGATATTAGTGGCTGGTCATGAATACATTCTTGACTTAATTCAAAGATCAATATATTAGCTGAGTCATCACCAAAAATAGTTCAATAAATGCTTTCCCAGACAGATAGTGGGAGTGTTCCCTCTGTATTAGGTAGCTTTTAGGGGTTAGCCATAAGGTACTCCTCAGAGGACTCAGCTATAAATTGCCAGAAAGCCACAGAGCTTTGCTTTTTAATGATTTGAATTAATCACTGCCAACTGTGTAATTGTATTTCCTACTTCATTGCGTGTGTGTGTCTGTCTGTCTACCTACCTACCTCAGGCCTTAAATGCTACAATTAGTTTGGCTTTGATCCTGACATAATCAGAATTTGACACAATTAAACCATGAATTAGATTTTATAATAGCCCTACTGTTTTCTCTTTTAAGAATGGAGCACTAGCATATGCTGAATATTAAAAATTGGTTCTTAATATACACATATACCTTCTTGTGACTCTTCTTATCTACAGGTAGTCCTCATTTAATGACCACTCATTCAGAGACATTCAAAGTTACAATGCTGCTGAACAAGTGGTACTTACAGCTGATCCTTGAAGTTCCAGCTATCCCAGCACCCCCGTGGTCACATGATCGTGATCCAGGTGCTTGGCAACCGGCTTGCACTTATAACAGTTGCAGCATCCCACAGTCATATGATCACCATTTGCAACCTTCCCTGCTGGCTTCCCACAAGCAAAGTCAATGGGGAAGCCAGCAGGGAAGATTGCGAGACACTCGTGTAAATCACTCGCACTTGGTCCACATCAACCCCCCCCAATGGCGCTCTGCACACCCCCACCCGGCAGCAGCCACCCCCACCCTGATAAACTCACGTGGCATTGCAGTAGACCCCTGTGCACCCTCCCCCACCTGGCAGCAGCCACCCCTGGCCCAGATGTGCTTGCGCCGCAGCAGCCACTTACCTGCCCACCAGCCTGCTCAGAGCCTCCTGGGACTCATGACATCCTGCCAGCTTCCCCAACAAGGATTGCTGGGATTGCCATCGCTAAGCAATGCGATCATGTGACATCGCACTTTGCAACCACATTGCTTAGCAATGGAAATTCCAGTCCCAATTACCATCATTAAGCAAGAACTACCTGTGGGGAAAGCACAACTAGAATTAGGTATAAAGTTAATTCATAAACTCTGATCATATAGCAAAGAAAACTCTTGCATTGACCTTGCTATGCAGAAAAAAATTATTAGGATACTGTCACTATTCAGTGGTGGATAAACATGCTATCAAAACAATGTGATCACAAGAAAGGTGACCTCACTTACCAGGTTATTTGAGACCACAATATAACCAAAGTATTAATACTCACTCTGGATCCTTAGTCCCCATTCTGATCCCTGTGAACCACTCTATGTAGAATTTGATCAAGCTTATTAGAAATATGAGTTTTACTACCCATGAAAGCTGCTGCCCTTAGACCAACAATGGCGACACATTCTGTATTGAGCAGTTGGCTATTGAAGTGATTAACTGAGGCACCTATTCTAGAGTTGAAATTGCCCACCGGTATAGTTACAGTACTAGGATGTTTTAATCTATGATGCACTATACACTATTCAGGCTTACCCCAGATATAATTTACTTGAAATAGCAACATCTATAGAGGGAGATAAGTATTTGTGGCTAAGTAGCTGCATTCTAATTGCAAAAGTTTTGCCATCTCGAGCAAGTTGTATGAGGTAAACTTACTTAATCCCTGAAGTTTATTTGAGACGAGGGCAGCAATATGATTGCATCTCAAAGAGTGAACTGTATTGCCTCTTAGCTCAAAATTTTCTTGTGCCCGTGTCTTTGGTAAAAGAACAGCATAATATTTAACACTAAATTTTAAAATGAAGGTTTGTCACTTTTAGAAGATTTGGCAGCATTCCAGGATACTGTATCAAGAAAATATTGTTGATCTCCCTGCAATCATTTAGCAGGCTGGGGAAGGAGTTCCCCAACTAGAGCTGTATCCAATTCAGGGTTTCTATCTTCAAGAGGATCTGAGAATAAACATCTCCACTACTGTGGAATGAGCTGCTAGTGCTCTTCCTTTTTAACAGATAGCGACTGGCACACTTGGCAGTAAATTTTGTCTCTAAGTCACTAAGTTGGAAGCCCCACTTAAATACCCATAAGCAACTCACATGGGGAGTAAGCAAAATACCCATAAGCAACTCATATGGGGAAGGGCTCATCTCTTCTTTTGAGGATCTTCTATCTGCCTCTCTAGCAGGGGAATTTCTATTTGCTGGGTTTTATCTTTCCAAAGCACTTATCTGCTCTGCTGTTTCTTATGGGTATGCTCATCCAAATATCTGGAGGACGCTAGATTGGGAAGACATCCCAGAATGTATACATTTAATGGGAGTCATTCATGCAGATAGGATGTAACAATTAATTTAATTTAGACCCTTTAATAATGTTTGAGACTACTTAGTGAGGGTTAGAGTCTCCCAAGTAATGCACGACTTTCACGTATGCCAAACCTACTCCTTTCGGAACTATAGTGTAGCTAACAAGTACTGCCCTTTTTGCTTTGGATGCTGAGCAATGATGAAAGGGCAGTATATGTGTAGTGGTAGAAATGAGCCCTTGGAAGCTACTTCTTCCATTGGTTTTTATGTGACAAAAGCACGTGCAGAAACTCAAGTGTGAATGGGCATGGAGACCAGCAAAGGAAGACGTAGCAGGTGAAAAAAGCATTAAACATCTACTCTTCCAGCCACCATTTTTCTACTCCAATTGTATCCACTGCTATCATTGGCTATTTTCATCTGGGTTTCCCAGGCATGCAGAGATGCAGAGAATTGCTAAGTGTGTGATTCTGGCTCTATGAACTAATCCTGAAGTGTTTGAAAATGTTGTGCTGAACATGTTTCCAATTCATTGAAGGTCAAATTATATTGCTGCCTTTACAGAAGTGGTTGATCAGTGCGACCTATTACATTGCTGCTTTAAAATATGAAGTCTAATTTAAATACAAATGTAAATGGATCTAGGACGAATCCATTTTTCAATTAGGCCTCACTCGCTGTTTCTGCAACTTCTCCTTCTGCTGTTTAAAAGAACTGTCAGTTGAGGACATTTTACCTTGAACTTGTTTTTATTGCAAACATCACTTGCTCTTTCATGTGAGTTTGAACCAGATTTTTCTTTGTCAGTACATGTGTGCATATGTTCACATCTGAGTTTGCATGTGTGTACACGTATGTATTACTGCATGAAGATGTACCATTTGTTTTCACAGGCTTGCCAAAATATGTTTAGATTTAAAAATGTATCAAGCAGCATGTTTCCACGAAAAGGCAGTGGGTGAAGTCTTTATTAATGAAAAGGAACAAGGAAGGTATGTAACAAAGGACATGATTCCGTGACAGGTCTACACACATACCAAATAACTATATGTCCCAGTCTAAAGCAGCCTGTTATGGAGCACTCAGAGTGTTCATAGGGTAGTTTTCCAAAACTTGTTAAAATCCCACCAACTAGCAGTTTTGCAGAAAGAAAAAGCTGAAGGATACAGGTAAATTGAGACTCCTGTTTGCCCTCCTGAGCAGCTGAGTAATAGAATTTAACCTAATTTACAAGGATCATGGATGCACACACTCAAAACAAGTATTAGAAAAGGGAGCTGCAAGTGTAGAACCCAACTGTGCCTTCAGTTCTCTTTCATATGATTCCAAAATTGATTGCAGTGATAAGTTTCATAAATATGTAGGATACTATAACAAAGTTATAACAAAGTTGAAGGGGTATTCCATACTTGTTAATAGATTAATATAAGCTTTTTGTCTATGTTAACCAATTACATTAATATTTTCTAGCAAATAGATTAAGCCCTCTTTCCCTGTTTCAGATTTAGACAAGAGATTGCATTTAAAAATGAGAATGCCATACAGGATAGCCAAATGGAAAATAAAAATTTTGATTGGACAGCACCAGGCAACGTAGATCAAAGTAAGAAGCTGTTTACTGCAAAAGATAAGGTAATCAATACTCATCTTGCATATGTATGAAAGTTGCAAGGCAGTTCAACCCATTTTGCTGCTTGTATAAGTCTTTATTGCTTTCAATAATAAAAAAAGCAAACCATAAAACTAACTATACCTATATCTTGCTATGTACCTTTGAGTTTGTAGCATGGTGTATAGTTTTAACATTATAATTAATGTTAATTTATAACTAATATTTTAAAATGTAGACATTTTAAAAAGAATAATTTCTAGAATAAATTATTTGCAGATCCTGGAACTCAATGCAATTACTGAAAAAGAATTAAATGGGCTTTCTCTCCCCTACTTGTGGATAGACAAAGCTGAAGTCCTAATCCAGCTATGTTTATATCAACCAGCAAGATTACTACTCTCAGAAGCACACCAAGCAACACAGGTAACTTAATAATTTTTTCCTCAAAAGTGCATGTCTCCAATTGTTTCTTTTGATTCACCATTTCCAGAAAATACATTAGATATCCTGTAACTATTCAATAAGAGAAAAAACTGTGGGTAGTTTTGGAATTAGGGGACGCGGTGGCGCAGTGGCTTAATGACGCTGAAAGTTGCCGGCCAGAAATGGTCGACGCTTCAGCGGTTCGAGTCCAGCCTTCGCGTTAAACAGGGTGAGCTCCTGTTTCCTCCCCAGTTCCTGTCAACCCAACAGGTCGAAAACTCACATGAGTAGATAAATGGGTACTCTCACTCCGGTGGGAGGAAAAATGCTGGCGGTGCCTTGCAAAAAGGAGTTGGGAGCAGTTGCCGGTAAGCATGAAAAACCACGCGCGCCCGAAAAGGGCACGAAGCAACGGAAACCCCGCCTCCTGCACTCGCCAGCTGGGCTCTGCTCTAGGAAGGAGGCTCTGGCAAACCACTTCTGAAAAACAATTGCCTTGAAAACTGCAAGGACTCGTCCAAGCAGTCACTGCAGGGTCAGCAATGACTGAGCGCAGACCAAAAAAAAAAAAAAGTTTTGCAATAGTAGGTGCACAACTCTTGATCAGCAATAGCATAATTGTCAGAGACTCCCAGTGGCCTGTTCTTGTTTTCAGTTTTTCAAATTACAGGGTTTTTAAAATTAATTTTTTATAATTTTGATAAGTAAATAATAAAGCTGTATCTACAGAGCATCCATTGCTTTCCAAAACAAGAGCTGAATTAAGACCACCTAAAGTGTGAGGTATATAGAATTTTCAAATTTCATTTTTGAATTTCCAGAAAAACCCTATATGTATCCATTAAAACAGTAGTGCCAACCCTTTGGACCATACCCCCTGAGATTTGACTTGCCCTGACCCTGCCAGCTTTTCAGAAAGCCTTAAAGACTTGGTTGTGTTCCCAGACATGATGTTCGGGAGTTTAGTGTGTTGCTCTGAGATGTTCTGGGTATCGCTGTCAATGACCATTTAGAATCTTTCTTCCTATCCATCTCATTAAACTGAGAAAAGCTTCTTAAATTACATGAGAGAACCTTGTTTGGTTACCCAGCCATGATATTTTGAAAGACACAACGAAGGAATAAAAAGAACTGTCTCAGCAGACTAACAACTTCAAAGTCTTTTGCACCCCTTTTTCTGATACAGGGGTGACTTATACCATTTTTGATCTTTTAAAACTTTTTAGGAACAGATTACATAATGTAATCCTCTTACAGCTACAGGAGAGGACATCCAATGTTTTCTCTCCGATAAGGGCAACAGGGAGAACAAGAGGGAGTTGTGTTCCTAGCACAGCAGCACTATGAAGGGAATTTAGCCCAGTCATCTAGCAACAGTGAGCAAGGAGTAGCAGTGGCATTTTGCCAGATCAATGAGACCAAAAGGTTTCAGAAATGAGCTTTATGAAAGACACATGCCTGTTCAACTGAACAAAACTAGACAAGAAAGTGAGCTTTTTCATTGACTATACCACCAGCAAAATATATGTTATGAATCTGGGATTGCACATCTTTTAGCCTGTGGCTTTGTGTTTTTTTTTTAAATGTTTTTATATGCTGTTAACTACTCAGAGTTACTGTTGCAAGTTTGGCAGCCATACAAATCAACTAAATATGAATAAATAAATACTAATTTGAAACATTCAGATCTTTAAGATCTTTCAATAAACATTAAAAATTAAGAACTTTGTTTGAATTAAAGAATTACTTAAAGCTGCAGCAACTGAACTTGCCATCTTCTTTCATAAAGAAAGGTAAAGACTCCCTTGAGTCAAGACTGACTCTTAGCAACTATTATTACTATTATTAGGTTAAGAAACAACAAATTCCATGATGATGAAGTTGAATTGTCTTAGCTTAAGCAAGCATTCTTATTCTCTATTTCCTGATAATTAAATTAATTGAAATTATTCTGAAAAGGTTTTCCCATGTCATATATAATAGAAACTTGGAGGATATGTTCTGAAATCTGTTTTTTGCAGTATATAAGGAGCCTGAATAATTATACTGGAATGGAATGGAATGTTCTGGCGTATTACTGATCACGATGTTCCAACTTATGTTAAGAAAACATATTTGAAATCTCTTCTTTTTAGGAAATGAATGATCCATGTGCTGTATCACGATGCCTTTATCTTCTAGCTGTACTAGCTAATTTAGAAAAAAACCACGGGCAAGCTAAGGTACTGCTTGAAAAGGCCCGCTTGATAGGTGGAAATGAACAGTTTTGGCACAATAGCACTTTTTCTCTCACAGATGCAATTTTAGGAGATGACCAGGAAGTAAATGACAAAATGGTAAGTATAAACAGTCTATTCATTTATCTAACTGAAATATCTAGTAGTACATTAAATATGGATGTTACAGTTAAATAGGTCACCCTTTAAATCCTAGCTATCAATATAGGTAGTCCTCTTTTAGCGACCACAATTGGTTCCAGCAAAGTGGTCATTAAGTGAAAATCATGTGACCGCAACTGTGCTTATGGTTTTACTTCAGCATTCCTTTACGTTACAGTGTCAGAGGGATACAACCCCAAACAGCTGGGTGACCCCAAATGGCAGGGAAGGTTTCTGGAACTCAACTCACAAGGAAGCTGGGTAAAAAGACAAATCTTATAGCCCTTTTTCCCCACTCCCTTGCCCTTTGGAATGTTCATCCTAGCACTGGGATAATTAACAAGAAGGAAATTAATGTTTGTATTTACATTCATTGGAGAGGAAGGGATTACAAGAGAGTAAGCAGGCACCCAGTGCGTAATACGCATGGAAAGGAATGCACTAGTGCTGGCTGTTTACTTAGCACACTTCAGCCTGGAGCCGCTTAGGAGGCAAACAAAAGCTTTTAGTGTGAAACTGATTAGGATCTTGTCAGTTACAAGCAACAGCTGCTAGCCAGGTTCTAATCAACTAATTAAGGTCACACTGGAAAGCTTGTTAATTTGTGATTAGCACTTTTTGGAGAAGCTCTGTGCTGTGGAGAAAAGCAGCTCGGGAAGAGATAGCTTGTTTAAGCATTCTCTCTGCTCTAAGAGGGGGAAAAAAAAGAGGGGAAAAAAAGGTCAGGCAGGGGACAACATAATACTGTGCTTACTGACTGTAATCCCCTTCATGGATCACTGCCTTGTCGTGGCGAAGGGGCTTGCGTAACTCAGTGAAGCCATGAGCTATACCGTGCAGGGCCACCCAAGACGGACAGGTCATGACAGAGAGTTCTGACAAAATGTGGTCCACTGGAGAAGGAAATGGCAACCCACTCCAGTATCCTTGCCAAGAAAACCCCATGGACAATGTTAAAAGGCTAAAAGATATGACGCCGGAAGATGAGCCCCTCAGGTCGGAAGGTGTCCAATATGCTACTGGGGAAGAGCGGAGGGCAATTCCAAGTAGCTCCAGAAAGAGTGAAGCGGCTGGGCCAAAGCCGAAAGGACGTTCAGCTGTGGATGTATCTGGAAGCGAAAAGAAGGTCCGATGCTGTAAAGAACAATATTGTATAGGTACCTGGAATGTAAGATCTATGAACCAAGGCAAGCTGGATGTGGTCAAACATGAGATGACAAGATTGAACATCGGCATCTTGGGAATCAGCGAACTGAAATGGACGGGAATGGGTGAATTTAATTCGGGTGACCATTATATCTACTACTGTGGGCAAGAAACCCTTAGAAGAAATGGAGTTGCACTCATAGTCAATAAGAGAGTGGGAAAGGCAGTAATGGGGTACAACCTCAAAAACGACAGAATGATCTCAGTGCGTATCCAAGGCAAACCATTCAATATCACAGTCATCCAAGTCTATGCCCCAACCACTGATGCTGAAGAAGCTGAAGTTGACCGCTTCTATGAAGACCTACAACACCTTCTAGAACTAGCACCAAAAAAAGATGTCCTTTTCATCATAGGGGATTGGAATGCTAAAGTAGGAAGTCAAGGAGTAATCGGAATAACAGGCAAGTTTGGCCTTGGAGTACAAAACGAAGCAGGGCAAAGGCTAATAGAGTTCTGTCAAGAGAACAAGCTAGTCATAGCAAACACTCTTTTCCAACAACACAAGAGACGACTCTACACATGGACATCACCAGATGGTCAATACCGAAACCAGATTGATTATATACTTTGCAGCCAAAGATGGAGAAGCTCTATACAGACAGCAAAAACAAGACCAGGAGCTGACTGTGGCTCAGATCATGAGCTTCTTACTGCAAAATTTAGGCTTAAATTGAAGAATGTAGGGAAAACCACTAGACCACTCAGGTATGACTTAGATCATATTCCTTGTGAGTACACAGTGAAGGTGATGAATAGATTTAGAGGATTAGATTTGGTAGACAGAGTACCTGAAGAACTATGGACGGAGGTCCATAACATTGTACAGGAGGCAGCAACTAAAACCATCCCAAAGAAAAAGAAATGCAAGAAAGCAAAATGGCTGTCTGATGTGGCTTTACAAATAGCTGTGGAAAGAAGGAATGCAAAAAGCAAGGGTGAAAGGGAAAGATATAAGCAACTGAATGCAGATTTCCAGAGAATAGCAAGGAGAGATAAGAAGGCCTTCTTAAATGAACAATGCAAAGAAATTGAGGAAAACAATAGAATGGGGAAGACTAGAGATCTCTACAAGAAAATTGGAGATATGAAAGGATCGTTTAGTGCAAAGATGGGCATGATAAAGGACAAAAAAGGCAGGGACCTAACAGAAGCAGAAGAGATTAAGAAGAGGTGGCAAGAATACACAGAAGAACTATACAAGAAAGATCTTAATGTCCCTGATGTCCACGCTGGTGTGATCACTGACCTTGAGCCAGACATCCTAGAGAGTGAAGTCAAGTGGGCCTTAGGAAGCATTGCTAACAACAAAGCTAGTGGAGATGACAGTATTCCAGCTGAGTTATTTAAAATACTAAAAGATGATGGTGTTAAAGTGCTGCACTCAATATGCCAGCAAGTTTGGAAAACGCAACAGTGGCCACGGGATTGCAAAAGGTCAGTTTATGTTCCAATTCCAAAGAAGGGCAACGCCAAAGAATGCTCAAACTATCGCACAATTGCACTCATTTCACATGCTAGCAAGGTTATGCTGAAAATCCTACAAGCTAGGCTTCAGCAATACATGAACCGAGAACTACCGGATGTACAAGCTGGGTTTCGAAGAGGCAGAGGAACTAGAGATCAAATTGCCAACATTCGCTGGATCATGGAGAAAGCACGAGAGTTCCAGAAAAGTATCTACTTCTGCTTCATTGACTATGCAAAAGCCTTTGATTGTGTGGATCACAACAAACTGTGGCAAATTCTTAAAGAGATGGGAGTACCAGATCACCTTACCTGTCTCCTGAGAAATCTGTATGCGGGCCAAGAAGCAACAGTTAGAACCGGTCATGGAACAACCGATTGGTTCAAAATAGGGAAAGGTGTACGACAAGGCTGTATACTGTCACCCTGCTTATTTAACCTATATGCAGAGTACATCATGAGAAATGCCAGGCTGGAAGAATCACAAGCCGGAATTAAGGTTGCAGGGAGAATCATCAACAACCTCAGATATGCGGACGATACCACCCTAATGGCAGAAAGTGAAGAAGAACTAAAGAGCCTCTTGATGAGGGTGAAAGAGGAGAGTGCAAAAGCTGGCTTGAAACTCAACATTAAAAAAACTAAGATCATGGCATCTGGACCCATCAATTCCTGGCAAATAGAAGGGGTAGAAATGGAAGCAGTAACAGACTTCATTTATTTGGGCTCCAAGATCACCGCAGACGGAATCTGCAGCCATGAAATTAAAAGACGCTTGCTCCTTGGGAGGAAAGCTATGGCAAGCCTAGATAGCATATTAAAAAGCAGAGACGTCACCTTGCCGACAAAGATCCGCATAGTCAAAGCTATGTTTTTTCCAGTAGTAATGTATGGCTGTGAGAGCTGGACCATAAAAAAGGCCGAGCGCCGAAGAATTTATGCCTTTGAACTGTGGTGCTGGAGAAGACTCTTGAGAGTCCCCTGGACTGCTAGGAGGTCAAACCAGTCAATCTTAAAGGAAATCAACCCTGATTGCTCATTGGAAGGATCGATAATGAAGCTCAAGCTCAGATATTTTGGTCACCTAGTGCGAAGAGAGATCTCTTTGGAGAAGACCCTGATGCTGGGAAAGATTGAAGGCAAAAGGAGAAGAGGACGGCAGAGGATGAGATGGTTAGATAGCATCACTGAAGCAATGAGCATGAAACTGAGCAAACTCAGGGAGGCAGTGAAGGACAGGAAGGCCTGGCACAATATGGTTCATGGGGTCACGAAGACTCGGACATGACTTAACGACTAAACAACAACTGACTGTAATGGCAAACATGTGACTGTGAAGGTCATAAATGCAGGTGTTGGTTGCAAAGTTACTTTTTCATCACTGTTGTAATTATGAACAGTCGCTGTCCGAGACAGTCACTAAATGAGGACTACCTGCATATATTTTTCCCACCATCTTTTCTATTTCTAGCAAGCAATATTGTATATGTGAATATTTTTAGAACAGTATAAACTGCAGTGAAACTCAGGATTTATTCCACCAGCAGCAAGAAATATTCTGTACCATAATGCAGAATATCTCTAATATTAAAAAAAAAAGAGGAATTAATATAACTTGCATGATTTTATTTGTTAATTTATTAGATTTTTAAAACTCTGCAATTTTGTGACTCAATGTAATTTCTGTGTAATGATTAAAATTTTGCATATAATTTTATTTCCTGTATTTACCCAAAATGAAGATTATCTTAAAGACAATTGTCCCAAAAGAAAGAATAAATGGGGGCGGGGGGGAAGAGTACAAAGAAAAACCTGTCCAATGCCCGTCTTCCCCACTTTATAAATCTAAATCCTTGTTGCCCTTTGTAGTCCTAATTAGTCCTTTGCCCAATAAATATACACACGTGCATTTGAAGCCATACTTCCCCCTGAAAAAGAAGGCAATGCCAAAAACAGTAAAAATAGTTTTGTTTTTACTAATCAAAATTAGTTCCCTGTAGTATTAGGTGTTGATTAACAAAATTAACTGATCTGTATCTGTACATGCCAACTATTCGCTCTCATTCCCTTTGGTGAGGGGACCTGGAGAAGGGACTTATTACAGGTAATCCTTGACTTATGTCCATTTGTTCAGCAACCATTCAAAGTTATGGGGATGCTGAAGAAAATGGACGTATGACCAGTCCTCAAAGTTCCAGCCATCACAGCACCCAAGCAGACGCATGATCGTGATCCGGATACTCGGGTGCCCGGCTCACAATTACAACGTAGCAGGGAACCATGGTCACATGATCATCATTTACTACCTTCCCTGCTGGCTTCCCACAAGCAAAGTCAATGGGGAAGCTGGTGGGGAAGGTCGCAAGTTGTTCTGATAAGTCACTCCCGCTTTTTCTCCCACCCACAGCAACCCCCCACCTGCATGCAGCCTATGGCAACTCTCCCAGGCCCTTTCCTGACATCCTGAAACTCGTGCAGCCTGCACCAGCCCTCCTAGGCCCTCCCCCAGCCTCTCCCCCCTGCACACTCGATACATGTGGTAGAAGGTGCTGGTCCTAAGCCATTTAAAGCTTTAAAGGTCAAAAACAGCACTTTGAACTGGACTCAGAAGTTGCATAACCTTCACTCATTCTTTTCAGCAGTAACGTCTGCAGCAGTTTGCACCTCATACTAATTCCTTTGTTTCTTCTATTCTTGTTTACGATTAAGAGGATTCATGCCACCACCCACTTTCCTATTGGGTAAATACAGTAGTTAATAAGCTTAATTAAGGCTAATCCATTTATACCATATGTCTTCATGTAGTCTTCGTAGAATATAGCTTTTATGCAGTTTATCCTGAAATACGTTTTTAGTATTTTTGACAGTCTGTTTTCTCTAGACACAGGCTTGCCATTTTCTGCAAAAAAACATAAATCTCTTGAGGCCATTATTGATGGAAAGACCCAACAGAGAATCTGAACTGGGTTTTATAATTGCATGCTTTGAAGCCAGGTAATTATCACAAGTTAACATAGTATTGTAGCTTAGGTTTACTTTTATAATCAAGTAAAATGATGCTTTGAAAATGATCCAGAAGTTTTTTAGATCTTGTGTGAACAGAGCAGGTCTCTGCTGTTCATTAAAGCAATCCAATTTTTTTCAAAATTTTATGCAGGCCTAGAAAAAAGATTCCACTGCTTTAAGGAGACAATGCCATACAACTCTTAAAGCAGTAGCATCTGGGCTGAATAATTTTTTGTTAGACCCCTCCTAAATTATAATAAGGAAGGATGCTTGCTTCCAATGCAGTAACCAGCATCTGGGGGGGGGGCTTTAAAAAGATAAAATGGCAGTTGCAGCAATGCAAGTGAAGGCATGCCCCTTTTGTACATTGCACTTTTTTTGTGTCTTTGAGTCCATTTTTTTGTTTTACTCCTGGCACATCCCTGGACTAGTCCCTGCAGTTTTCTTGGCAAGGTCTTTTGGAAGTGGTTTGCCATTGCCTGCTTCCTAGGGCTGAGAGAGAGTGATGGCCCAAGGTCATCCAGCTGGCTTCATGCCTAACGTAGGACTAGAACTCATGGTCTCCCAGTTTGTAGCCTGGGGCCTTAACCACTACACCAAACTGGCTCTCTACATTGTACATACAGTGTGTATAAAGGGGAAGAACTTTGACTGCACTGCTGTGACCACTACCTTACCTCTTTTGAGCCCCCGAGAGATGCTGTTGACTGCAGTGACAATTTCTTCCGCTACACAGGCCATGCCATAGAAAAAGCAGAATTAATTGTTAATGGAATGAGGTTTCCACTGAGATCTAGATGGCCCTATCCTGATGGTATTTCAGAAGGCCTTTGTAGAGGGTGGTTGAAGCTCCATTCTGGGTAGATAGGTTTGCTTTTGGTTGTTGCCTGTTTTTCACCATCTTTTGTTCCTTGTTTTTATTATTGTATTGTTTCATTGTTCTCTATGTTTTTATTTGTGAACCACCCAGAGTTACTGGGAGTCGGGCAGTGTAAATGTTTAAAAAATAAATATCAAAGAAATCTATGGCAGGGCCCTCACAAATGACCAAAGGGTAGGAAGTTGGCAGTCCTTTTATACAGATAGATTGATATAGATATAGATATTCATACATATATACCATATAAGCATCATCTTTTACAAGCAAGCTGAAATGTATCCTTTACCAGTGAATGTAAAATTAGATTTTTCTGTTTTACTAATTTGTTGTCTTAATTAATTAATTATTAAATGTTAGTCGAGGAGCTATGTTTATACCAATAAGAATAGTTGCTTAAATATATATGCTACTTTGGAGGAAATCTCTGACCATATGTTGTTCATATATTCTTCTGTGCAGGAAAGCGTATATTCAAATAGATTTGGTTATATATCTCATTAATACTAGCCTTTTTTCTGCTGAGTTGGCAAATACGTTGCTGGAATCCTATGATAAATTAATTCACATAGAGAAGGTCTTCCTTTCTTATGGATATAAAGATCGCAGTGCTGAAGCATTGATGGCATGTGCAAATATTCACAGGTCAGTTCTCAAATTTTTCATAAATACCTACATACATGGATATCATCCCATTATTTCTTTTTTGAGATAAGCAACATTGCGCAGAATGAAAAAAAAGTGAGAAAGAGTCAAAGAAATTAAAGGCATGAGTTAAGAAAAAGAAAGGGAAACACTGCAAGCACCATTCACTTTACTTCTTCAAGTCTTTCTATCCTTGCAAACCATCTTTGCCTCTGTTTATATACTTCATACATTGCCTTTTGTTCTTTAAAATTATCCTCTTTTTGAGGATCTTATGAATTCTATCCAATTGTGGTCTTCCCTTTCCTTTTGACCCATTCACTCTTCCTTCATGTACTTGTTTTGTAATTCAGTCCTCATTCATTCTCTCTCTGTGCCTCAGTGTACTTCTTTCAAACTGGTCATCTACTTTTATATTTAGTGCACATTCATTCAGCACCTATTCATTGTTGACGCTATCTCTTCTTGTGTTAACACACATATTTCTTAAGTATCCCATTCCCACTGCGTTCCTTTCAAGTTTCCCCTGAATACTTAAGTCTCACTTCCACACAACAGTGGGCAAAAATATATTCTTATATACAGCCATTTTCACTTATTCTGAGAAACATTCCTTGCAAAAGATCATAAACTGGTGACTAACTTTCTAGCAGTATTTGTGGTGCTAGTAATTTCTTTGTCCATTTTTACATCTTTAGTAAATGTTCTACCAAGATACAAAAGTTAATTTACTTTATCTAGTGGTAGGTGGGTATTGATTAGTCAATTGAACATATCAAAGCATGGGCATTAGCCACAATAAGATACAATAAAATGAAATAAATACAATAAAATGAGATAAAATAGACTACAGTGAAATAAAATAGATAAAATATAGTTAGGTAAGATAAAGTAAGGATAAAAAAGGATATTTTGTCTAATTTTTCACAATTTACATACAGTATGACATTAAGTTATTCATTCCATTTCTCCTGTCAAATACAACTGCATTGGTTTTTGATAATTTCATTTTATTAAGAATGGTTCCCATACATACAATATAATGCAGCATGGCAAATACAAATACTTACAGTCTAGCTTCTAAGGGGGCTTAAATGGGTACAACATTGTAAATCAGCAGATGTACAAAAAGGAGGAAGTTAGAAATCCAATAGTTTTTCCTTTGTCCTTTTTCCTCTCTTTTTTCCCCTTTTTAAACTTTTTTTTTTGTAATTTTTGTTAAATTTGTATTGCTTATCTATTTTTCCTTTTATTAATATTTGAATACACATACAGACATATAAGCACACACACTAAGTAACTACACAATGGAGGCTTTGACAGTAAGTGATCAGCTCAAATCTAGAAACTTTACAATATCGTATAACAAATACTTTGATACAATCTGTAGTAGTCTTTTTTTCTTAATGTTATATTTAATTTTGAATGAAAAAGTCAAATAATTTTATGCTTGTGACATCCTAAACTGTAACTAATATTGAGAAAATATTTCTTTCTCTTCTTCTTACCCTAAGTTATCCAAACAATAGCATGTCAGTAATTTTAATGAATATTGTATAAATATAATTGTATCAAAACAATATAATGTATTAAAACTCACAACAATATAATAAAAAGGAAAGAAAAAAAGTAAAAGTAGTTTCAATAATGGTATGTAAATTTATTCCTCATTTATAAAAACAACTTTTTTCATGAAACACAAAAATATGAATATGTCCAGTTTTCCTTTTCTAGGAAATCTGGAAGTGATTTCTTCCAGATACATTTTTTTTCCTAAACCTTTTAATGCTATACCATTGCCAGGTGCAAAATATCCTTTCTGTTTAAAATATGTATTACTTTTCTAACAGGATACTTGGTAAACATACAGAACATGCTGCAGACAAGCAAAGACATTACTTAGATGCATATAGATTAGCACAAAATGCAGTATCAGAAATGGAACAGCTTTTTCAACATATTAATAATATACTTCCAGTTATTGAGGTGAGTATTATGTTTTTATATGTTACAGTCAGTATACACAACCTGGAGACTATTGTCAGTTAGATGGAATTATTAAACAATATCAGAAATATAGGACTGTGCAGATATAAACATGCATGATGAAAATTCCTTAATCTCACAACACATGGACAGACTCGACCATAGTTTTAACTGGGAAACTGTCAGTATTTTAGACCAAGCTAAATCCAAATATGCAAGAGAATTCTTGGAAGCCTGGTATTTAGACAAGGCAGCAATTAACAGACACACAGAGATAAACAGCATCTACATTCTATTAAAAAGAGTGACAGGTCTCCAATCCCAAATCCATGAAACAGTCCCCAATTTAGTTTCAGGCTCAAATGTTAATTTTGATTGTAAATATGACTTTTCCTTTGATAAGAACTGGAAATCAACAAATAGAACTTCTTTTTTTTCTGCTCAACATAATTGGATGAAGTTTATCAAAATAGAATCATCTTGCTTGGAGATTAATATGAAATTTCAGACAAAATTACCACATTGTGATTTTGGGAGGTGGGCTATTAGCAACTTGCCTTATCTGGAAAGATCAGTAGTTTTCCAATTAATTCATCAGGGTTTCTGCTTCTCTGCTTATATAAACCTGTTATGAAATGACATAGCATAGAAGTAACTGGATCTATGAAAATTGCAGACTTTCCAAAGAATACCAGCACTGATTCTTGCAGAAATAAGTCTTCTGCTTAACCTTCTCCACCCCCACCCCAGTATATTTTGGTGTGAGATAGATAGATATTTCATATATGTATATATGTATGGCAAGACATTAAGAAGAAAGGACATAGGCCTAGAAAGTTATAGTGAGTCAAAAAAGATAAAGCCTCTTTTAGATTTTCTTCTGAGTTGTCACCAGAATCATGGATGATGAAGAAGTACAGAGGGGTAGAAGCAGGAATACTTAATCATCCCCATTTTTCCAAGCAAGCACCTAATTCTACATCTGTTCAAGTCCCACAGCTCCCTCAAACCTCTTTTATTAGTTCTGCTTCTGGGACCAAAATCAAGCTAAAACAAACTCTAAAAGTCCAGCAATTTATGAAATCCTGCCCTGTGGTTGGAGAGCCCTTGATGAAAAAAATTATATTACAGGGTGTCCCAAAGGTTTTAGTGCAAATATAGGCTATCACTCTGCCTCTTCTCCTCCTCCTCCCTGGAGTTTCTTTCTCTGGAAGAGTCCAAAGAAAAATGTATCAGTTTTTACAGACTACTTCACAGGTTCACACAACGTATAAAGCCAAAATATGGTTTCTGTTGGTTTGAGTTAGCATGTAGTGTGAACCTAGAAGCTGTGGTTTTCAAACCATGGTTTGGCTTAGCACCATATTTAAGCCAGTTGTGCCTTAAAGAAGCCATAGTTAAACAGAGCATGTTGTGATGTGATTTGTGAGCCCAGCCTCTTTTTCTATGCATTACCGTATCTCAGGTTCATTAACAGAAATTGTGTGTCAGCTCATATTTGATTTAGTCTACTTCAGTTTATATGTCTCCTGAATCTATCCAAATGTGTCTAATTCAGTTTAGGATTCAGCTAAATCTGAAGTACATCCAGTCTATAAACAGCGAATATATACAACCATTAGTGATCTTTATCACCATTCAGTACATGAGCCCTTTAACTTTGGAATTTGCATGCCAATCTTCTTGTGAAACTCTAAGCAATTTTTAACATGTTATATGTATATATTATATATGTTAATAAATATCTATCTAAAAGCATGCTCACTCTGTGCTTCTCACTGTATGAGGGTAGCCAACTTGTCAAAAACCAGAGTAGGAAGTCAGTAGCTGAAAGGTGGTCATGGTTTTCTTTCTCCCATACTTCTCTCCTATGTTTACCTGGACATTTTCTGCAATTATGAAAACTGAAACCCAGATTGTTTTTTTAATGTTTCTTTTCCATTTTCAATATAATTATTTTTTTATTTCAGACTAGAAATATAAATACACCTTTAATGAGAAGACTTGCAAACATGAAGGTGAACTTCGTAGATATCATTTTGGATATTTCTGTTCTTATCAATATTGAAAAAAAGAAAAAAGAAGCTAGAGCAGACCACATCGAGCAAATTATTGAGGATTTTGTAAGGTTTACGCCTGATCCTTCTTCAGTTGAACAGGTGTGCAATACAATCATAATTAATCTCTTCTGCATACAATCTACTGTATATAGAAATCATTGTTGTCATGGAAGTCTCATTGAAAATATCAGCAAGGCACTTTTAAGTAATTTTTTATGGAAAACCTAACAGGCTGGATCCAGATATAGGTAAGTTCAGCAAAGCTGATAGAAATAGATTTTCCCATTCTTCCTCACCACAGTAGTCCCTCAACCCTTGAAAAATAGTACATCAGGGAATTCTGATGACTAAGGTAGATTGAGTGAGAAAAAATAAAAATGTAGACAAAATTGCCATTCAGCCTGCAATATTATCCCAGTCTATGTAACTATTTCAGAATTGGTTGCAAATAGGTAATAGATGGGTTACAAATAGTCCATGTTACTAATTTAATGTACATACATGCATACAATTTATTACATATGATTTATTGCAGTAAATGAAATATTACCAGTTTCAAAAATTGTGGCCAGGTTATCTCTGTTTTGGAAAGAGCTCTTAATAAATTCAATTTATTTGGAGAAAAAACCATCTGTGCCACAGGAATCTCTTCAACGTTTAAAGACCAGGCAAGAAACAAAACCACCCATAGAGTACAAACCTGGTACTGGAGACTTCTGAATGACCTCACTCAGTGATTTTAGGCTGATATTATGAAAATAGTACCATATGTAAAACTCAATATAATTGCTCATAGAGTATGGCCGCGATCTCTCGTCACCTCCGCAGTAAATAGCTATGTGGGTAGGAAACTCCCAGTTCCCATCCTGGATGGCTGGTCTAGAAACATACCTGAGTTGATGGTATCAAACTCTGCTGGGTGCACAAGAGAACTTCTCTGTTCCTTTTCCCAGCATTGGTTACCCTCAAAATGACTAAAGCAGTTTATAAAACCAGGGCTGAAATTATACTGAAGTTCACAAGTATTTGATATAATCTAGCCACAATACAATATCCTAGTTCAAACTCTTTGCTAAAAACAAGTATATGGCAAGTTGACGTAATAGGACCCAGTAGGTTTTCAGGAATGACTCTCTTGCATAATTTTTATAGCGATACTTCAGTACTCAGTTCCTAAAGCACTGATTTATTTCTATTTCTGGTAATATTGTTGAATGCAAACACATTTTAAGCACTTTTTAAACACTCAGACTTTAATTTTTTTGACATTTTTAACAATTCATTGATTTTATTCTGTATTTTCTGGATTCTTAACAGGCCTGGATAATCCTTGGGCAAACAATTGGCCATAATGCCCAAGCTCAACTTACAAGCCTACAGAGTCTTTATGGTGGTTGTCCTGACATCAGAGCCAAGTACCTCTATCTCACTGGGAGGAGTCTACATTTCCTAGCTAATCATATAGACCCTTTTAGTTTGGATATTCACTGGTGTGAAAATGCAGTCGTAAGGCATAGTTTACTCAGTTAAAGTTCTTTAAATCTTTTTTGTTGGATTATGTGGTTGCACTGTTTCCAAATAGAATTCATTAGCCATTTTTGGTGCATGCTAATGATGATACAATATGAGATATAGAGGTTTAAAATGAGACCCTCGAGAAAATGTTGTCATATGCAGTGATGTTCAGGATTCTAGCAATCCTATCCAATCTTCTCAGTTTTCCGTTCTCTTCAGTGACCAGGATCCTCTGACTTCTAAGCAGAGGGGCAAGGGTTTGATCACATGATCACAGTCACTGTCTTGAGTTTTTGACCCTGCCTGCCCCACAGATGAGCATACTCAATCCATACTAGGCAGTTTTTTAGGGATTGATTTTTCTTCTATTTTTTTCCCTTAAATAATTTTTGTTCTTCAGCAAGTCTCAAAGTTCTTTTGAATCCACTGATACTGCTGCCTTCTCTGGGCAACGAGCAACAAAACTTCACTCCTGAATATTATTCTTGTTGATTATGTGTATATTTTGAGAGAATACAATGAGAAACACTAGTAAGCCGGACAAATAAAAAAGTAATACAAAGGCATTCCAGGGTCAGAATTTTCAGTGATTAGTGTCTTCAATTATTCCTCTTGCATCTGCTTAGCTTTGTGGCTGGTGAAGGGAAAAAATGGCTTTTACTTCATTGTTGACTTTTACGCTTGTGAATCTTACTTGCCAAGAGTTACTGAACAATTTGCACTGTTCAGAGAATTATTTGGAGTATTAGGATGAAACAAATCCTTTCTTTTAACAGTATTTTGATATCTTGTGCTGAAAGATAAGGAAATTTTTTAAATGCTCTTTTAAGTATATTGTTTCTAAAAGATGAGCAAGAAGAAAAAGCTAGAAAATAATGTCATTGGCCACCTAGGTCAACATAACATACAGACCATTCATTTATTATTTTTGAGTTCATTCATTTATCAAAAGTACTGTGTATTTGGATTATGCTTAAACAATTCTATTGTTGGACTTATTCAGAATATAATATGAGCTAAAGCAAATGTAATAGTACTGTACCATTATAGAAATCTTTGCTATTGATAAAAGCAATCCCAAGTTTGTATCAGCTGTCCCTCCTCTTCTAAAGCAAATGATCTGTGGGTATATTTCTGAGAATATTTGGTGTGGACTGAAGGCAGCTATTAATATTCATTTAAATGCTCATGAAAGACTCTGTGTTTGTAGCACTCTGCTACAAACTCATGGGAGGCATCTCATGTGTTTTCAACCTTGCATTGGGCTGTGTGGTTTTCTAAAGCAAATACATTTCCATTTGATTGTGATTCTTTATATAATTGTGATGTACAGGAGGTGGCTAAAGTTAATTCTGAGAAATCTCCAACACCAGAAGCAGAAACAACAGATGAACATAATGAAGCACCAAATCCTCAGTTGCAACTTACTAAAAAACAACTTGATGACTACAGGAAAAAAGCCAGTGAATTAAGGGTAAGTTTATGTACAGTCATGTGAAAGTACACCCTCTTTGAGTTCTATGGTTTTACATATCAGGACATAATAAAAATCATCTGGTCCATAGCAGTTCTCAAAAGTAGATAAATACAACCTCAGATGAACAACAACACATGACATATTACACCATGTCATCATTTATTTTACAAAAAGAAAGCGAAAATGGAGAAGCCATGTGTGAAAAACTAAGTACACCTTATGATTCAATAGTTTGTAGAACCAGCTTTAGCAGCAATAACTTGAAGAAATCGTTTTCTGTATGACTTTATTAGTCTCTCACATTGTTGTGGAGGAATTTTGGGCCATTCTTCTTTACAACATTGCTTCAGTTCATTGAGGTTTGCAGGCATTTGTTTATGCACAGCACTCTTAAGGTCCCGCCACAGCATTTCAATCAGGTTGAGGTCTGGACTTTGACTGGGCCATTGCAACAGCTTGATTCTTTTCTTTTTCGGCCATTCTGTTGTAGTTTTACTGGTGTGCTTGGGATCATTGTCCTGTTGCATGACCCAGTGTCGGCCAAGCTTTAGCTGTCGGACAGATGGCCTCAGATTTGACTCTAGAATACTTTGGTATATAGAGGCGTTCATGGTCGACTCAATGACTGCAAGGTGCCCAGGTCCTGTGGCTTCAAAACAAGTACAAATCATCACCCCTCCACCACCGTGCTTGACGGTTGGTATGAGATGTTTGTGCTGATATGCTGTGTTTGGTTTTCGCCAAACGTGGTGCTGTGCATTATGGCCAAATATCTCCACTATGGTCTTGTCTGTCCAAAGGACAGTGTTCCAGAAGTCTTGTGATTTGTTCAGATGCAACTTTGCAAACCTAGCCGTGCTGCCATGTTCTTTTTAGAGAGAAGAGGCTTTCTCCTGGCAACCCTTCCAAACCGTACTTGTTCAGTCTTTTTCTAATTGTACTGTCATGAACTTTAACATTTCACATGCTAACTGAGGCCTGCAGAGTTTGAGATGTAACTCTTGGATTTTTTGCAATTTCTCTGAGCATTGCATGGTCTGACCTTGGGGTGAATTTGCTGGGACGTCCATTCCTGGGAAGATTAGCAACTGTCTTGAATGTTTTCCACTTGTGAATAATCTTCCTCACTGTAGAATGATGGAATTTAAATTGTTTGGAAATGGCCTTATAACCCTTCTCAGATTGATGGGCAGCAACAATTGCTTCTCTAAGATCATTGCTGATGTCTTTACTCTTTGGCATTGTGTTAACACACACCTCAATGCTCAAGACCAGCAAACTTTGGCTTTTATAGAGGTAGTCACAGTTGCTAATGATCAATTGATCAAGGGCATTTGATTAGCAGCACCTGGCTGCTACTTGGCCTCTTTAAACTGTCAGGGAAAAAACCACGTTAAACACGGAAGGCAGACACACCATAAAACAAGTCACTTCAAAGTTCTAAGTTCTACTAAAACTTTATTGAAAATAAAATGCAGCATGAAAATAAATGCAATCACAACATACAAGGTACTTACACATTGCAATGCCGACCTGCTTGCCCGAGCCGTCAAACTGACAGCTCGTTCAAGAGGTGCCATTTACCTGGTTGCTATCCTTTTTATTCCGTTAAACCACAAACCACATTATGACGATCAAATCATTCCCAGAACAGATGTCGACACGTGTCATGTCGGTGCCCTTTTAGCCCTTCTGTTCCTGTCAACAAATTTGTAATTTCCTTCACTTTGTAAGTTCCTCTTATTTCCCGTAAATGCCCCCACAGGTCATACATCAGTTATCTAGGCCTTATTAAATGCACTCTAACTTACATTAAAACATTATAAAAACTACCAATAATTTTCCCCTCACAATACCTATGGGAGCAGTAAGGTGTACTTACTTTTTCACACATGGCTTCTCCATTTTGGCTTTCTTTTTGTAAAATAATGATGACATGGTATAATATGTCATGTGTTGTTGTTCATCTGAGGTTGTATTTATCTACTTTTGAGAACTGCTAAGGACCAGATGATTTTTATGTAAAACCATAGAGCTCAGAGGGTGTACTTTCTTTTTCACACGACTGTATAACATGCACAGCATCATTTAAATTAGGGCATATCATGACACATTTCAACTGAGTTGGAACTACAGCTCACAGCATTTCTTCAGCTGTGCTGGTTTGCAATTCTGGGAGCTGCAGCACACTGTATCCAAAGTGTGCCAGGTTCAAGAAAGGAGATTTAACTTGTTGAATATTTTATAGTAACAATTATAATTAAACACCTAAAATAATTAATTTAAAAGAAAAGAAGTTAAACGATCAGAAAGACAAGCTATTTTAAAAATGGGAATCTTTTCTTATATACTTTCAGGTCTTTCCTGCTCCTTTCCGTTTGTTTAATCCATTCTTTGCCAAAATAGTTTATGAAAATTTGTTCTGAAATGAGAAAAAATTCTGAGTAACTTCTATTTTCCTCCAAAAATGCTTGCTTTGATACAGCAAGAAATGGAGGGTGGGGGGTGCAAGTGGAACTACCCATTTCTTCCCAAAGTTATTCAGATGGATTTAGATCTGGAGTTATGGAAGGAAAGATGATTTGGCCTGCATGTGTTGGTGATAAACCATGCCACCTGATGTTGCATGTGACATCTGATGTCACATCACAACAAGTATCCACACATACAGGGCAGCTATTAATATCGAGGAAGCAGTTTGGCTTTGTTGCAAACTCAAGCCCTGAGGGCACTGATCAGTCTTGCAGAAACAGATTAATGACTTATTTAGAAACATAAAAAGGGAGATCCTTTAAGGATAGCTAATCCTATAACAATATGAGGAACATGTGAGAGTGAAGCATGACTGCTCTTTTTATTCAAAATTTACCAGTCTTCAGGAAGTCAGACATATGCCTATGGCTTCTACATAGGCACATGACCTCCTGATTTTGTTTGGGTATATATGAAAAAGAGGAATTCTATGGACAGCATGGCTTACCAGAGGTATTAGTTATTCTTGAAATGAGAAATAGATGGGGAGATGTGGGTTGAGAATTTATAACTAAGGAACTCAATCATGCAACCCTCACATGAATTTTTGTGGGAAAAAGAATCAAAGCTATCTATAGAGGAAAGCTAAGCATTCAGAATGCCCAGTTGATTTTTGAGGTGAGCAACATGTATTTGAGGTAAGAACAAACTAATATGTTTTCCACAAAGAACTAAACACCTATGTTTCTGGTCTCTGTGTGAGAGTAACTGGAGCAATATTGAATGCTTTTTTTTTTTAACTGTACAGAAGAGACAGACCTGGACTCATAAATACATATTTCAGTCAACTGAGGTTTTGCTGCAGTGCATTAATGTTGCAATTAATAATAACATGGTCGATACCGTGGCAGCTGCTAGTTTGGAAATGGTGGAGTGCTTTGGACAATTTGATCCAGTTTCAGCAAGTCAGTTTTTAGCTCTTTATCAGGTAAGACAAGAACTGTAAATCAAAATAATAACCACAATGTCTGCTACCACTTTAGCTACAATAGGAATTGTAGTTGTGTGCTAAGCACAAGAAAAGTTTTGTTCCAAGCTCAGAATAAAACAGTTCGCCACAGAATGTTCCGTCAGGACTCTCTGAAAATACCATATTCTAGTGGAACAAAACTTGAAATGTTCCAAGAATTACACTATAGGGAACATTGAGAAGTTGAAACAAACTCCTTGCTTTCTCATTTTTCATCCTCTGGTCACAAACATAAATTGGATGGTTGTAGCACGATGAGATTTCCCTCCCTGGGATAGAGTTGTAAATTGGTCACAAGGTAAGGTTACGGGTTAGGGTTAAAAAAGAAAGCACAAATGCACATTATATTGCGTCCTTTTCTATAGTAAAGAATTTCAGACAAGCAGCTCCAGTGTGTGACTGACTTTTCCTCACTCACCCCACCCTCCTCCTCTTTGTTAGCTCCAACCAGTGACAGCATGAAAGAAACATGCATTTCCTGGTTTTTTGGCTAATGCGTAATCCAATTCTCCATGATTTGGGGAAATTTAAATTTTTAAAAAGTAAATCCCACAATATTAGAATACTTGAAACAATGTGGATTGAAATATTTTCATCCTAGGCTTGGTACAAAACTCTAAAAGGTCCATTCTGAAGTCAGAATGTTTTTCACACTCCTAACAATAATCAGTTAAATTAATATTAAAATATGAAGTAACTATGAATGCAGGCCATTATATTATGGAGTGAGATTATTATTTTTGCTTGCTTCAACTGTAATTATATATTTATTATTTTGAACATAATATAATTATAATTGAGGAGACTTCTCCTGATCAATGCAAATCTTCTTTCTTGGTTAGCATTTAGAGATCTATAGATTTAAGGCACAATGGATGGGAGGTTTTACATTCACCTTCAAAAGAGCTAAGTGGCTTTCATTGCAAAACAAACAATTTAAAATGCCATTCTGGAGAATACCAATGCTTTTTGTCTGAATATTCCCTTGAATCAGAATGAAGGAAGATAACTTTAATAATCAGTGTTTACATAAAAGTTGTGTAAGCCTATTTTTTCAAGGTAAGAAAATGGGTAAGATTTATTGAGAGGCTGTTCCCTAGAAGGAAAGTAAATAGCTGGAAATAGTTTTTTCATATTGTCAATGTGGTCGTAAACATTTGTACAATATTTTAATGTAGCTGTGAATAGCTTGCTTGGGTTTTCAGTAGCAGTCTGTTTTTAAAAACATTTGCTTAGCTAATGTTAAATCTAATATTATAATCTTCCAGAGTTGTACGGCATCCTTGATGATGAAAGAAATCCTGTTAGCAGCTACCTTGAACAGCAGCAGTTCACAAATGGCAGCATTGCTGCACCTGCAGCACCACTTACAACAAAGAGGAGATACAAGTGGTCTCCTCAGAAATGTAGAACAGAGGTTGACCACTATATCAAAGGTAACTTGATCAGTTAAATGAAACTGTAATTCCTGCTCAGTTGCAGATAGAATTTTCATCCATCTGTGAGTGGATGAGTGGGATTGAGCTGAAACACCTGCCAGGATGCATAGATGGTACTTCACTCTCTATTCCCACAAGTTGTTCTGAAAAAGTTCCTTCTAAAAAAAAGCAATAATATTACAGTTATTTTTATATAAGTAATTGACTGCCTAATTCTATTTCTGTGCGGATGTTTTATTGCATAGCTGAGCAAGGGATAAATGAAGTAAAACAATCATTTTGTTTCCCAACATTGAAAGGTTCAACCATTTATACATTTTCTTAGCATAGCAAATAGTTTGGTGTATTTTGTCAATATTGTTATACATTAATGACTAATGTATAACTTGTAAATAGTTTTATATAAGTATAAGGTATTATGATTATACATTAATCACTAACATGTAAATATTTACAAATAAAAATACTTGCATCCAATCAAAATCTCCATGACAATGCTATCATTATACTTTATAATCAACATTTACAAATGATATTCTTAACTTTTTTGAAAAATAATTATTATGATTTTTTTGTAGGCATGGGAAAGCCTCTCCATTTCTGCACATCACTTTAACATCATGAATGAATTGCCAGTAAATTTTCATATAATTATTCTCCAGCATTCAGGAGACAGGTATGAGTATAACAGTGCTCATGAATGGCTGATGTGTCTTTGCCGTGATGCAAATGTAACACTTAAACATGAATAGTGCTAATCATCACTACTTTTTCAACATAGTCTTTGCAAACCATGCATTTACATTCTGCCCCTGTGAAAAGTTCGGTTTGGAAGCTTCCAGCGCTTAGAGGTTTTTGGTAGGAACCCCTTCCCATAATATGCCATACATGCCCTAGGTGTTACTCTCATTTCAATTGATACAGCAGTAATATATTGGATGGACTTGTGAAACTCAGTACTCCATCTTTTTTTCTACCTTTATTTGGCTTTCATATTGTGTATCTGTGTGCGTTTTACTTATATCAGGACTACATAGTGTGATGACTAGCCACCGAAGTAGTGTAGGAGTAAACTCCTCCCCATCTGAAGGACAATTTGCATAATCAAGTTTTTGCTCTATATATGGAATCAGAGTAATATAATGTAAGGGTAAGAAGGGCCTTGGAAATAACTAGTCCCGACCCTTGCCCAATGCAGAAATTTGCTACTACAGCACCCCCAACAGATGGCTGTCCAGCTTTTGTTTAAAAACACCTTCAGTGAAGGAGGGTCTGACAGCTCCTGAGGCAGTCAGTTCCACTGCTGAACAGCTCTTATCAAGTCTCTCTGCTCCATCTTCTGCTCCCAGTCTTCTCTTTTCCAAACAAAATATACTCAGGGCTTCTAACGATTCCTCGTAAGTTTTTCCTTCCGGTCCCCTTATCATTTGGGTTCCTATTCCTTGAACATGCTCTAGTTTGTCAGTTGAGTGATTTATGGTGTGCCATCAAGTCAGTGTCAACTCTTAATATCCTTCATAAAATGTCATGTCCAGAACTGGATGCAATATTCTAGGTACAGTCAGTGCAGAATTAAAAGAACAATTAACCTCTCTTGATCCTGACACTGTACTTCTCTTGATGCAGTCTAGGATTGCATTTGCTTTTTTTGGAAAGTGCATCGTACTGTTGGCTCATGTTCAGTTTATAATCCACCAAGACAGCCAGATCTTTCCCCCACATACTGTGCCCAGTATGGTTTCCTCCCTATCCTTTACTCATGCTCTTAATTTTTTTCTACCCAAATGCATTTACATTTAGCGTCTTGCTGCACTCTGCATGTTGTCAGAATCCTCCTGAATCTTGATCGTGTCCTCTTTGCTATCTGCCCCTCCCCCATCCAAAGAAGTTTAGTATGTCTGGGGTGCCTTGAAAAATTAGTTTGTCCCATATTACACCTGATAGTCCCTCTTTGAACTGGTCAGTTAAGCCTGTTTCATTCCACCCACCATCCTAACAGGATGTTAACAGTAGCATACTCCATGCCAAAGACTTCACATGTCATAGGCAATGGATTTCATGGTTGTCCGTCACTTGCCTGATTGGAACTTCAAGTTAGTTTTCAGGCATGCCTCAGAACTGGCACAGTTGTCAAAGTCCCAGCAGTTCCGAATCAGAGCAGGAGTTGCCTATTTTACAGCTCCCAGTCTGTAGACTGATTATAAAGCTTAAACAGGTTTGGTCAGTGGGAAGACTGGGCAAGTCCCAGCTACCTGCCTGAGGCACCATCTTCTCCTGTTAACTGGGGGTGTTTGATGCTGTAACTCTGAAGTGGACAATATCCTGGGAACTGTTAATCAGGCTACCTGCCGTTTAGATCCATGTCCATCCTGGTTAATTAAGGCTGCCCAGAAGGTGATGTGTAACTTAGTCCATGCACTAGTTAACACTTCCTTCAGTGAAGGGATACATCATACCCCCTCCTCAAGAAGCCATTGCTGGACCCAACAGTGCTAGACAATTTTTGTCCAGCTTTTCTTTTCTTATTGAGCACGTGGTTGGGTATAGCTTCAGAAGAAACAGATTATCTAGATCCTTTTCACTCAGATTTGAGGCTGGCACTGAAATGGCACTGATTGCACTTGTCATTGACCCTTAGCAGAACTGAGCTAGTAGAGGAGTAACTATCCTGATCCTCCTTGATCTCTCAGTGGCCTTCAATATTTATCATGGATCCTACTGAACTAACTATGGGAATTAGGTGTGGGAGACAAAATGTTGTGGTGTTTCTCCTTTCTCTGTGGCCAATTCCAGTAAATGTTGATTGGGGGGTGGGGGGAAGGAGGTCAAGCCTGAGGCCTCTCATCCCTGCTGTTTAACAACCATATGAAGCTGTTGGATGAGGTCAGTCATCAGCACAGGGTCAGGAATCATTTAATGATACTCAGACTACTGACTAGTGAGTGACCTAATGAGACTGAATGGCTGTATGTTCCTAGTTCTTTTGGTTTCAGAGATTTTCCACCTTTAGTTCTGAATGCAGTTATACTCCTCAGCAGAGCTGGTATGCTATTTGGGTGTCCTTCTGAACTCGCAGATCCTGCTCAAGCAGCAGATGGCAGTTATATCTGGGGGGCCTTTGGCTCAGATTTATCTGGTGCACCAGTTGCACCTTAAATACCATCTTACAGTCACTGCCAGTCACTTTGCATGTGGACAATTGCAGTGTGCTCAACACAGGGCTGAACTTGAAAACCACTTGGAAGTTTCATTAGTCCAGAATGGGGTAGCATGGGCACACTTTGCAATGCTCATGTTACATCTCTGCTATATAAACTGTACTAGCTACCAATAAGCTTGAGACTGCAATTCAGGATGCTGGCTGTGACCTATAAAGCCCTTTATGACATAGGTCTTGGCTCTCTGAGGGACTATCTCTCTCTCACCATTTCTCCCTGGCAAGTAAGATCAGACAGAATGGGCATGCTCCAGGTGATCACCTTAAAATAATGTCATCTGATGGGACCTGGTCAATTCATCATATAGTGCCCTCCCGTGGTTGGAATTGCCATAACACTGCCATTTAAAGACCTGGCTCTTTCCCCAGGTGCTGAGTTAGGAGAACATGCCTTTATTGTATTTTATTTATTTATTTATTAAATTTATATACGGCTTGACTCCCAGCAACCTGATTTTATTAAGCTGCTGGTTATTTTAGTTCCTGGTTATTGCCTTTTTCTTTTTTTTATAATGTATTGGATTTATTTTTAATTGTATACTGCCCAGAGTTGTTCTTGAGTAGAGTGGCTTTTAAGTGTGACAAATAAATAAATTCTGAATGAAAGGTTATAAGTAGTAGGAGGTAATCCTTGTTTAGCAGCTGCCGCAGATAGCAACTGTTCACAAATACAATGGTAATAAATGGTAATAAAAAATTAATTTTATGACCAATGTGTGCATTTACAGGTAGTCCTTGCTTAATGACTATTCATTCAGTGACCATTTGAATTTACGACAGTGCTGAACGAAGAGACTTACAACCCATGACTGAAATTACGGCCATTGCAATGCCCCTGCGGTTACATGATTGCAATATGGGCCCTTGGCAATTGGTTTGCACTTTCTACCAGTTACCAAGCACCCCACAATCATGTGATCACCATTTGCAATCTTCCATGCTGGCTTCCCCAGAAAGTCAATGGGGAAGCCAGCAGGGAAGATCACAAGCCGCTGCAGCCTGCCAAGAAGACTCCCTGTCGTCTCTGGGGGCTGGCAAAAACACCCTGTGCCAAAATCCAAACGGGATTTTCAGCCACAGAGGATTTTCAGCTCCAGAGTGGAGAAGCTTCAGAAGCCTCTCAACACTGGGGATGAAAATCCAAGCAGTTCTGAGGCCCTCACGCACTCAGCCTGCACCACACCCCCGCGCACCCTCCCCAACCCTCCCATGAACCCCCTCGCTCCCTCCCCCACCTGGCAGTGTTTGGGGTTTGCAACTCCCTGCTAGCTTCCTCACTGACTTGATTATGGGAACTTGCCTCACTTAACAATCCACAATTCTCGCTTAACAACAGCAGCCAGGGATGCTGGGATTGCAGTCACTAAGTGAAGCAGTCAGTGATGATTCACTTAATGACCGCATCACTTAGAGACCTAAATTCTGGTCCCAATTGTGGTCATTAATTGTGGACTATGACAAGAAAAGCCTTCAGTGTGAAACTGATCAAGGTCTGGTCAGTTTCAGGCAGCAACTGCAAGCCAGCTAGATGGGTCTAATCAACTAATTAAGGTCACACAGCTGAGCTTGTTAACTTGCCCTTAGCACTTTTAAGGGACATGCTGTGCTGTGGAGAAAAGCAGCTCAGGAAGAGATAGTTTGTTTAAGCAATCTGTCTGCCCTGCTAGGGGGCAAAAAAAGGGAAGAAAAACAGGTCAGGACAGGACATTGTATGAGAGAACCTCATCTAAATGAGAAGGCAGCAACCAGCAATCTTTGCAGATATCCCCCTTCCCTCTCTCTCACAGTCATGTGGTTAGCTTAGCGACCATGTCGCTTAGTGACCATTCCATTGGAACCAATTGCAACCACTAAACAAGGACTACTTGTATTCAGGAAAGTAAAGTTATAGTTTTTGTTTCTTTTGATAGATCTTTCCTGTATGGTGCTGTACTTGAGAAAGTAAAATCAACCAACCCTAAAGAGCAAAAGGAACAAAAGGAAAAGGGTGGGAAGGAAAAGAGTGGACAGCAAAAGGAAAAGGGCGGACAACAGAAAGGAAAATCTGCTCAACCAACTTGTAAGTATTTCTAAACAGGGCAAATATAAATGCACTTTCTGCTGCATAGCTGCACTGAGTAGTCACGCATGAGTATTTGGGAGATGAAAGGACAGTTTCTTAGCAACCAAAAGATGTTCCTGAGTTTACCTCCTCCCTTTGTGCGCCACTGACTGGCTTCAGCATGATTTTTTTTCAGTAACGATGTCATATTGCTATATAGCCCATCAAACTCGTTTGTATAGCTACATCAGAAACGTAATTCCAAGTTTGAACAGTAATTCTGAATGGGCAAATTATTTTCTCCTCTCCCCTCGCCTTCACTTCCCTGTAGATTTCTGAACCAGGGAAATACTTTTCATGGCAACCAAAAGTATCCTTTGTTTTATTCCCACCTTCATTTTTAATCATAGAACTTACAGATTAAAACCTGAGTTGGTTTAATTATTTTGGAGGAGGCAGCATCTATTAAATGTGTGTATCGGTTAAATCCAACTTGCATTTTGTGCATGTGCAAAACTGAGAAAGCGGAAGAAGTGTCAGGGTGGGAAAGCCTCTACAGTGGGCTGAGGTAGCAGTGACTTCAGAGCTGTTGAGAAGTAAGATACGTACCTTCGCTGGGTGGTCGGAGGCGGAGGAGCTCTGTTAAACTGAGGTTTTACTGAATATTAATACATTTCAATTCCTTGTACCTTTATTATTTTACATTTAGAAGGATTGAGAATGCGATACTTCAGTGCTCAAGCATCACTGATGAATAGCTGTCTAGGAACATAGCTGTTACAATAACAAGTTAGCCTAATTTTCTTATCCATCTCTACTCATTAATTTCTACATTTATATGCTGCATAAATGGGGATATGGAAAAGGAAAATACAATGGGTTTTTAAAGAGGTTTCCATGTATTTAATTGGTTTGAATTTTAATTAACTCCAGTGCAGGCTAAAATTGTCCGGAGCCCTGTGAATCCTGAAACATTTTTAAATTTACTGGAAAAAGTCAAGGTTTATAAAGAGGAGGTGATGGACAGTCTTTTGAGAGAGATAGAAAAAAATGAGTTTCAAAGAAAGCAAGTATCATCTGTCAAACTAGATACCGTAAGAAATTTTTAAAAGTTACTTAGATATTTTAGTAATTTAGATGTTACAGTTCATGTTGGCTTTTTTTTTTTTTTTACAAATAATATAACATGATTGTAGAATAATAGTTTATTACTACTTTAATTGATAATGCATAGTAGTTGCTTATAAAGGGTGAGTTTTTGTCCCAAATAGGGATGTGAACAAAATGGGAAATGGGTTGCTTTGAGTTGGCTTCATTCTGGTGGGATAAGACCCCAAAGTTCCAGGTTACTTTGGAATAAAATTCATGTTTGAATGTTCTGGCCAGAGAAAACAATGTTGCCATCAGATAGCACCACTGTTGGCACAGGAGGAACAGCATTTTAGAAATACCATGCTTCCCTCTGGCTGCCACTCTCCCTCTCCTTGACCAGCAGACTTTTTCCCAGAATTCCCTTCCAGTTCCTCCACTACTTTTCATAAAGATGACTGTGGAGATCTTTTTGTGGGTGATAGAATGGTTGTAACTAGCTAGACAAAGATCACTTCCAGCAACACTGGTTCCAGTCCCAGTTGATTGATTTGTTGCAGCTTCCTGGTCTTCCCTCTCCAGCGGCAAAGTCAGATCTAGAATGACTGCCCTCTCTGAGTTACGGTTACTTTTACCCAGCATCTCCATCTAACCTAAGCCAATAACAACTGGAACATGACCGTTCCAGTTTCTGTAAAGGCTGGCTGTTTTTTGATTTTCATTTTTTAAAAGTTTAGTTGTAAGACAGAGGATAAAAGTTCAGTTACAGTACATGGAACAGCTAGAACGCTCAAAGCAACACCAATCAAGACAGCCAGTTTGTACTCAAACCTTGAAACAAAACTTTTCAAACTTAAGTATTTTGTATAGAGCTTGGAGCACCCATTTTGAGACTGAAATATTTTGCAGAAAACTTTTTGCTAATAAGAGTAAGAATGTTTTTTGGGAGCAACCACTGTTACCACAGCCAGTGATTTAAGAGTGGTTGCAAAACTTTCTCTGAATTAATATATGGCAAATAATTAGAAGTGTCTCCCCATATACAAGTGTAGGTCAAAAGTAGAGGCTAAAATTGAAAGTCACCAATTCTAGAGGTTTTTATGAGAATTTTATGAGAGTTGCTAATGTAATTATATTAATATATTCCTTCGAGTCATGGTTATCAAATGCCGTGCATGCAGATTTTATTTTTACTAAACAAAAAAACTACTAAGAGAAAAGCTAAAAACACAGAATTATTCTGTTTGCATTTTGTACAGAACAGAACTTTCTTTTTTACTCTTGGGCATTTTAAATTGGACATTTATTCTTTAAAAATGTCTTAATATTATGTCATAGAATACAGAAGATGAAGATGAACTTGATTTAGCATTTATGTTTCAAACAATATTGTCAGATATGGAAGACTATCTGAAGCCTGTACTGTCCCAGCTTAATCTCTCTGAACTGAGGTAACTAGTGTGTATGTTTGTATGTTTATCCTGGTGGTTTACAATACCCAAAATAACAGTAAAATTCATTAAAATATCAATAAAATACCTAACTGCTAAGGAAGATCATTCCAAGCTGGCAGCCATATACTCAAAAGTAGCACAATGTGTGTATAGAGCACATTGCTGTAGTCTGTCCTTGAGGACAGCAGCTTCATACAGATATTGAAAAATAGTGTGTGTGTGTGTGTGTGTGTGAGAGAGAGAGAGAGAGAGAGAGAAACCCTGAGGCATTTAACATGGCAGCCCACTTCTGCCCTCTCAATCCTCCCACTCAGAAATGTGTAGTATATTCCCACATCTCCCCACTCCCAGCCCTCTCAGGTGATCCAGAAGGATACCATACTCAAGGCTACTGGAAACCCATCAAGATATCTAAGAAAACCAAGGGGGTGCACTTCCCCTATCCAGGTCCTGATGAAGATCATGCAATAGAGCAACCAGCATAATTTTGTCTCATGCCCAGATGTGAACCCTGACTGAAAGGGAGCTAATTAACCCACTCGGCAGTTGAAGTTCCAGCATCTTCTCAATGACCTTCTCTGAAAGGAGAAGGTGGGCTACCGGGTGATAGCTATCAAAAACAACTAAATCCAGAAAAGGTGTCTTCAGAATGTTGTGTACCACCACCTTCTTCAAGGTGATTGGTACCACCTCTTCCCTGAAAAAGTCATTTACCACTACCAGTATTGAGCTGTTTAGACAGAAGGAGGAGCATGTAGCACACAGATAGCAGAATTCATGCTATGCAGCTCCATATCTACTTCCCCTGAATTGGCATGCCAGAACAAATCCTGGATAACATGGTAAGATGTTATAAGAGTCGTTTTTTCAAACACCTTCTCCCTGTGGAGTCCAGACATGAGTGAATAAGGCCAGTTTTATCAGCAAAATGTTGTGTAAATATCTCACAGCATGTTTTGGGATCTCCCTAACCATCCTTTCTAAAAGAAAATAGGTTACCCTAAGTAAAGTTGCTGGAGGATATTCCACTGATGCAATAAAGGCAGAGAAATACTGATGCTTCACTTCCCTTATTGCCTCAGTGTAGGCTCAAACGTGAACTCTTCCCACTTCTGGGACAAACTGTTTTGCCATTGTGGATTTTAGGCATTTGATTCTGGGGTTCAAAGGCAATGAGCAGAGATGAGGTGAATGCTAAAGTGATGTATTGAATACGCCAAAGCAACAATAACAGTTCTTAGTTAAAGAATGTATTAAAAGGAGAATGATACAGAGTAAAAAAAAATCTAGTCTCTTTTGCTGCTGGGATCACCCCCTCACACACACATAGGTGATAGCAGATGAATCCTGGAACCCAGTGGGTACACAGCATCTACCTATTCTGAAATTCATCTCTGAGAACACTAGCAAAATTGACATGGTTTACTACTTATTAACCATCTGTTGCTTAACTTATTTATCAGCTACCAAGCATATCTTTCAAACAGTATTGAAATCCTCCCACTTACAGGAGGCTAGCCTTGAAAACTGGTCACATCATCTCAGAGATAGATGATAGCTTATGCTGAGCTATACTGTACCACAAGATAGGAAACAGCCAAGTGGCTATCTAAGGAAAAAGAGAATGGAAAACGTAAAGTTATTGTAAAAGAACCTTAGTTTTAAAAAGAGATTTTCTACATTAGGGCACAGAGGAAAATGGGTGCACACCACATCTAAACAAATATGTTCTAGAATATTGCTAGACAAGGGCATAATTGCCATGGCAGCTATGAAGTCCTGAGCCTTCCCAGAATTCTCTGCAGAGCATTGAGACGGAAGCTTCTCAGCATTAATAGCTGAGGGGATTCCAACACCAGCCCTACAGTGAGATCCAGGGGCTCAAAAAGGAATCTTGCCATGTAGCAAGGTGGGTGATACGTGAACAGCCCAACTTTACATACAGGCATTCACAATCCACCATCTGTAGAGGAGGGCCTTTAGGCACCACCCAGGTGTCTCAAAAAATCATTACCCTCAATGTCTATTTGGTGCATTCTGGTTTTTGCCCTGAGGGAGAAGGGGAGGAAAATGTTTGTACAACTAATGACAGAGGGACAGAGGCTGCTTGACTGAAAGCTGAAAGGAAGATTTCTGGAATAAAGGGAGCTCTGATGAAGGAAGAGTTGGACCCCCCCCCCACACTTTCTGCTTCTGATATTAAGAGGAAGTGGAGTAGGAGGGCCTAAAAAGAGGGGGAACTTCTGCTGAAGAAGAAATAGAAATTCCCCCTGGCAGGAAGGAGTGGTAGAAAGGCTTCAAGGGGAGGAGATTTTGTCAGCCCCACCCAGTAGCTAGAAATGGAAGGAGAAGCATAATGCCCTTCCTTCCTACAGTACCCAGTTGGAAGGAGATGCACCTTGCACCTCCAGGTCCAAATAGAGCGGGAATGGAGAAAATGGACAGGGAGATGGTACAAGGGCTGAAGCTAGCAAGATGGAAAGTAATGAGACTCTAGCTAGACAGAAATGTTTTGTAAACATGGAAGACTTGCCTTCAATTTTCAAGGCCAAAGAAAAGGAGCAGCTAAACGTCTATTGGCTTGAAGAGGTGGGAGAAAAAAGCCTAGGATTTAAACTCTGGGATGGATAGATGTATACTATTAGTGTTCTTTAAAAATTCTGTCTTGTGTAATATTGTAAAGATCTGTTCTGCTGTTTTTATCTCCTCAGACACCAAAGTCCAGCAGTGTCTCCAACTGACTCAGGAAAAACCAGAAAAGGTAGTCCAGGAAAAACTAAGGCAGATGATTCAGGGAAAACCAAACCGAACGAGACAGGGAAAACTAAAACTAAGGAGAAAAATATACCAAATCAAGGTATATCTTAAGCTTCAAAGCATATTTAGAACACTTAAATGTAAATAAAAATGATTGTGTTTTCAGATTTGCATGCTGTTTACAGTTTGTATTTCTTAGGATTGATTCTTTTGGTACCATTCAGTGGCTGAAATTTGGTTTAAAAAAGTAGCCATGGGCTCATTATCCTTATGCTTTTGTATTCATCTGTGTAAAAAGAAAAGAGATTAGAAACATTCTTCCTACTTTTTCTCCTAGCCAAAATTCTGGTTCATAGAAATTAACTATCCCTCAAGTGTGTTTTAATCCTAGTTTTCAGGTAAATTACAAGTTTGAACAAAACAATACACTATAAAGTTGCTTCAAATCAGGACATGTGCTTCTAATCACTTTGTTAATGTGAAGATAGAAGAGACTGCAAGTCAGGTTGTGTGTTCAAATCTGGTAATGCTCATAAAAATAAAGCAAAAAATAGTTTGCAATTGTTTCTGAATATAGTCATTATATATAGGTGGGTAAGGAAATGTTGCCACATGACTACTTAAATATTTGTTATTGATCCTCTCCAACCAAAAGTTTTCTAGCTTGTAAGATATACTATATCCCCAGAGCTTATCAGACAGGGTTAAACAGTTAGGGATGAGAACAAAATTAGTTCAGTTGAACAGAAGGGAAAATATCAGAAGAGATTTTATTCTTAATGCCTTTGTGCTTATTAGTGGTTGACCTCATTTTTCTTGTTTTCATCAGGTATTGAAGATATAGGAGAGTGTGTAATACTACTGGTAGATAAAAATCTTATGGAATTACCTCTGGAAGCTCTAACTATTTTTCAAGATGATGCAATAAGTTCTCTGTCCAGAGATTTTTCTCTCCAAATGGTCTACAATCGGATGCGTAAAGAAGAAGGTGGTACAGCTATGTTGACAAACATTTGAAAATATAACCAAAGCTTCTTGTTGTTTAATTACAGTAGTACAGAAACCCTATTCAAGTCTTTCTGCACAACCAGTTGTGTTAATTTCTGTAACTAGGTTTGTGCATATTGGCCTGACGTAGGTGTCTCAGGTTTGCCTTCCCACTTCCCAGCAATGCTTGAGTGAGCAGCGAGATCTGAAAAGAGATTCACTTTTATCTAAGTCGAACTCACAGCATGAGCAGAAGCTCCCTTCAAATCTCTGCTCAGCACAGGGAAGTCAAGAACTGAGAGAGACAAGGATATGAAGGGATCTCTTTCATATCTCATACACTTTTCAGATGTTTACATACTCTGTAAAGATATGCTACCTAAATAAGGCTAGCAGCATTTCAGATCTTGTTTCTTCTGATGTTGATATAAAATATAGTCAATTTGTGAAGTAGTGCTAAAACGGTGTGTGCTAAGTCTCAAAAGGAGGTAAGGGAACCAAGGTAGCAGTACAAACTTTGTATTTATCTGGATGTCTTCCCAAACTTTTTAGATTCCTTAGTCAAGATGGTGCCCAACCTAAGATTAAGAAGCCTAGAATTGTATCTAGGCTTTAAAAAAAAAACCCAAAGAAGTATCTATGTGAAGTTAAACAAGTCAATAATTTAATTATTTATTGCTTTATTAGTGTTACCTAAGAGTGCTGTTGATGTACAAGAATAAAGAGCACGCATGCTGCTATAGAGAAACACATCTTGTTTTATTTACATGGTGCTTTTAATGCTTATAGAAAATGAGGGAAAAAAGGGTGCAAAACCAAAAAATGAACCAAGAAGAAGTATGAAAACAGTAAGTATATATTCTTCACCGTTTCGCTGAAATTCTGAGCTTGTACTTTCATGGCATTGTCAATATCCAAAATAATCACAGTTTCTAATAGGCTTATTTTTTATTTTGAACGTTCATATTAGTGAAAAAGTTGCATGTTTTCTTAGCTCAGTTTTGTCATATTAGATTTATGTAGCAAATGTACAATAAAATTTCACAAGAATTTTTCTCATTATTGATCATAATTACATTTTCAAACTGGGTGAAAAATACAAGTTGGTAGTAAGCTATTTTGATAAACTGGTTAGCAGATTTCATCTCATCCAAACACACATCTTTTAGCATTAGCAACCTAGGAGTTTCAATATAATCTTTAATTGTTTTACACCGCCCAGAGTCACTTTGTGTGATATGGGCGGCTATATAAATGTGACACATAAATAAATAAATAATCTATAGATTCCAGAAAAAAGAAAATGATTCTTCCCTCTACCCAAGACCTCTCAATAGTGGGGTCTAAGATAATGTGGTCAGTTGTATTCTTCCCAACCTGCACATGTATGCACAAACATATTTGCATTCTTTCCAATCAAATCCATATTTGCAATCAAGCTATACAAATGAGATAAGTGGTATAGTATATATGCCATCTGTTTCAAATACAGGTAGTCCTCGCTTACTGACAGTAATTGGGACCAGGAACTCGTCATAAAGCATGACACTACATGACCACATTGACTTACAACAGCAGTTTTGGCAGTCCTAGTTGCCATCATTAGGCAAATCCTGCATGGTTGCAGTATCCTGCGGTAACATGATCACCATTTGCGACCTCATGTTAGCTTCCTTATTGACTGCTTGTCAGAAGCCAGCAGTGAAGGTCGCAAATGGAGATCATGTGACCACAGGATACTCTGACGTTACTGCGAGCCAGTTGCCAAGCGTCTGAATCGCGATCATATGACTCCAGGATGCTGTGACAGCTGCAACTTTGAGGACTGATTGTAAGTCCCCCTCGTTCAGCTTTGTCATAACTTCGAATGGTCACTGAACAAGTGGTCATTAAAGGAGGATTACCTGTAACAAACAAAAGAAGGAAGCCCTGATGTTTAATTGAATTCTTATGGCTTGTGTTCAGGACAAAAATGTATATCTTTAACATTTTTTGTGGTTTTCTTTTAAATTCCCTATTCAGCAGATGTGCGTTTAATAGAGAGCAGAAAAAGGGAGATACAATTGAAAATCACTTGAGGGGAACATATAATTTCTCTCACTCAGCTTTTACCCTAAGGCTCTAAGGGAATATGTTCCTCATGAGGTTTGCTCAACTTCAGTCTTTTATATTCGCTCCTGTCAGCTATATGACTCTAGGAAAATGTGATGTCTTTGGAGAAAATCCATCAAGAAAAAAACACTAGGCTCTTTCTCACATATTGAAATATCTATGGAGAAGCATAAAATTATGTTCATTTAGATCAGCAAAATAGCTTGGTGCCCTGGTACCTAGGAAGTAATGGTGATCAAGAAATATTTGAATCCGTTTCCCATAGCCATAGTAGTTATATTCTTCTGAATGATACATTCTCCCAAGGAGTTTATCTACAGTAGCATTTTCCTGTTTATTTTAAGAAAAACATCATGTGTTACTAATAAAAATGATTTAGCATTCTGGTCCTGAGCTAGGAAATTAGTCACAGTTGAGCTGAACTTATTTTGAATACCAAATTTAGATTTTTGTTTGAGAAAGCAATTTTCAAGTATGCTGCAGAGGTTTTTTTGGGGGGGGGGGGAGTTGTTTGTTTGTTTGTTGCATGCCACACTAAACAGTTTCTTATTTCAAAACAGCCGGGTCTTAACCGTATTCTGCCACCCAATTGTGTTTCCATTGATGTCCACAATGTGAAATGTATCCTTTGAAAATAGCTGTTTACCAAATAGAATACCTACAGTAAATCATGAGTTTTTCATAAGAACTTTCATAAATAAGGTTACTACAGGAGGGAGCAATGTATATGTTACCTTGATACAGAATAAATAAATAGAAAGATTTAGATCAATTTCAGAGCTAAGAAAATACACCCTTAGTAGAGCAAAATGTCTGACCTACCAATGGCTATTGCAGAAATGCACAGATGTTCCTCATACTGTATGTATGTTTGTTATTTTATATTATTTCTGTGATATACCAATCATACAACTCTGGGTAGCTTACAATACGTAAAAACAAAACAAACATATGACTCTGGTAAAAGAATAAAACAAATAAACCCAGCCAACTGGTAAAATATAATAGCAGCAGCCCCCACTAGATTAAGATCCAGAAACCTGGCAAAAGAAGATCATTTAAGCTTCCTTCCTGAATCTCAGCAGGAATAAAGTTAGAGTTAGAGTGACAATACAAGTGTCAAGTGAGTGTTTGATAGCATTTCCAGCTAAGGAGGCTTGAATGTGAGGAATGATTGAGTGTGACCTTTGAATAATAGAAAAAAAGAAGTGATATTTAGATAGTATTTCTGTTACAAGGATGTGAAAGGGGGCCATTCCATAATGGGAGAACAGATGCCACAAGAAGTATCACGTGGAATGGAAAGTACTAGCAAGCAGTAAAGAACGAAGAGGATTTTCAGGCCACAAAGGAGGAGCAGAGTGTCAGAAGTGTGATGGCGTTGATGAAATTACATTCACAGCCAAATATGTCAGGGTGCTATGTTAATATTACATTAAAAGTTTTCTTTTTCTTTTCTTTTTTTTTTTTTTAAAGATAACCACTTATCCACCGTTGGCCTGTTGTTCAAACCTAGTGGGACTATTTTCCTGCAATATTATGATTGGGGGTATCTTATAGATAATAGTTTGATAGAGCAGCCCAGTTCAGTTTGGTTCATTTCTCATCTCATTTGCACCTTCTTAATGGCTTGTCTCAGATATTGTGGATCCATATAATGATGGAAGAGAAAAAGGTAATGCTAGTAAACGTATATATTAACCATGAGAAATCAGCTTGTTTTATGCTATTGTGTTTGCTTTTTCCAACATCACAGAAATCACTTTTAAAGACAGCAAAGCTAAGACTTAGGTTAAAAATTAAGAATCATTTTTATGCCTCCCTCCAGTATAAATGATATATAATAAGAAAAAGTAGTGTATTACAAACTTATATTTATGTCTGATTCCTGTAGGTGACTAGCAATTTCCTGTAACCAAGTTCCCCCCAACCGAATGAATAGGACAAGTAGGACTTTAGGCCCAGTATTTGGATATCTGAGGTGACTCTTTTAAACTAGAAATAAGGCTAGAAGAGACATAATGTGCTTCTTTTGCTTCTTACTTTTTGGTGGGGGATAAATAGCAACACTGGCATTTTGTCACCTCATTTTGATGTGGGCAGATTGAAATGTACAACTTTTGTTAATTGCTATCCTATCTTTGTGCAGGTTGCTAGGGGAAAAAAACCAGGGATCTAATTATTGTGTGCTTATTTATAAGCCTACTTTTATTATATTTTTTAGTTAGCAACTATTTAGAATTATAGCTGGAAAATCTAATGCTAATATTTTTTTCCAAAAAAAAATCTTTATATAGAAATAGAAAATCCTGCAAACAATTTTAGAGCAATCCTAGAAAAATTTGAGCCATTTACCTTTCATTGGGAAGGCATAATGGGTGACACACACTTTCCAAGGTATGTATGTTCATTAGGAATAGGTGAATCCATTTCAGTTTCTTTCCATTTTTCATTATTGTGAATCTGTCTAGTTTGGTTTCTTGAAAACTGAGGGGGTTTTTTTAAAGTTTGCATTAAAATATGTATTTTCTGGTGCAAATTTCTATAGTCATGCATTTTTGCAGTTTCGCCTAACAGATATATTTACAAAGAATTTTTCATGATAATATGCCTCATGTTATTTTCACAAATACAGATTGCTCTTGCTATCTGTAATTCTGTTTCTCACAGTTTTATGGAACCACAGTTAATAAATACAGAGGAGACTTTGCTATCTATGGTAAAATGCACAAAATGGTGTACCGTATGGGCCTTTGCCCATGTGTAAAGTGCATTTTTCACAATCTCATTATCTGCAATTCCATTACTAGCAGGTGTTAGGTTAGAACACAACCCCACAACACTTTTGAACAGACTTGTCCTTTTATCCATTTTTAATTGGCAAACTGCATTGCAATATTTGAAAAAGGACAAATGTAGTATGATAACCAAATTTCAGTTTGTATATTGATTTCAGAATGTGAAATTAAAGAAGTTTGCATTTATATGTGAACTCCTAGGAGATTTCTCAGAAATTTTTTCAGTCTTAAAAGAACCTAGTACATTTTTTAATACAAGGAATTACAGTAATTTTAAACAATTTTAGTTGAAAAAAATTAAAACTCATATTGAAATGAATAGGATTTAGGGACCTTAGGATACTTTATCCAGAGTGCTGTAGCCTCTATATATAGAGAGAGAGCCAGCCTTTGAGTCAGAGTTGACTCCGGATGGATGGATGGATGGAGAGAGAGAGAGCGGGGAAGAGAGAGAAATTCAGAATATTTATACATTCAGAGCTGAGTTGAGCAGAAAATTCTTAAAGTAGTATACCTTAATAATAATAAATTTTGGTAACCTCCAGTGTAGATGGCATATTTTTGTGCTGCATTTTGATGTGGTATTAGCACACTTTTGTTGTGGTCTTCCCTCTGGATGGAAAATATTGTTAAAATTAAGTTTTGACTTTTTTCCCCCTGCAGTTACTCAGAGTGGGAATACATATTGAATAACTGCAGTATGCTTTTCTTCTCTGCAATGGCAAGATTCCTCTCCCATGTAGCACTTGACAAGCTGGTTGCTATGAACATCCCAGGTGATTCACTGAAGCTTGAAAAAGCCCCTCCCTCTTTGTAGAATAGATTTCTTTTTTATTTATTCAAATTTATTATTAAGTTGTTACCAGATTTATTGTGAATATTCCTATTCCATATTGACTGTGTTGAGACATCACAATGAACTGTGGTTCTCTGTGGCAGGTTAGTCTTAGCCTTGCCTGCTAATCTGTGGAGTTGCAGAAATACAGAGCAAGTAGGAGAAAAGGAGATAAAGGCAGAAGGTTTTATATGAGTAGGGGGAATGGAGGCACACTGAAATTGAGATGAGGGGAGTGGAGGACTGAAGCTAGTAGAACAGACGTTCTGCTTCCTTTTGTGATCATCCCACCAAAGATTCCTTGGAGCTCTGACCAAGCTTTACAGTTGTGAAGCGTTGCCCCCAAATTGCATTGCTTCCCATAGGTTGCTTGATTTTGACTTTCCCATAGGTTTGCTTTGATTATTTTAGCTCTTTTTTCCTAGGGTCTTGATAGCCTTCTATTTGCCCCAGCTCATCTCTGTTATTTTTGGCCAAAAGATGCCCTCCCTTCTTCTGATGTCCCAGATATTACATACCACAAGATTCTGGAGATTTCTTGATCTTTAAGAATGGCTCAGGTAAAGTTTGCCCTCATGGCTTCAAAAGCTCCTGAAATGACATCAGTTTTGCTGTTTCTTTCTTCCTCAGAATGCCAAATGATTATACTTTCAGGACGGGTGCATTCAAAACCAAGTCTTATACGATTAAGAAACCAAGATGAAGGCAGAAGGTAAAATAAATGTTACAACATATATCTTACAAGAGAAAAGAATGCAGGATAAACGTGAACATAAGTTACATTAAGCCTTGTCATTTTAAACTTGATGCGATTTATTTAATATCCATCAACATAATTTTACTATTTTATAACATGTCTGTTAGGTTTACTTCTATTAACAGTTAAATTTCTCATTCCTTTCTTTCAAAGTTAAAAGCCCAGGGCTAATATCCTACATTACACAAACAAGCTGCTACTTGCAATAGGACTTCCCCTCATATCCTCCACAAAGACATCCTCAAATTTACCCCAGAAGATCCATTACAATCTAGAGTAGAATTGAAGAATTATGGAAACATGTAGTTGAGTACACTCTGTCACGGATGCCAAATTGCAATTTGTTTATACTTACTAGAAGTATTATTTTAATCTGTGGCTTAAGTACATCTAGATCTTCTGTGAACAGAGTCTCTTATAATAACTTTATTTTACACCTTGGGAATAAAATATATGGAATAAATAAAATGCTTTAACCCTGGAATAGCAGTTTTGAGTATTCCAAACCCAAAACAAAATGTGTGTGTTCTGATTGTTTTGAAGATTGGAACAAAACTTAGTTATTCCAACTGTTTTGGATAAGACAACTTCCAGAGAGCTCCAACCCCAACTTGCTGGTTTTAAGTATTACAATCTCAAAACAGAATGTGTGTTCTTAGGGCATTGTTTTAAATTCAACAAAAGCATTTGAGCTGTCCAGATTTTATTCTGGAATGTCCTGTTGGAACATTCCAAGTGGGACACTTTTATTCTGAGAAAATTACATGTTTCATGCATATCCCTAATGGCAGCCATAGTGTGTTACAGCATTTCATAGCTTGCACATCCCATATTTAATCCCCAAAGTGCTGATGAGGAACAGATAAGAAAATTGAAGTTACTTCTTGGCAGTGTAGCTGAATAACAAAATTTGAATACGCTTGTTTTTGCCTTTTGTAGTCAGGATATTCAAGAATACCTGTAATTTTATTAAGTTTCTTAGAGCTTTTTTTTTTTTTTTAAGTTCTTTACGCTTATCTCTGGAGATGACAACAGAGACTGCAATCATTCTGAGCCTTATTGGAGTGCGTTCCATCATAATCAACCAATGGTTCACTACCCTGGAAGAGAATACAATACGACTAGAAAGTTTATGTGAAAGTATGTAAAAGCAAACTCAATGAAAAACATGATTCTATTACGTGTCATTTTGTTTTCAATATTAAATTAATATCTCTAATTTTAGAATGTGAAGCACCTGGACTCTTAAAGATTTTCTTGCTTCAGGGTATCTTTTCCTCAAAAAACTCTACTTATTGCCATGGATCCCTGTATCCTACAAAGAATTCTGAAAAATAATACAGATACTCCCTAAATCCATGCAGGGCACTTGCTAAAAAAGTAGAACTATAACTTATAACTAAAATAGCACACCCACTATTTTCTGTAGCTGTGAATTTTACATAATCTGTAACATTTCCAGAAATATTTGAACCAAGAAAAATAAAATCCAATGGAAACTTAGGAAAAATTGCAAGGTTTTTATGATGCTTTACACATTTGTATAACTTTTAATTACTTATCAAATCATTATGCTTTGTATCTTAAAAGTGGTGAATCCTTACACACAGCATGTACAGATTTGAGTTAATTGTAAACAGTGTTGCTGTCCTATAGGTAGGTCTTCACACCTCTTTGTTCGTGCAGTAGATCAGGGTTCCTCAACCTTAGCAACTTTAAGATGGGTGGCTAGGGAATTCTGGGAGTTGAAGTCCACCCATCTTAAAATTTACATAGCTTGTGAAAAAATACTAATGGGGTCACCTTTTACTGAAGATATATTCTTTTGTGGATTCCAAGAATAAGACGTGGGAGAGGAATTCCTTCTAGCTATAAAACCTTTTGTCAAGCTTTGGCCTTTGGAACAAGTTGGGAAATTAACATTTTATTTCCTGCCTATATCCCTAGAAGAATAAATAGCTGGTTCCCTGTTCTAGTCTACTTGAAGCCTGAATGGGCTGGCAGAACAGGAACAAATCCGTTGTCAGCAGATCCTACAAAAGACAAGGGCAACAGCCATTACTGTTGCATCTGCCATTGCCAAATGCTAGCTTTCCAAGGAAAGGGATCTGGGACAAGCATGTACTTGCATGTTGCTACCAGCAATTGTAGAACTTTCTGATAACAAACCTTTAAGGGGCAGATCCTTAACTAGTCACATAGCTACAGTATGTAGGGAGGCATCCTGTTAACAGCTCAAGCCAGAAGCTTACTTTGTTTTCCCCGCAAACTTAAATATGCTCATTAGGAAATTAGCATTGCTACATATGAGGCAATACATATGCTACCTATATCACCACCCAACTTGTGGGGGAGTTGGGCGGTGATATAAATTTGATAAATAAATAAATAAATAATCCAGAAATCAGCTTATTTTCACTAGTCCAGGATGAATGTAGATTTGGCCTGTTAGCTCATATAAAGTATCAAGTTTGAACAAGTCATTTTTTATACTTTTGCTGTGGAGTGGGAAGGCAGAGCCGACTGCCATGAATGTGGGCCGGTGCCAGGAAGACTACAGCCATTTTGAATCTAAGATCCATGACCTTAGAGAATAGATAATGAATAGCAGCATGAGTTCGGGGTCTGGTTTGTTTCTATGAAGAGAGAAGCGGTTTCTTTATGTCCAGGTCCTCTTTGACTATGTCCAAACTCTGGACAGCCATTTATCCAATCAAGTTTGTACTTTCAAAAATGCTTGAATCAAATATTTATCTTGCATTTAAAAATAAAGGCAAAGAATAGTCATAATTCAAGTCAGAGCTCTGAGCTAGTTTGAAGGAAGCTATCATTGTTGGATGTTTGCCCTAGTAAGGTTGCAATATAGAAAGTCCTTACTTAGTGACTGCCTCGTACAGCAACCGTTCGCAATTAAGACAGTGATGAAAAAGTAAGTTTGCGATCAATCCTCGCATTTAAACCTTCGCAGTCTATAAATTAAAGGAAAGCTGAAGTGAGATTGTAAGCACAATCGCAGTTTCACTTAGCGACTGCTTTGCTTAACCAAGTTGCTGGTTCCATTTGCGGTTGCTAAACAAGGACTACCTATAAATGGATGCTAGAAATTATTGTTTGCTGGGGGGGGAAGGGTATACAGTATATAGTAAATTGCATACCATGTAGTTTCTTACATGCCTAAACCCATTCATTTTAATGGTTCCATTGTTTTACACATATAAGACTATATGTTGAATTTGCATGTTTTATAGTGTATATGTGAATTTTAATTAAGCAACTCTCTTCTTTTACAGGTTTCATAAAAGTAGGCAAAACAACTGGACAGGCTGTTCGAATTCTTCAGAGGAGAAAGGTGCTCTGGGATGAGTCACCAAAAAGTAAAATGTTTATTTTTATAATAAAAAAGTGCATTCCCCAAATGTGCTGTTTGTTCTTTTGAAGAAAATATATACTTTCATCCATGTAGAACGTAGAAACGTGGGGATAGGGATTGGGGAAGCTAACTGCAAAATAATATGAACAAAAAATACTGTTCTTTTAATCCAGTTCAGCTCTGCCCCATGTGATTGTCTATTCTCACACATGAAGAGCCTTTTAATTGCTATAACTCTGATCACATTAATGAAAGTAGGATTTCTTTTTTACATGAAAAATAAAGGTAGTTGTAGTACTTTATTACCCTCATTGACCAGATGAAAAATAGAGGTAAGAGCTATTTGTAATGCAAATGAGCATTATGTATTACAAACGTCATACTTGAAATGCATTATTCAGTCACATAAATGTTACTTGGTTTCTGTTTCACCAGTGATCAGAGATTTCTGTAAGTTCAAAATAGGTCTTGCTTGTCAAGGACAATATCTGGCAATCAGGTAGAAGGCAGAGTTTCATGACAGGTAATCTTACCATTAGGTGGCCTTTGATATTCCCTAGCTTTTAGTATTGAATTTAGACACTGCTTTAACCTTTACATTAACAAAGTTTCAGGTCACCAGGTTATTCTGTGAACTGATTTTAGAGCTTAATACATGCAATTCTTGCTGATTTCAGTAACTTCTAAAACACTGGTGAAATGCAGAAATACAAAACTAATTGGATAATCCTGAATCAAGAAACAATGGCCTATCAGAATAGTCTCAGTGCCTTTACACACATGATACTGAAACACAACAAAGGTGAATGTGACACAACTGCTCACAAATGTCTACTGGTACGCTAGTCAGGGAGCTCTTGTTGGCTACAGATTTCTGCTAATACAGCAAAAACCAGTGCGCCTTTTCCAATGGAACAGGCACCACCTTATTTTCTAAAAAATGATAGTTTTTTGATTACTAGGCTTTAAGTGACACCTCTTTCCCAGGTAGATGAAGCTTATTAATCACATATTGCCTGAACAGGAAGTGGGGGGTTGGGGCTTTGTATATAATGTAGTGCTTGAATAGGTCCAAATATTCATTCATTCAGAATTCATTCATTCATTCAATATATATCCTACCTTTCCTTCAGGAGCTCAGGGAGGCATACCTAGCATGACCTCCTCTTATAGCTGTACATAGACATACATAGTACTACTTCACAACAACCTATAAGGTACATTGGATTGAGAGAACCACTGGCCCAAGATGCTCCCTTGAGCTTCTGTGTCTGAAGGAGACTGAATGCCTTAACCGCTATACCACGCTGGCTCTCTATTGAAGCAAGCAAAAGTAAACACTCTGGACTCATTTCCACCAAGTACAAATATTTTGAAATGTCTTTTTATCAGTAGAAAAATTTCAATCTAGCTCTTCAAAAGACTTGCCTGTGCTCTTGAAATCTTGCAATCTCAGATTTAATATTTTGCTCTGTTCCAGCAGCATCACCTGATTTCCCTGGAGTTGAGACAGAAGACTGCAGCAGAAGTCCCAATCAGCCAAACCAGACTCCAATTCATCCTTCTGTTATTGATGCTATTTTATATGGGCTGCCCAACACGATGTTTACATGATTAGCAATATATTTCTTTAAGTATGCTTGGAGTGTGAAGGGAACAGGTTTTCATGGTGTTTGATGTTGTTTTTAAGAAGCCAGTACTTGATGGTTCTTTTAAAGTTTAACACTGACATTCACCTTAAACTCTTTTCTTTTTTAACTTGATGATTCTCTTATTCTAATTTGCATCAGATGTTTCAGTTATGGGATTTATTTTTTTAATATAGGGTTGTGGTATACGGGAGCCTGATTTTTTTTTACAGTGGGTGCCTGAGACAAGGTTGCTGTAGTAGTAGAGTTAATTGCTGAAATGGCATAAATGATGAAAATAGTGATAGTAACAGTACATTGAAACACAGATTTAGTGCATTTTTTAAAAAATACAAGATGGCTGTTTAAAACATAAGCCCATTCCTTAACTAAACAGATATGCCTGATAAAACCATACCTACTACATCTGTTCAAGTCCTGGTTCTTCTCAGAATTCCATCTAGTATTCTAATTAGTCAGACCAAAATTTCAGCAGGTCAACAATACATCCACAATCACTTCATATAGGGCCAACTGTAACCACCATCACCACCATCTCTTCCTTTTCTTTACCTCAAGGCCCTGCACATTTGCAGAAAAGAAGAACTGAAGCTACCAATGATATTGTTCAAGTGTCACCACATTTTTGCATTTACTTCTACTGGGGTAAATTGTTGGCATGATAAAGAAATATGAATTGTGTTTTCTTCTAGTTTTGTCTTTTACTCTATTTTGTTATGTTTGTATGGTCTTATTATTGTCTTGTATTTTGTATTTTGATATGGCCTCATGGCTAATCAATAAAGTAGCATTGTTGTTGTTATTAGGAATGTGGTGGTGGTTGCTATTTTTTGCAAATGTGCAGGCTGCAGGAAGCATCAGCAGAAAGACTGACAGAGGGAGCTACGCTGCTTGAAACGACATGCACAAAGAGACATCGTAGCTTATCAGTGCTGAAGACAGAAGGAAGAAAAAACTTGGGAGCTCCATGAGCTGTATCAGCAGAACTTGCCTCCACTTTTCTCCCCTTGTCCACACTATCAATTAATTCTGATTTTTCCTCCAGCACTAGTAGGATGTTCAAACACATTATCAAAGCTTTGGCCAGAGGGTGGAAGGGGAACAGGGCAAACTCTCTCATGACTGCCAATGTTCAACAGAACTTCCAGTATTCCAATTTTTCCTCTTGTCTGCAATATCCACCTCTATCAGCATTGGCTCTTAAGCTCAAATACTTGCGGTTAAGTTCAGGAAGAAATGCAAGCATTTTGAACTTGCTTTAATTATTCCTTACAAAACTGCTACCAGAGCTTTGTCTGTGGATTTGGGGTAAATTATATTTTTCCATATGTGCTCATAGTTCAACATGTCACAACATTCTGCATGTGTATATTCTGTCTACATATAGGTAATGGCTATGCATATGTATAACAATAAGATACATACTGTGTGACAGTGTAGTGAAATATAATCTAGGGAGACCCAAATATAGATCTACCCAAAGCTCATTCTGGTTGACTTTGGACCAGTCACTGGAATCACCCACACATCCCCCTTGATCCAGCTTGGCATGGTTACCAGTCCTTGAGGACACACGTCGCTTTGTACCAAAGCCTCCATCTTGAGGCCAAAGCCAGATCAAAGGAAAGTGGTGTTTCCCAGTGGAAAACAGTATAGGACCTTCTCTGGAAACTTTCTGATTTGATGGAGGAGGAGCTTGAGGGAGCTGGGCAGCCTACAGGGTTTCAACTGGCCTGGCCCAGGACCACACCCTCCCATCCATCTACAGGGCTCTGTGCTTCCATGGCCATTTCTCCCTTAGCTGCCAGAAAAAACAGCCTTGCCCTGCAGCCAACAATTTCTTTTTCTTTCTTGGCTTCTGTAGGAGCACCAGTCTTGTACCATATTCCCACCAGTTGTAAGGTTTGCCCCGTTCGACAGAGAAACTCCCGTGACACGTGTGGTTCACAAAAGAGGTTTACTCATGCGTAACGTAGCAGTCACAAGCAAAGCCAGGACTGGCTTGGTACAATTGCATCACTCGTTATATTCCCCCCTTCCTGCGCTTTTTTCCGCCCCGCGATTGCGTTACCGCTGCGGATTATCGGCCCCCCAATAATCCCTCTTGATTGTCCATGATGGCAGGTTCGGTCAGGGTCCATTGTCCTTGATTGGCAGTCCCCTCCGGCTTGGGTTGGCCCCTCCCCCGTTACGTGCAAGCCTGAGGGTTCTGTGCTGCGCGGCGATCTTGTTTCGCTGCCTGCGGCCCCGTTCATTGTTGGCTCGCGCCGTTATCAGTGTATAGTTAAAGCTTCCGCTGCGGTTTTCCTGTTTGGCTGGGCGCAGGTGGCCCATTAATTAGCGGCGCTTTCAGTTCCTCTTTCCCTCGCTAGCTGCGGCCGGTGGAGTTCGCGTGGTCTGGCTGCGAGCTTCCCCGAAGCCCCGTGCTGACCGAACCTGACATACCGCCCCCCTGAAGACAACTCCCCCCCCCCGACTTTATTTCGGTTTCCCGGGGTATTTATTGTAAAAGTCCCGCACTAGGTCCGGCGCTCTTATGCGGGTTTTGCTTACCCATTCGCTGTGGGACTTGGGAAAATGTTTCCATTGCACTAGGAGCTGGACCTGCCCCCTGTGCCTCCTGGCGTCCAGTATCTGGTTGATCTCGAAATGCTGCTCCCCATCGACCATGATGGGTGGTGGCACCCCCTCTGCCTTGTGCCAGGCGTTCCCCGGCTGGTGCAGCTTTAGCAGGCTGCAGTGGAACACCGGGTGGATCTTCCCGAGGCTTTTCGGGAGCGTCAGCCTGACGGTTACTGGATTGATGACCTCTGCGATGGGGAACGGCCCCACAAACCTCGGGCTGAGTTTTTTCGATGTCTGGTGCGTCTTTAGGTTTTTGGTTGACAAATACACCTGGTCCCCCACTTTCCACTGCCCCTCGGGGAGTCTCTTGCAGTGTTTTTTGTAATCGGCTTTGGCTCTTTGCAATGCCGCGTGCGCCGCTCGCCAGGTGGCGTCGATTTGGGCGAACCAGGCGTCCAGAGAGTTGATTTGGGATTCCGGCTGAGGCAACTCCGGCATGGGGACGAAGTCTCTCCCGGTGGCTACTTTGAATGGAGAGAAGCCGGTACTCTTGTGGACGGCGTTATTGTATGCTACTTCCGCGAATGGCAGTAGCTCCGCCCAATCGTCCTGTTGGTGTCCCACGTAGCAGCGCAGGTACTGTTCGAGCCCCCCGTTAAGGCATTCCGTGGCTCCGTCTGTCTGCGGATGTGCCACGGAGGAAATGGCTTGCTTCGTCCCCACCCGCTTCAGGAACTCCCTCCAGAACCACGCGATGAAGTTGCCACCCCGATCGCTGACGACCCGTCGGGGCGCGCCGTGCAGCTGGTAAATATGTTGCACGAACAGCCTCGCCAACCTCTCTGCCATGGGGACTCACCGGCATGCTACAAAGTGCGCTTGTTTGGAGAATAAGTCCGTAACCACCCAAATGGCGGTCTTCCCCTTACTCTCCGGGAGCTCTACTATGAAGTCCATGGCGATCTCTTGCCATGGGCCGTCGGGCTCCGCTACCGACTGGAGTAACCCCCTAGGCTTGCCTTTGGCCCCTTTCGCCGTCACGCACACCGGGCAACCCCCCAAGTATGCCTCCACGTCCTTCCGGAGCGTTGGTCACCAGAACTGCCACCGAATTAAGTGGAGCATCTTCACGAAGCCGTAATGCCCCGCGTTCTGGCTGTCGTGGGCTCTTTCCATGACCTCCCATCGGCACCCCTTGGGCACGTACAACTTCCCTTCGTGCCACCACAAACCCTCTTGGCTGGTTAGCGCTTCTCAGTTTCGCTTGAGCCAAGCGTCCCGCTCCGCCGCCTCCGCAAACCCTTGCTTTACCTCAGGCGCCGCGTCCCGTCGCTCCCCCTTGGTCTGGCTCCGGGTCACCGCCTTTGCAGCCAGCCTGCTGGCAGGGATGATGGAGTCCACGATCTCCTCTCGTAGGCTGGCGTGCTGGGGCATGCGAGACAACCCGTCTGCTAGGAAGTTGCGCTTCCCGGGGATGTGTTTTAGGGTGAACCTGAACCTCCCGAAGAATTGGGACCACCGCGCCTGTTTGGGGGATAGCTTACGCGGGGCCTTCAGGGCCTCGAGGTTCTTGTGGTCCGTCCACACCTCGAATGGTTCAGCTGCCCCCTCCAATAGATGCCTCCACGTGGCTAGCGCCCACTTGACGGCGTACGCCTCTTTCTCCCACACCATCCACCTTCTCTCTGTCTCTGTGAATTTGCGGGAGGCGTAGGCGCGTGGGTGGATGGCCCCCGCTGGGCTGGAGCAGGACCACCCCCGTTGCCACGTCTGACGCATCTACTTGTATGATAAACCGCCGATCTGGGTCGGGATGGCGCAGGATCGGCTCCGCTGTGAACTGCCATTTTAGCTCCTCAAATGCCCCCTGGCATTCTGCAGTCCACGCAAGTGTCATGCTGGGCTTGCGGGGGTTTCCAGTGCCCTTGGTTTTTAGCAAGTCTGTAGGGGAAGGGCGATTTGGGCAAAGTTCGGGATAAACTGTCTGTAGAAGTTCGCAAACCCGAAGAAGCTTTGAAGTTGCCTCCGGGTTCGCGGCGCTTCCCAGCCCAGAACATCCTTTACTTTCGCCGGGTCCATCTCAATTCCCCGACTGGATATCCGGTAGCCGAGGTAGTCCAGCTGCTCCCGATGAAACTCGCATTTTGATAGCTTCGCGTACAGCTGCGACTTCAGCAGTCTCTGGAGCACCGTGCGCACCAGGCTCACGTGCTCCGCCAGGGTTTCGGTGTAGATGAGGATGTCGTCCAGGTAGACCAGGACGCCCCGGTAGAGTAGGTCGTGCAGCACCTCGTTTATTAGCTGCATAAACACCCCCGGGGCCCCTTTTAATCCGAACGGCATCACGGAAAACTGGTAGCTTCCGAGCGGCGTGTTGAATGCCGTTTTCCACTCATCTTTTGCGCGGATCCTGACCCTAAAGTAAGCTTCGCGCAAGTCCAGTTTTGTGAACACCCTCCCCTTAGATAGGTGCGACATTAAGTCCTTCATCAGGGGGAGGGAGTATTTGTACTCGGTGCTGATTGCGTTCAGCCCCCGGTAGTCCACGCACATCCGGAGCGAGCCATCCTTCTTCTCCCGGAATAGTACCGGGGCCGCTAATGGTGACTTCACGGGTTGGATGAATCCCCGCACTAGGGTCTATGAACTCCCGCAGAGCCCCCATCTCCCTCATTGACAGGGAGTACATTTTCGGTTTGGGCAGCGTTGCCCCTGGCTCTAACTCGATGGCGCAATCACTGGGTCGGTGTGGAGGGAGCTGGTCGGACTCCTTCTCCCCAAACGCTGCCGCCAGGTCTCGATATTGCCTCAGGATTCCGCCGCTCGTCGTGGGTTCCCCGGACTCTGTCTCTTGCTTTGCAGTTGTTCCGCCAGTCGCCGCTGCCTCCCCACGCCTCGGGATCGTTGCGAGTCTCCGGGGTTCCGGCGCTGCTGTTGCTGCTGTTGCCGCCCGGGTCTCGGGCTCCGTCTGCTCTCGTCTCACCTCCCTGTGCCTCGGATCCTCCACTTGCCCATCTGTGGTTGCGGTCGCGCCCGTCGCCACGGCCTGGTCCCCTCTGCTCTCGCACTCCGCCGGCCTGTCGACCCCGAATCGCACTGCCTCCGCCGTCCAGTCGACCCGTGGGTTCCGTCGCCGCAGCCACGCCAAGCCGAGCACCACCGCGTAGTCGGCCACCGGGACCACCACAAATCTTAGTTCTTCCCGGTGGCTCCCAATCATCATCTGGACCGGCTCGGTGTAATACTGAGCTGACCCCCCCCGCCAGCGAGCCGTCTAGCTGGCTGAATGCAATGGGCTCCCGGAGGCGCCTCAGCTGTAGTCCGAGTCCCGAGACCACAGCTGGGTGCATCAAGCAGTGGGTGCAGCCTGAATCCAGCAGCGCCCACAGCTGTGCCTCCCCTCCGGATCTCACCCCCCAGATGTGTATCCTCACCCGGAATGGAGGGCAGTCCTCATCCCCGATTGGGTCCGCGCGCCTCGGTTCCCCTGCTCGCACTGGGACGCCGTTCAGTGCGAGCGTGCCTCGTTTCCCGCCGGCTCCGAGTCCTCTCTGGAGGATGCCGTCTCCGGGGTCAACCACCCCCTCCGTCCTCTTTCGGTCACCGCCGCCACTGCACTCTTCCGCGGTCGGTCGCCGGCCCTCTTCCTGGTAGGACGCAGGGGCTTGACTTCGGGCCGTGGTGAGGCTCCTTCCCGCTCCGTCGGGCACTGCGCCACTCGGTGGCCTCTGCCTCCACACCGGAAGCACAGGTTCGGGGTTCTGGTCGCCTCTCGCCCCCCGGTGGACTGCCGCCGACTGCTCCGCCTTTCCTCTGGGGGTCTCTCCCTCGGCCGGTCCCTCATCTGGTCCTGTCGCCTCGCGCTTTGTTGAATCTGCCGCCACACCAATTCCACCGTTCTGGCCAGCCAGATCCAATCTTTCACTGTGGACGGGTCATCCCGTCCCAGTGCCCGCTCCAGGATCTCTGGATTGAGCCCCCTCTTAAAGTACTTCACCCTCAGGGACTCCGGCCAGTCCGTGAGTTTCTCTACCAACCTCCGGAACTCCAGGGCGTACTCCGATACCGACTTGTCCCGCTGTCTGAACTGCAGGATGTCGTCCTCAGCCCGCTTGGCGCTCAATGTGTCCTCGAATCTGTCCCGGAGCGCCTGCATGAAGTCCGGGAAACTCCGCAGTTCCGCCGCGTTGGCGTTGTATAGTCTGATCACCCAGCTAGCCGCTTGGCCGTCTAACAGCTCGGCCACGTAGGATACTCTATCCTCGTCCCTAGCGAATAGGTGACCACCCCTCTGCATAAAACCCCTGACGTGCGTCAAAAAGTGCGGCAGCTGTTCAGGGTCCCCTGAGAACTTCCCGGTGATGCCTCGAAGTCTCAGGGCGTCCGCCGCCTGTCGGTCCACCGACTGGGGCATCGTGGGCAGTGCCGGCTGGGGTGCCGGGTTGCCACCCCTGTTGCTTGTGCCATCGCTCACCGCCGATGGTCCCGCTCTCTGTAGCAAGGTCTGGAGCATCGCCTCCACGGCGTCTAGGTGCCACTCGATCCTCTCCTCTAGTCAAGCAAGCTTCTCGTCCTGCTCGCGGTTCCGGGCCCCCAAACCCCGGGTCATCGTGACGCCTGAGCTGTCTGGCCCTTGGTTCACGTATATCGACCACCGCTCCGTTGGAGGGTCCCCGGCCCTGGCCGCTGTCCCGTCGCTCCCGTGTGGCTCTGACCGTCCCTCCTCGAGTCCGGGTTCCTCGTGCTCCAGCTGACCCACGGATTCCTCGTCGCTGGTCATGCCTTTATTAGAAAGGGAAACGCTCCTCGGTGGTACCGGGTAGCGCTAACGGTGAGTCCTGGCTTTATGTAAGGTTTGCCCCGTTCGACAGAGAAACTCCCGTGACACGTGTGGTTCACAAAAGAGGTTTACTCATGCATAACGTAGCAGTCACAAGCAAAGCCAGGACTGGCTTGGTACAATTGCATCACTCGTTATATTCCCCTCTTCCCGTGCTTTTTCCGCCCCGCGATTGCGTTACCGCTGCGGATTATCGGCCCCCCAATAATCCCTTTTGATTGTCCATGATGGCAGGTTCGGTCAGGGTCCATTGTCCTTGATTGGCAGTCCCCTCCGGCTTGGGTTGCCCCCCCCCCCCGTTACGTGCAAGCCCGAGGGTTCTGTGCTGCGCGGCGATCTTGTTTCGCTGCCTGCGGCCCCGTTCATTGTTGGCTCGCGCCGTTATCAGTGTATAGTTAAAGCTTCCGCTGCGGTTTTCCTGTTTGGCTGGGCGCAGGTGGCCCATTAATTAACGGCGCTTTCAGTTCCTCTTTTCCTTGCTAGCTGCGGCCGGTGGAGTTCGCGTGGTCTGGCTGCGAGCTTCCCCGAAGCCCCGTGCTGACCGAACCTGACACCAGTAACCTCTGCCACCTTCTACCATGCTTGCTGAAACACACTGCAGCTGCCTTCATCAAGTGGTGGTTTCCTGCAAGTGGTTAGGTAAGGGCCGGAATTGCCTGGTGGAAAGCAGCAATGGATCTGGGCTTGGGGGACAGAAAGGGGAAAATCTTCTTTGTTACATACTCCCTGACAGCAGCTGTAGAAACCCACTGTCCCTGCCCGCTTATGAGGGCAGCAACTTTGTGGTCCTTGTTTTCAAGGCCCAGTAAAAGGATCACTGTGAAGGCAGCAAGTGTCCACTTTCCTCTTGGCTCATCAGATTATTGTGAAGGGAATTTGGATGAAAGAATGCCATCTATACTGCTTTATGCTCCAGAGGAAAAGGAGAATATAAATCTACTGGACAATGAACAAAATAAACTAAAAAATTAAGCTGTTTCCCTGGACAAAAAAAAGTTCATTGTCACATTCTTAAAGTCCCATGTCTTGGACTTGTTGTTTAGTCGTTAAGTCGTGTCCGACTCTTCGTGACCCCATGAACCATATTGCGCCAGGCCTTCCTGTCCTTCACTGCCTCCCTGAGTTTGCTCAGTTTCATGCTCATTGCTTCAGTGATGCTATCTAACCATCTCATCCTCTGCCGTCCTCTTCTCCTTTTGCCTTCAATCTTTCCCAGCATCAGGGTCTTCTCCAAAGAGATCTCTCTTCACATTAGGTGACCAAAGTATCTGAGCTTGAGCTTCATTATCGATCCTTCCAATGAGCAATCAGGGTTGATTTCCTTTAAGATTGACTGGTTTGACCTCCTAGCAGTCCAGAGGACTCTCAAGAGTCTTCTCCAGCACCACAGTTCAAAGGCATCAATTCTTTGGCACTCAGCCTTCTTTATGGTCCAGCTCTCACAGCCATACATTACTAATGGAAAAACCATAGCTTTGACTATGCGGATCTTTGTCGGCAAGGTGATGTCTCTGCTTTTTAATATGCTATCTAGGCTTGCCATAGCTTTCCTCCCAAGGAGCAAGCGTCTTTTAATTTCATGGCTGCAGTCTCCGTCTGCGGTGATCTTGGAGCCCAAATAAATGAAGTCTGTTACTGCTTCCATTTCTACCCCTTCTATTTGCCAGGAATGTCTTGGACTACATTAAACCAAAGTATACTAAATAAACAGCTACCTATTCATTACATTTGGGTCCCTTCTGGTTGGTCAAGGCAGTGGTGGGGTCCATGCAGTGATGGACCTGCTGCTCTGAGGGAGGGAATTGTCCCCTCAGCCTTGAAGGAGGTGGCAGTGTGCCGCCTCCTCAAGAAAGCCCTTGGACCCGGTGATTTTGAATAATTACTGGCCTGTCTCTAACCTAATGTTGTTGAGAATGCAGATGGACTCATTATCTGAAATGAGTCCAGATAATCCTGGAGATTATCTGGACTCATTTCAGTTCGTTTCAGGCTGGGTTATAGTACAGAGACAGCATTGGTTACCCTTGTTGATGACCTGCAGCAGAAACTGGATGGGGATAATGTATCCATCCTTGTGCTTCTTGATCTCTCAGAGGTTTTCATGACTGTTGATCACAGTATCCTTTTGGACCGGCTGCAAGGTTTGGGAGTGGAGGAACTGTTCTATGGTTGTTCTCCTTTCTTTGTGACCAGTTTCCATTGGTGTTAAGGGGGGAGAGAGATAAAAGTCCACAGCCCCTCACCTGTGGAATGCTGCAGAGCTTAACACTATCAACCCTTCTGTTTAACATCTACATGGAACTGCTGGATGAAGTCATCCATCAGTTTGAGGTCAGACATCACCTATATGCTGACTATACTCAATTATACATCTTAGTCCTAGTCCAACCAAGCAATGCTGTTGAGGTCCTATCCCAATATCTGGAGACCAAGAGGACTTTCACACAGGTAAATCTAGTGCACCAGTTGCTCCCATTTCTGGACCAGGAGGCCCTTCAGACAGTCACTCATGTCTTTGTCACCCTACAAATGGGTTACTGTAATGCACTCTATATGGGGCTGCCTTTGAAGGCCACTCAGAAGCTACAGCTGGTCCAAAATGCAGTGTCACAGCCAGTGATTGGCATGCCTTGTTATACCACATGATCTCACTGCTCCATGAGCTACACTGGTTGTCAGTTGACTTTCAGGTGCAATTCAAGGTGTTGGTTACAAAGCAATTGATGGCATAGGGACTAATTATTGAGGGACTACTTGACTTTAGTTTTTAATTCCTATATGATGATTGGGTAGAGTGGGTATGCTTTGGCTCCCATCAATCAAGCAGTTTCATCTGGCAGAGCCCAGGAAGTGTGCCTTCTCTATCATGGCTCCTGCCTCTGAAATGATATTTTTCCCCAGAGATCCAGATGGCTCCCACCATGATGACATTCAAGACACCACTAACAATCCGGCTATTCTCCTGGGCCTTGCAGCAGGGTGAAGACTGAGCCCTGCTGGATTGAGGTGGATGTTTTATATGTTTGTCTTTGGACCATCCATGATTTTTTTTTTTTTTTTTGTCTTTTGTCCTTTTTAACTTTTTAATTGTAAGCCACCTAGAGTTGCTGGCACTCACACAGCCAATAAATTGTATGCATGTATGTATGTACATATGAATGAATTCATGCTGCTGGAGCTGACTCGCTGTTTCACACATATCTAATTTTTGGAACCTAAAATGTATTGCTTGTTTATTATAAGCAATCGAATGTTCCCAAAATGCAGGGTACAATGTTAAATTTCCATTCTAGTCTTAGAAAGCAGAACATGATTATGCCCTCTTACGGACATATGTGATTGGGTATGACTGTGACCCCAGCTTTGTCCACAGAGTTACTGGCCTGGGGAGGATTTCTACAGCAGGATAACATCCTGGCCACCTTCAGCAAGCTAAATACAACACTTAGAAGTATTATGCCCATACATTATATGACTATACTGCATGTTATCATCTTCTTGCTTCTCTTCAATAGAAAAAGTAATATCAAATGAAATTCCCAAAACCAATCATCCCGGCATTCTCCCAAAGTCTGAGAATATTTCTTTCTCAGCAAGTTAGATGTGTCTGTTTGCTACGATAAATTGTTTGTGTTCCTTTTAAAGACATTAATGTGTCACTGAAAAATGCTACTTGTGGATCCCCTGCTATGCTAAAGTTAATTAGAACCTGATAGAAAAATAAGATAACTGTTACACAGTATTACAAATATTGGAGCATCTATAGTATTTTGATGGTTGAGGGTTTATCTGTGGAGAGAAATAAATGGAATTTCCCCTTTCTACCTCCCCAGCCTGATTTATCAGATAACTATGTCAACCATGTTTCATCAAATTACTTACTTGAAAGCACCCATGATTTCTTTCATATTTGTTCCATTTCATTCTTATATATTCTTAATCTGTAAACTTAATTGAATTTTAGGCAACTGAAGTTCTGCAGACCTCTGGAAATTTGAGAAAAAAGGGGGCTTATTTGGGGAACAAAAAGAACATTGTAATTATTGTGACTCTGGTCCAAAAAGCCACTGATAATCCATGATGTCTGCCTCCATCAAACTTTTAGCTGTTGGATTCTGTCATTTCAAACCATAGGAGAATTTTTTAGTTCATTTAAACTGGAGACTGAAACACCTTCATTGAAGCCCAAATTGGTCTATCGGAACAGGAGACAGAGACAACTAAAGGGGGGGGGGGGGTTATAGCTTCTCTTTTTAGATGCCTGCACATTACAATATCCATTCAATTAGCTTTTGATTCATTGCTTGGGTTACAACATATGTGTGTTAACATGTGTAATGGTATGTGGGAATGACCTTGGGAGACAGGGAGAAGAGCTGCAGCCTAGACAACAGTCTGATAAATCTGAGTCTGAAGGAAGGGTGGGGTGAAGAAAGCATCAGAAGAATTGTTTTCATAGGCAATTGGGTTGTGCAAAGTCTTCAAAACAGCTGTTTCACAATCCACAAGTACACATATAAAGCACCTCTTTTTGCATCATTAAAGCAGGGGAAAAGTGCAAAATGAAGTGGCTTTACATGGACATGCATGAGAAGAGGGTTTGATGCCACTACTGCACCTCTTCTGAAGCCATTGCACAGCCCTAATAAGAAATCCAAAAATATCAGTTCAGATAATGGTAGCAATGTTCCTCAGCTACATAAATCTTTTTGTAGACTGTGATATAAAGCTTGTTTTAGTGGTTCCAAAGTGATCGCTAAAGATGCAGATCCCTGTTGCCCGATTTCTCTCCCTGTGTACTGAGCTTAAAAGGTAATCATGAGCCAGAGAATAAAAATGAAATAACAGATAAAATTAAACAATATATTTTTCCTGATATTTGCAGTATGTTTCTAACATATTTCCCTAGCTGGGGAATTCTGGAAGTTGAAGTCCACACATCTTAAAGTTTCTAACGTTGAGAAACGCTGCTTTATAATCTGTTTGGTTGATGGGAAGAGTCTGAAATGCTGGTGACTAGAAGAGATGTTTGGAAAGATTTATGGATGGAAATTAATTTCCACTCTTAAGGAAAAATAGTTTCTTGGTGCAGAAGCAGTTTCCAGAAATGTCTGATAATTTCAGGTAAGAAATGTCTTACCTAAAATAATCTTTTTTAAAAGCAATCCAAACATTTCTTCTTTCTCCAGTCTGCTAATCGTCAGTTGTCTTTTCCCACATAGATTTCCCACTTTGATCTGTTCCATCTATTTTTTTTAACAGCTTTTCATTTTGTACAATTTTAAATCAAGCTTTACAGCGTCTGTCTTCAGCCCAATTGATACAGGTTGAAAACAAAAGCATGTGGTCATTCTTTAACTCAAAATGAGACACATGTTTACTTCTTAGAACAATAAGCAATCTTCTTTTAAAATGTAGCTCAGCTCTGTTTTTTTTTTTTCTACTGCTCTACTGTAGCATGGAATTTTGCAATAATTGTTTTTAGCAAATAATATGAGAAAGCTCAAATATTTATTTTAGCAACAGGTGACAGGAAAATTTATCATGTGCAGCTATTAATGTTGTTTCTTTAAAGAGAGTATGTCAGTGCTAAAGCTAACTGCATTGGGCACCAAAGATTAAGAATGATTATCCGTCTGTGTCGGGCATCAAGGTATTAGGAGCTAAATTGATAGTTTACAAAAGTTCATTTTCTTTATGCAGCTGATGCAAAATGTTTAATCTTCCAAAGTGTTTCCCCCCAAAATGTTGCCATGTTTAATAGATGTTTTGGCCTTGGCAACGATACCACTATCTCCTGTCAAAAAGATGGATGAGGAAAACCAAGAATTTCTTTACAGCCTGACAGCCCTACTTTATCATAAAGCATTGATAAAGAGTTATGCTGAGATCCAGGAAACCACCAACTTGGAATCTTGACTTCTTGAGCCCAAGTTACTGGAAACGTTTATCAATAATACATTTAGGAACGTTTGGAAATGCATAATGTTTGCACTTATTCTACTGTATGCTACTCATTACTGTTGTTGAAGGTGGAAAATCGGGAAAAGTAAGCAGGCTTGCACAAATAGAAGACTTTAAGAACTAAATAGGAATAGCAGAGCAAACACATTTCTATGGGAAGCAAACGTTTTTTCCAGCCTTTGCCTCAATAAATTGCTTTTGGGACCCAACCCTCAGAGGACCGCTATTAATGTATAGAATCAGAATGAACCCTATCATCTGGGATAAAATAATTTCAGTATGGATCTCAGGGCTAAAATTCCTGCCACAATTGCAAAAGTTGCTGTGATAGAGCAACAACCACAAAAACAATAACAGTAAAGCAGCAACATCTCTTTCGTCATGGTTATTCTATTTCAAGGCAGCCTTGTGACCTTGGGCTTCCTGTGTTCCTGTCAGGGATGCACCAAGGGTGAGTGGTAGGAGTGGGACAGAGAGCTACATGCAGGTCTGAGGAGGCTATCTGGAGGGTCAGCGGTGGGTGTAGAGGTCTTATGTCTATGTAAACTCATGTATGTGTGTGTATACACACATGTCAGCTTACATGCACACATGTACGCTTTGCTCTTCAAAGAAATAGCTTTTCTAAAGCATTCGTTTGGGGAACAAAAGATAACTTAAGTTTGCACCCTGAATTCAGAAACAATAGGAAATAAGAACAGTTCAGCAAGTGCTTGAGCTCACAAGCAACTGGGAAGAATTATTTCAAACAAGTATATTTTACACAGATGCAAATAAAAAGGCAGGGGAAAAAACAATCATTCATTTAAACAGAAGAAATACAGAGAAGGACAACAATATTTAAAAATGGGTAGGGATAGCTAGTGCTAGGAAAGCTGTGTAGTTACTGCTATACAGATTAATGAAGCGTGATGAACAGAATAATTGTCTCCTCAAATGAGCTTTAATCTCTGGCTCCCCAAAGTGTAGCAAAGCTGCAGAAGATGACAACTTCTAGAAGCGCTCCAAAGCATAAAAACATTTAACCATTCGTTTTAAATGAACGCAATAGCTATTTGCTAATAACACCATTTTGAAAAATACCTTTCATATGAATTTTAAAAATTAAGTACTTTATACAGACCAAAATATGTCTCCCAATATATATAATTAACAAAATTTACTTGTACTTTAAAATCTTGTACTTAAAAAATAAACTATTATATTTTGATTTACTATTAAAACTAAATTTTCCAAAATTTATATAATCCTTGTTCTTTCTTAATAAAAACTTACATGCACATGTTAAAGAAATATGATCTGGTAAAAATTACTTAGGAAATATGAGCTTTCTACTAGAAAGCCATTGGCAAAAGCCCAAAATGAGAATAAAAGCTTCCAGAAATATTTCATTTACCCGTCTCTCCATTTTTTAACCTGATGCTTTCTCTGTTCACACAAGAAATATTAAACAGTACAGTTCATGTATTAAAGCCTTTAAAAAAGACCTTCTGAATTATGTCTTAGCAACATAAGAAATCACATTATCAATTAGCTTTTACAAAAGTAATGGCATTTCCCTAATATATTTCAATAAAAGAAAAAAATTGCCCTGCTTAAACCTATGTAACCTTTTTTAAAAAGTGGACTCATGATTGAATTTTATTAATAATATTAAGGGAGAAGACCATTATTTGTGTGAGAGGTGGATTTCCCAGAATAGGTTGCAAAATGCCAAAGCTTGAAACATGCCAGGCTGGAACAGCAAGTAAGATCTGAAGAAGATAATTTTGAGCATTTGCATGCTAATCTAATTGGTGCAAACGTCCTTATTATGAAAAAAAGGATTGTTTAGCCAAGAGGTTTTTCATGGCTAATTCAGATATACATTAAAGCCTGTCATTTTTAGGAAGTAGCCCCTGTCACAAATAAGTACATATTTATTAAAAGTATTTATACATGGCTTTCTTCTGTTTAAGGCTCTCAAACTGATATGTAATTCAATAATGCAAAATTGTAGCAACATTAAGGCAGAAACCAAACTTTATAAAAATCCTTCTCAATAGGGTCTCTGGGAAGGACAGAGATTAGAGCAAATAGATAGAGGATAAACTTCTTTGGGGTCTTGCTTCTGAGCTGTTTAGGCCTCCATAGGACAAAATCACCACCTTGAACAATTCAGAATTGAATTGAATTCAGAAACGAATAGAAACCACTATAGTTGGTTCAAGACCAGTTACTGTAGGATTGTAGTTACATCAAGATGTCTTATGAATTTAGAATTTTCAACATCCAAAATCGCAAAAACCTGGTGAAACAAGAGAACTAAATAATTATATATTGTTATTAGCAGCCTGAATCATTCCATGGTAGGATGAAGGCTTCCTCACTGAAGGTTATGGACTGTAATGTATCATACTGGTCCAGTTCAGGTTGGTAGATATTTTTCAACTTCTTAGGCTTAAATGGAGAAAGAATGAGTAGCCCAAACACTGATGATAGATAGATATAGATAGATGGTAGAGAGAGAGAGATGATAGAGATAGCGATAGATAAATGATAGATGATAGATAGATAGATAGATAGATAGATAGATAGATAGATAGATAGATATAGAGATAGATGATGATGATGAGATGATGATGATGAGATGATGGTGATAGATAGATAGATAGATAGATAGATAGATAGATAGATAGATAGATAGATAGATAGATAGATAGATAGTAGATAGATGATGAGATGATGGTGATAGATAGATAGATAGATAGATAGATAGATAGATAGATAGATAGATAGATAGATAGATAGATAGATAGATAGATGATAGGTAGATAAGATTTGTGTGTGTGTGTGTGTGTGTGTGTGTGTGTAAGATCACTTACAACATTGCTTGGTAATGGTAAGGCCATTACCAGTTAATTCTTGCAGAGTAGCCACCAGAAGCTTTGGTTCCAAAATACCTGACAGTCTTCCCAATCTCTTTATTCCACCTTTCTCTTTTCTCTCCATTTGCTACTATAAAATTCAGGGCTGTTACCTAGTTAGTTTGGTCTGGTTTGTGAGGGTTGGTTGTTAAATTGTCACACATTTTTCTTGCTTGTCCATGCAGAACAGGAAGGAAATTCCAGTAGATGTATGCTAAGGAATTGGGCTTTGCTTGTACAAGAAAAGATTTTCCAAGTTTTTCAGACAACTAGCTTGTCTAGGCAGAGCAGCAAAATGTGAGTTTGTATCTTAGCTCTGTATTGTATTGTATTGAAAATGTTGATATTTAAGACCTAATGAGGAATTTAATTTGTACTAATTCTTTTTTAATAGAACTTAATGTGCATAACTATGGTTTAGAGATAAAATTTTCTTCAATCTATAAATCACAATTATTTTCTTTCATCTGTGAACCACAGTTATGCATATTAAGCTCCATTAAAAAGAAATTAGTGCAAGTTAGATTCTTCTGGTCACACACCTGCTTACAAGTACATAGTTCACAGGACTTGGGGCTTCAGACAATACCTGTTTGGACAACTGATGTAAAAGGATATATCTAAGTTTGTGTGGCAGAGGAAAAAAACATGAGTTAAATAAGGTGCTACAAGATGCAAAGGAAAGAGGAGGATCGGGTTTACCTGATTTGAAATTGTATTTTGCAGCTTGCTATTTGGTTTGGATGAGTGGGTGTTACTGAGAAGTAGAAGACCAGAAGTTAGAAGGACATGACCTGAGATTTGGGTGGCATGGTTATTTGTGGTACAATAAAGGCAAGATTAACGTGGATTTTAAAAATCATTATGTTAGATGTGCCATACTGAGAATATGGAATAGTTAGAAACCCAGGTTGTGTCCAAAAACACCTTTGTGGCTCTCAGCACAAAAAGCATTTTATAGATAAGAAATAATAGGCAAATAAAAATGGTTAACTTATCATTAGATATTAGAATTTTGTCAAGGGGAATGTAAAATGAAATCAAGAGAAGAACTGGTGGCAGAGGGATATAGTTGCCAATAGTTTTCTTATTTACAGTTATCAGAAAGATTCAAAGTAGACAAAATAAGTTATGGTACTGAACACTGTAAGACTGATTTTGAAATAGAATTGTGTACAAATGATGAACTGGAAATTGCTAAAATGTATAAACTTTTATTGAAATTTGAAACAGAAGAACAAGTGAAAGAACATATGATAGAGTGGGCTAAAAGTTTTGGTTGTAATATACAGATTGAACAATGGGAAAATATGTAGCTGAAAGGATTGAAATTTACATTGTGTTATAATCTTAAAGAGAATTTTTGTAAAATGATGTATCATTGGTATATGCCACCAGAGCAATTGTCTGGAATGTATAAAGCCGCTTCAAATTTATGTTGGAAATGCAAACAACGAGAAGGGACATTTTATCATGCTTGGTGGACACGTAAAAAAAGCTAGAAAATTTTGGATTCAAATACACACACTGATTCCGAGGATTTTAAAGATTAATGTACAATTGATACCAGAAGTCTTCCTCTTGGGACTGATGGACAAACAGTTGGAAAAAGACATGGAACTTTGTTTTTGTATATAACCACAGTGAGATTATTGTATGCACAAAGATGGAAAGATCTGGCAATACCTACAATGGAGGAATGGTTGGTGAAGATGATGGAACATCTTCATCTGAGATGGCCAAATTGATTTATTTGATTAGAGAAAAGTCAATATCTATGTTTATTGTGACTGGAAACCCCTTATGGACTTTTTGCAGAAAACAGAAAAACAAATAAACTTATGATTTATAGTTTTGCTAAATAGGATCAAAACTGTGGAGTCCTTGGGTTCTCTGAGCTTGGTTCTTTTCTTGCAAACGTTTCATTGCCCGGCTAGGTAACATCTTCAGTGCTGAAATGGGATGGGTTTTGTGCGAAACAAGCACCACAAATCTCTCTGGGTTAGTCAGAAGTAAAGTTTATTGGAAGCGTTTGCAAAGGCTGGTGGGCTTCGTTGCAAATAAGAAGCCACACCCACATACACACTCCGGCATAATTATATACATTCCCGATCGCAAGTCCCTCCCCTTTTCCCCATTGGCTAAGGTACTCAGGGTGTACAGTCTTTCCGGCCGCTCTATGATTTCTTCCTGGTCCCTCCCACCTCATCCATTGCAAGTCTATGGTAATTTGCTCAAGGTTTCAGCTAATTGCATTATACTGATAAAGACTGCCCCAGGTTAAATTAGTTTTTATTTACATTGTCCCACACAAGGAGACAACTTCCTTTCCATCTGCCACTATTTGGTAACCATAACACTTAACACTACTTCCTTATCTCTCACACAGCTGCACTCTTAGTATGCTCAAGCTACTATTTGTCAATAATAACATATTTTATCCATCTCTCACAGTTTTGCTCTTTATTTATGTGCTGTGGCCTGCCTTGCCAGTGGTGGTAGGGGTGGAGTTTTGTTTTGCTCCTCTGGTAGTTCTTTGACTGGTATATGTTTGCTGCTTGATTGTGGGCCTGGTGGTAACCTTTGCTTATCTGGGAGATGATTGCTGGTGAGGTGATATTCTGGTCTTTTGTCTCTCTTGTCTTTTGTATAGGATCAAAACTATAAATGTAAAACAGAAGAAAATGAACTTATGATTTATAGTTTTGATAAATAGGATCAAAACTATAAAAGTAAAAAGACATATATTATAGAAATAAGAGAGTTATGATGTAACTTTAGAGAAAGAGGTAAATTTATAATTATACTTATAACTTCTGTAAAGAAGATTGGAAGCCACTTCTTTGTATCTTTTTTCTTTTTCTTTTTCCTATTTTTCTTTTTCTTTCTTTCTTGCACTTTTAGCTTTCTCTTTGATTTCTTTCTTTTTCTTTTTTCTTCCTTATACTTTATATAAGTTTGTATTAATTTTTACCTTCATTTCTAAAACTGTTAATAAAATTATATATGCATATAAATAAAGGGCTTGAGGCATAGAATAGTATTATACTTCAACCCAGTTCTAAGCAGGTTTGTTGCTAGAGTTTAGGATTGCAGCTCACGCTTCTTAACTAGCAAAGCCTTTAAAACTGCTTTAATGTTTTGTATGTATCATATCAGCAATTTTTAAAAAGGGGGTATTATATAAGGAAAAAAATTCTAAGCACTTGCATTTTACAGACAAACACTTAAGGAGGATATTAATTACTTTCTTCTTGTTTTTAGCTCTCTGAATAAAGCTACCAGGACTACATTCTTCAAATTTTATTATCAAGAAATGCTATCCAGATGAGAGGAAATTCTTTCTATGAAAGGGGTTTTTTTGTGAACCCCCCCCCCGCCGCATTTCTCAAGAGTTTCAATTTAATTTTACTTATACAGCGGTACCTCGGTTCACAAACGCTTCTGTTCACGAACAATTCGGTTCGTGACCAGCACCTTTCGCAAAATTTTGCTTCCGTTCACGAACTCTGCATCGGGTGACGAATACGACCCACAGCCATTTTCCCTGCTGTGACACTTGGTCGTGGCTTCCTGTAGGGAGGGGGACTCTCCCTCCAAACAATAACCGCCTCCCCACCCGCCTTCCTGTCCTCCACGCCAGAAGTCGCCTCGAGCAAGGTTAGTGTTCTCTCTCCTCGTACTGTACTGTGTGAGATTTGCCCCGTTCGACAGAGAAACTCTCGTGACACGTGTGGTTCACAAAGAAGGTTTACTCATGCGTAACGTAGTAGTCACAAGCAAAGCCAGGACTGGCTTGGTACAATTGCATCACTTGTTATATTCCCCCCTTCCCGCGCTTTTTCCCGCCTCGTGATCGCGTTGCGGCTGTAGGCTATTAGGCCCCCCAATGTCCCCCCTGATCGTTCATGATGGCAGGGTCGGTCAGAGTCCATTGTCCTTGATTGCCAGTCCCCCTCCGGCTGGGTTGGCCCCTCCCTGCTACGTGCAGACCGCAGGTTCTGTGCTGCGTTGCGATCTTGTTTCGCTGCCCTGCGGCCCCGTTCCTTGCTTGCTCGCGCCGTTATCAGTTCGTAATTAAAAGCTTCCGCTGCGGTTTTCCTGTTTAGCTGGCTGCAGGTGGCTCGTTAATTAGCGGCGCTTTCGGTTCCTCTTTTCCCCGCTAGCTACCGCCGGTGGATTCCGCGTGGTCTGGTTGCGAGCTTCCCTGCAGCCCCGTGCTTCCCTGAAACCTCGTGCTGACCGAACCTGACATGCCGCCCCCCTGACGACAACTCCCCCCCTCGGTCCTATTTCGGCTTCCCGGGGTATTTACTGTAAAAGTCCCGCACTAGGTCCGGCGCCCTTATGTGGGTTTTACTCACCCATTCGCTGTGGGACTTGGGGAAATGTTTCCATTGCACTAGGAGCTGGGTCTGCCCCTTGTGCCTCCGGGCGTCCAGTATCCGGTTGATTTCGAAATGCTGCTCCCCCCCGACCATGATGGGTGGTGGTACTCCCTCCGCCTTGTGCCAGGCGTTCCCCGGCTGGTGCAACTTTAGCAGGCTGCAATGGAACACCGGGTGGATCTTCCCGAGGCTTTTCGGGAGCGTCAGCCTGACGGTCACCGGATTGATGATCTCCGAAATGGGGAACGGCCCCACAAACCTCGGGCTGAGTTTTTTCGATGCCTGGTGCGTCTTTAGGTTTTTGGTTGACAGATACACCTGGTCCCCCACTTTCCACTTTTCCTCGGGGAGCCTCTTGCGGTCCGCGTGCTTCTTGTAGTCGGCTTTGGCTCTTTGCAATGCCGCGTGCGCCGCTCGCCGGGTCTCGTCGATTTGGGCGAACCAGGCGTCCAGGGAGTTGATCTGGGATACCGGCTGAGGCAGCTCCGGCATGGGGACGAATTCTCTCCCGGTGGCTACTTTGAACGGAGAGAACCCGGTGCTCTTGTGGACGGCGTTGTTGTATGCCACCTCCGCGAATGGTAGTAGCTCCGCCCAATCGTCCTGTTGGTGCCCCACGTAGCAGCGCAGGTACTGTTCGAGGCCCCCGTTCAGGCGTTCCGTGGCTCCGTCCGTCTGCGGGTGCGCCGCGGAGGATAGGGCTTGTTTCGTCCCCACCCGCTTCAGGAACTCCCGCCAGAACCGCGCGATGAAGTTGCCGCCCCGATCGCTGACGATACGTCGAGGTGCGCCGTGGAGTCGGTAGACATGTTGCACAAACAGTTTCGCCAGCCCCTCGGCCGTGGGGACTCGCCGGCACGCTACAAAGTGCGCTTGTTTGGAGAATAAGTCCGTGACCACCCAAATGGCGGTCTTCCCCTTACTCTCCGGGAGCTCCACTATGAAGTCCATGGCGACCTCTTGCCAAGGGCCGTCGGGTTCCGCTACCGGCTGGAGTAGGCCTCTAGGTTTGCCTTTGGCTCCTTTCGCTGTTGCGCACACCGGGCAACCCCCGAGTACGCCTCCACGTCCTTCCGGAGCGTGGGCCACCAAAACTGCCGCCGGATTAAGTGGAGTGTCTTTACGAAGCCGTAATGCCCCGCGCTCCGGCTGTCGTGGGCTCTCTCCATGACCTCCCGTCGGCAACCCTCGGGCACGTACAGCTTTCCTTCGTGCCACCACAACCCCTCTTGGCCGGTTAGCGCCTCTCGGTTCTGCTTGAGCCAACCGTCCCGCTCCGCTGCCTCCGCGAACCCTTGCCTTACTTCAGACGCCGCGTCCCGTCGCTCCCCCTTGGTCTGGCTTCGGGTCACCGCCTTTGCAGCCAGCCTGCTGGCGGAGATGACGGAGTCCACGATCTCCTCCCGTAGGCTGGCGTGCTGGGGCATGCGAGACAGTCCATCCGCTAAGAAGTTGCGCTTCCCGGGGATGTGTTTCAGTGTGAACCTGAACCTCCCGAAGTATTGGGACCACCGTGCCTGTTTGGGGGATAGCTTACGCGGGGTCTTCAGGGCCTCGAGGTTCTTATGGTCCGTCCACACCTCGAACGGTTCAGTTGCCCCCTCCAGTAGATGCCTCCACGTGGCCAGCGCCCACTTGACCGCGTACGCCTATTTCTCCCACACCATCCACCTCCTCTCCGTCTCGGTGAATTTGCGGGAGGCGTAGGCGCACGGGTGGATGGCCCCCTCCGGGCTGGGTTGGAGCAGGACTGCTCCCGTTGCCACGTCTGATGCATCCACTTGGATTATAAACCGACGGTCTGGGTCGGGATGGCGCAGGATCGGCTCCGCGGTGAACCGCTGTTTTAGTTCCTCAAACGCCCCCTGGCATTCTGTAGTCCACGCGAGTTCCATGCTGGGCTTGGGGGGTTTCCCAGTGCCCTTGGTTTTTAGCAGGTCGGTTAGGGGAAGGGCGATTTGGGCGAAGTTCGGGATGAACTGACGATAGAAGTTCGCAAACCCTAGGAAGCTTTGGAGTTGCCTCCGGGTTCGCGGCGCTTCCCAGCCCAGGACATCCCTTACTTTCGCCGGGTCCATCTCAATTCCCCGGCTGGATATTCGGTAGCCGAGGTAGTCTAGTTGCTCTCGATGGAACTCGCATTTCGAGAGCTTTGCGTACAGCTGTGCCTTCAGCAGTCTCTGGAGCACCGTGCGCACCAGGCTCACGTGCTCCGCCAGGGTCTCGGTGTAGATGAGGATGTCGTCCAGGTAGACCAGGACGCCCCGGTAGAGTAGGTCGTGCAGCACCTCATTAATTAGCTGCATAAATACCCCCGGGGCCCCTTTTAATCCGAACGGCATCACGGAAAACTGGTAGCTTCCGAGCGGGGTGTTGAACGCCGTCTTCCACTCATCTTTTGTGCGGATCCTAACTCTGAAGTAGGCTTCGCGCAAGTCCAGTTTTGTGAACACCCTCCCCTTCGACAGATGCGACATCAAGTCCTTCATCAGGGGGAGGGGGTATTTGTACTCCGTGCTGATTGCGTTCAGCCCCCGGTAGTCTACGCACATACGGAGCGAGCCGTCCTTCTTCTCCCGGAATAACACCGGGGCCGCTAATGGTGACTTCGCGGGTTGGATGAATCCCCGTGCTAGGTTCTTGTCTATGAACTCGCGCAGGGCTCCCATCTCCCTCCTCGACAGGGAGTACATTTTTGGCTTAGGCAGGGTCGCTCCTGGCTCTAGCTCGATGGCGCAATCACTGGGCCGGTGTGGTGGGAGCTGGTCAGACTCCTTCTCCCCGAACGCTGCCGCCAGGTCTCGATACTGCCTCGGGATTCCGCCGCCCGTCGGGGGTTCCCCGGGTCCGGCCCCTCGCTTTGCGGTTGCCTCGCCAGTCGCCGCTGCCTCTCCTCGCCTCGGGATCGTGGCGGGTCTCCGGGGTCCCGGCGCTGCTGCTGCTGCTGTTGCTGTTGCCGCCCGGGTCTCGGGCCCCATCTGCTCTCGCCCCGTCTCCCGGTGTCCCGGACCCGCCGCTTGTCCGCCGGTGGTTGCGGCTGCCTCCGTCTCCACGGCTCGGTCCCCTCTGCTCTCGCCCCTCGCCGGTCTGTCGACCCCGAACCGCACTGCCTCCGCCGTCCAGTCGACTCGTGGGTTCCGCCGCCGCAGCCACGCCAAGCCGAGTACCACCGCGTAGTCGGCCACCGGGACCACCACGAACCTCAGTTCTTCCCGGTGACTCCCGACCGTCATCTGGACCGGCTCGGTGTAATACTGAGCTGGCCCCCCCCCTGCCAGCGTGCCATCTAACTGGCTGAATGAAATGGGCTCCCGGAGGCGCCTCAGCTGTAGCCCGAGCCCCGAGACCACCGCTGGGTGCATCAAGCAGTGGGTGCAGCCCGAGTCCAGTAGCGCCCGTAGCTGCGCCGCCCCTCCGGATCTCACCCCCCGGACATGTATCCTCACCCGGAACGGTGGGCAGTCCTCGTCTCCTATTGGGTCCGCGCGCCTCGACTCCCCTGCTCGCACTGGGACGCCGTTCAGTGCGAGCGCGCCTCGTTTCCCGCCGGCTCCGAGTCCTCTCCGGAGGATGCTGTCTCCGGGGTCGACCACCCCCCGCGTCCTTTCTCGGTCACCGCCGCCACTGCCCCCTTCCGCGGTCGGTCACCGGTCCTTTTCCCGTTCGCACGCGGGGTTTTGACCTCGGGCCGTGGTGGGGCGCCTTCCCGCTCCGTCGGGCACTGCGCCGCTCGGTGGCCTCTGCCTCCGCATCGGAAGCACAGATTCGGGGCTCTGGTCGCCTCTCGCCTCCCGGTGGACTGCCGTCGACCGCTCCGTCTCTCCTCGGGGGTCCTCTCCCTCGGCCGGTCCCTCGTCTGGTCCCGTCGTCTTGTGCTCTGTTGGATCTGCCGCCACGCCGATTCCGCCGTTCCGGCCAGCCAGATCCAATCCTTCACTGTGGCCGGGTCGTCCCGCCCCAGTGCCCGTTCCAGGATCTCTGGGTTGAGTCCCCTCTTAAAATACTTCACCTTCAGGGACTCCGGCCAGTCCGCGAGCTTCTCGGCCAACCTCCGGAACTCCAGGGCATATTCCGATACCGATTTGCCCCGCTGCCTGAATTGTAGGATGTCGTCCTCCGCCCGCTTGGCGCTCAATGTGTCCTCGAATCTGTCCCGGAGCGCCTGCATGAAGTCCGGGAAACTCCGTAGTTCCGCCGCGTTGGCATCGTACAGCCCGATCACCCAGCTGGCGGCTTGGCCATCTAGCAGCTCGGCCACGTAGGATACCCTGTCCTCGTCTCTAGCGAATAGGTGACCACCCCTCTGCATGAACCCCCTGACGTGCGTCAGAAAGTGCGGCAGCTGTTCGGGGTCCCCTGAGAACTTCCCAGTGATACCTCGAAGTCTCAGGGCGTCTGCCGCCCGTTGGTCCTCCGACCGGGGCGCCGTGGGTGGTGCCGGCGGGGGTGTCGGACCGCCCCTGTCGCTCGCCTCCTCGTTCACCGCCGGTGGCCCCACTCTCTGTAGTAGGGTCTGGAGCATCGCCTCCACGGCGTCTAGGCGTCGCTCGACTCTCTCCTCTAGTCGGGCGAATTTCTCGCTCCACTCACGGTTCCGGAACCCCGAACCCCGGGTCATCGTAACGCCCGAATCGTCTGGTCCTTGATTCACGCCCATCGACCACCGCTCGGATGGAGTGCGCCCGGCCCTGGCCGCTGCCCCGTCGCTCCCGGGCGGCTCCGACCGCCCTTCCGCGAGCCTGGATCCCTCGCGCTCCAGCTGACCCACGGATTCCTCGTCGCTGGTCATGCCTGTATTGAGAAAGAAAACGCTCCTCGGTGGTACCGGGTAGCGCTGACGGTGAGTCCTGGCTTTATGTGAGATTTGCCCCGTTCGACAGAGAAACTCTCGTGACACGTGTGGTTCACAAAGAAGGTTTACTCATGCGTAACGTAGTAGTCACAAGCAAAGCCAGGACTGGCTTGGTACAATTGCATCACTTGTTATATTCCCCCTTCCCGCGCTTTTTCCCGCCTCGTGATCGCGTTGCGGCTGTAGGCTATTAGGCCCCCCAATGTCCCCCCTGATCGTTCATGATGGCAGGGTCGGTCAGAGTCCATTGTCCTTGATTGCCAGTCCCCCTCCGGCTGGGTTGGCCCCTCCCTGCTACGTGCAGACCGCAGGTTCTGTGCTGCGTTGCGATCTTGTTTCGCTGCCCTGCGGCCCCGTTCCTTGCTTGCTCGCGCCGTTATCAGTTCGTAATTAAAAGCTTCCGCTGCGGTTTTCCTGTTTAGCTGGCCGCAGGTGGCTCGTTAATTAGCGGCGCTTTCGGTTCCTCTTTTCCCCGCTAGCTACCGCCGGTGGATTCCGCGTGGTCTGGTTGCGAGCTTTCCTGCAGCCCCGTGCTTCCCTGAAACCTCGTGCTGACCGAACCTGACATACTGTACTGTACTTTGTTTCATATTTTTGTGGTTTAAAAAAAAATACATATATGGTTCAGAACGGATTAACCGTATTTACATTGAATCTTATGGGAAAATTTGATTCAGTTGGCGACCAAAATCGGTTGGCGGCCACATTCGTAGGGGTCAGAACGGATTAACCGTATTTACATTTAACCTTATGGGAAAATTTGATTTGGTTCGCAACCAATTCGGTTCACGACCAGAGTCGCGGAATGAATTAAGTTCGTGAACCAAGGTACCACTGTATTGTGTTATGTACAACACAATTCCTGAATTTGTGACTTCAAGATGATAATAATTATTTGAAATGTTAGTGGTTCATATTAGCACAAAGCCTGAGAACTTTGTCTTAGTAGCAGAGCAGTCCAATCATGCAGATGGGATTGCTCTGCCCAGGTATTAACCAGGATCTTGAACTGAACTGGAGGAAAGCCGCTATCAATGGTGATGCCACAGTAAAGGTATCACATGATTCTAACATTTGCTTCAGTCCAGGTTTTAGCAGCAGATTTGTGTGTTAGTTGAAGGCAATGAGGCATAGTCCCTCACAGAACTCATTCAGGTGGGGGAGAGGAAGTGGAGACTTGTTCTTGTCACTTTTATGGGACAGCTACTACAGCCAGATCCTATCCAGTGTCTGAAAAATAGGACAATCAAATGTCAAGGCTGCCATACTTTTGAGGGTAGAGTTGGTGCAAAGAACAGTTACAGCTGGTTTGTACCGAATAAGACTTCTATTTTTCTTATAAACAAGCAGCATGATGGATTACTCCTGGCATCTTCTTTAAAGACAAACACAAAGTAATTATCCTCCAGTGTCACGGAAGATTTATAAGAGGTCAGTTGGTTTGTCTAAGCTGCATCATTAAAATTAAATAACTGACTGAGAAATAGAAAGCAAGGCTGTGGTTCCACAATGCTAATTTAGGAAATTGTAGGTGGCAGCACCTGGACAACTTTGTCTGGTCTTGGGAGCCAAGAAAGGTTGGGCCTGGTTAATACTTGCATGGGATTCGGGAAATACCAACCAGGGCTGAAAGATGTTGAAAAAAATCTTGGAAGAAGGCAGTCATAAACCAACTGAGAAAACGATATGGATATAATCATGATGTCACCTGGAGTTGAGCTCAGCTTCAAAGACAGTATATATAATGTTACAAAATGGTTTTAATAAGTCATGGAATTTACTTACCGTATATACTCCCATATAAGCCCATCCACAGATAAATCAACCCGTGAAATTGCAACCAAAATAACAGGAAAAAATGGACTCTGTATTGGAAAATAACATTTATGAACTTGTTTTTCATGTACCTTCTCTGGCAGCAACAGAATTGTTCATTTCCTCTACTCTGCTAATAACTTTTAGCTTGAAAGCTGCATCATCTGACCGTTGGCGATTTCCAAACATGCAAACTTTTACATCATCGTTTAAAGCCGGTGATTTTTGTTTTTTTTAATCTGATTCTGGTCTGTGGATAAGCCAAACCCAATTTTGGGGGTGTATTTTGGAGCCAAAAATTCTTGGCTTATACACAAGTATATATGGTATTTATTTCCAGGCTTTCCATTCTGGACTTCAAAAGGTATGTGTAAGGCCTCCTCCTATTTCTACCTCCTTCCCCGCCCCCACAGCAACAGTCCTGTGAAGGAAGCTGGGCTGAGAGAAAGACCACCCAGTGAATCTCCATTGCTGAGGGTGTAGAAGAACCCGGCACTCCCAGCTCCTAGTCCAACATCTTCGTCACTGTATTCTCTAATAAAAAATGAATGATTTCTGATTACTCTTTTAATCGTGGAGCAGACTCATTCAGCTAAGAACTATTCATAGTCCACTACCAGATCATGGCTATTAACACTGACGTCAAAATGCAGGAGAAAGTATTTGCTTTTCTCTGCCCTGCAGAGTGACATTCAGATTACACCAAGCCAAAGGAACAGACAGCATTTAATTTTTGAAAGAAAAAGTGCCTTATTGCTGTGAATCATAGAATGGTCTGCTTACTTGGTATTAGCAGATGATTTTTCCAGTGGGATGCATAGAGGTATCCATCACATTTTGCTCATTAGAGTTTATCATTAGTACTCATTCCCTGTGTTTAACAGAAGAGTGGATCCAACAAAATAAATCAAAACTTGATTTTGGTCCTAACCCCCCAAATGTGGCGGTGGGGGAGAAAAACAACTCAGGACTCATTTACTTACAATACTGTATATTTTTAAAGATTCAAGAATAAACTGCTGATTTGCACAGCTGAGTGCAATGGCAAATTAATAACCTTAATGAATTAATGGCAAATTAATAACCTTCTGATCCAAATTTTCCAACCAACTAGCTGATAGTGTTTCTAACCTGTACAGCAGCTCACTTACAAATGTCCCATTTTAGCCTTTTGTAGAAACCTGAGAAACCCTTCTCTAGCCCCTGAACTGTGCTTTTCTTAGCAATTTCTTGCAATTGTTTTACAGTGATGAATGTGTCTGGAGTAGACATCAGCACGGCTTAGGGAAACAAGAGCAACTTTTCTCAAGAGTGTATTTTGTCCTCAGAGCAACCCTGCGAGTGACACTGAGAGATTGTGAATGGCCCCAAATGCCCAATGCCCATTACAGTTGAATGAGCATCTCCCCCAGCATCTCCTCCCTTCCCCCTCACTGACTGTCCTCACTAACTATGTTTGGGACAATCACCAGCAGATTTATAGCTATACATTAGAACTTTAGATCAGGGGCAAGCCATCTTTCAAGGACCCGGTTTTCAAAATGTTTGAGAGTGGAGAATTTCCTACAGCCTCAGTGGATAAGATGGTGACATTATAATATAAATGAAGAGGACAGAGGTGGGGTTTAATTGAAGGGATAGTTTTATAGCTATCTCTTAAACCCACTGGAGGTTTAACATGTTTGTTTTGACATTTTGAGCTGGAAATTGGCAGGCAATTGTGCTGACCATTTTCAGCATGGGAGATAGAAAGTGGGGGATCCCTAAAGGATTGAGTGATAAATGCAGTCTATAATCTATTTTAGGCTGAACTCATTTCTCTATTAACAACTTATCTTCAAACCACATCTTTGCACTTTATGGGGTAATGAGTGTGCAAACAGACAGATAATGTGACAAACTGCACTATTCTTCTCCCAAAGTGTAATAGGGTGAAAATGCCCCTAAATAGTCCATTACCCCCTTCATTTTTCAAAAGCTAAAAATCCAACTGTTGCTTCAGAAATAGTTCAGAACATGCTCACATAAGACAATGGGTGTTATTATTACATCTGAAGATCTCTGGTTGGAGAAGACTAGGATATAGCATTTGACAGATGGCCTATAATTATCATAGCTAGATTCATTTAATGGCTGACTTATTAAGCTGGCAGTGCCACAAACACCTAATAAAGTGGTCACAAGAGGACTTCTAGTGCTTTTCTTTTATTGTTGTTGTCATTCCTTGTGTGATATTAAACAAGAATGCAATAAAGTCTAATGATGAGAAAAGCTTGAGGTGGCTTCTTGGTTCTTTGGGAATGGTAGTGGCACTTTAGTCTGTGTAGAAGCTGTAAATTAAATTCTGCGGGTTTTGCAAATTCCTCAGTTCAAATAGCGCACAGGGCTGAAGATGTGTGCAAATGGCTCAGCCAAAAATGTTTTATAAGCCAGTCTGCATTAGTGAGTACTGCTAACAGAAGGCATTTTTATTATCACCCAGGACCACGGTGGGTCCCTGCTCCTTCTTGATCAAGGGTACCTGCAAAGCCTCCAGCCATTGTGGTCAGAGTTGCCCCACTTTGATGCCCTGGAGAGAAGATTCAAAACCTAAGACCTTTTCTCCAGCTACAGGGCCCAAAGATGCTCCTCTTGCTTATACACATGCATCACATGCAATTAATTGTGCTCCCCTTTTTGTAGTTCTCATGCCTAACTAACACAATTGAAACTAACACAATTGAAAGGCATTAGATACATTTTATTCATTTATTTATTATCACATTTATATCCCACCACAATCAATCTGGTTCTGGTGGCTTACATGATTTGAAAAAATTTAGAACATCCACTTTAAGCAGAAAAGTAAAAACAATCAAAAGCCAGACAAATTCATAAATCTAAATGAAAATAACAATTAAAAAAAGCAAAAGAAGAAGATAAAAGGTGTTTAGTTTAATTAGACACCTCTCAGGAAAGCTCCATTTTCAGCATCTTCTTGAATGTCAGCAGGGAGGGTGCCAGTTGAATCTCTACTTAGAGACTGTTCCAAAGAACAGGGAGGCTACCAAAAAGTGATGCCTTCTGGCCTCAGCTGCCTTTACTTCCCAAAATTGGGGAACTAAGAATAATCTCTCCCTAGGTCAGTGTTTTTAAACCTTGGTAACTTTAAAATGTGTGGACCTCAACTCCCAGAATTCCTCAGCCAGCTTGGAATTTGGGAGTTGAAGTCCATGTATCTTCAAGTTGTCAAGATTGGAAAAAACTGATCTAGATGATCTAATAAGTCAGACTGGTTCTGGCTGGAGCACATGATCCTATAGGCATCCAGGAGCCAAGCTATAAAGGGCTTTATAGGTCAAAACCAGCACTTGAAATTACATCCCAAAGCCAACTGGTAGCCAATGCCAGGCCCAAAGCTGTAATATGCCCCCAGCAATGGGAGCCAATTAGCACTTAAGCTGTTGGGTTCTGGACTAATTGCAGCTTTCAAGTCGTCTTTAAAGGCAGCCCCATGTGAAGAATGCCCAAGTTACTGGGTGGTAACAAGGGTGTGGATGATGGTTGTAAAGTCCTTGCCACGGAATAATAATAAATTCAAACTTCCTTCTCTGTATTTTTCTGGACAATTATACATGATGTTAGCCAAAAGGCTAAGAAGTAATTCTGTGGGGACCTAGTAAGAAAGCTATCTTACATGATGGAAACTCTCAGCACTGTTATCGGTTCCCCCATTTTTCTTTCCCCTTTGTCTTCTATTTTCTAAACTAAAGCTAATACAGAGGGGGGAAAAAAACAGAAACAAGAAAAGTGAATGGCTGGATGGAACTGAAATTTCTAATAACTATATTGCAATTTACATTTGCAATGTTGGATTCCATTCAAGGCTGAACTTTCTAGAAATGATTTTAAGTTTGTAAATACAAAAGGTACATATGGTCAAAGCCAGGAAAACTGTTGACTGCAAGCATAAATGCACAGACACACACACAAATACACTCCTGACAGCACAGTAATTTATAGTCAGTTGATGGTGCACCTTCAAAAACTGATGGCCGCAACTAACTGGGAAATGGCATGGTTGGAGGCACTGCCTAATTTGATGAAATAATTACTTTGACCTAGAATAAAGACTAGAGAATTGGAGGAAGATTAAAGCAGCCACCCAATGACCCCAAAAAAAGATATTTGAGAACATCTGATCTATTTTCATTGAATAATAGAGACGTATCTTTCATATAATTTCTTTTACTTTCATCTGGCAGACTCACTTCTTCTGCTCTGAAATATCTGAAGATGCTCTGGTTAGACTGAGGCTGCCTAGTTTTCTCTTTTGCTTATTAATGTCAGTGCATATGGTCTGTTTCATTCTGCTAGTTCAGTTCAGCCAGACAAGGACTGAAGGCATCTGAGAAACATTCTCAAGTTCTCTAACTGAGGGAGCATTTTCTAAATGCCAAGGACAGGTTAAACTAATACAAGAACAAGCATGTTATACTAACTTGAGAAATTGCAACTGTCCAATCCTGTGTGTTCACAGTCTTTTCCAAATCAGTGCTCTTCAGACATAGAAGACTTTCTGTCTCTCTGAAGCTCAATATATCTGGACTGAATGTAGTTGTAAGAAGCTGGGAATAGATAAGAGCCCAAATGGATGCCGATTAAAACCTGTAATAAGTCCTGTTAGAAGAGTATTTCTTATGTCTTTCTTCATGTTTTCTTCTTGGCTGCCATTTTGTACAAATGAATGGAAATGATAAAGCAGCGTAGAATTCTGACTTCATCCTCTCAAAAATTGACACAGCCACATTGGACAGATTTTGTTTTCCAAAACTGAGAGCAGAGCAAAAGATTGTCAGCTACTTCTCTCATCTTCATTTCTCTGGTTGAAGATGGTAACACGTGCTGCTGCTGTAGAGACCTCACCATACTTTTTGGTAGGTGTTAGCACTGCTCTCTTTGAAATCTGATTCATGTTGGAGTCTGCAATATCTTGTCTGCTGCATCGGAACAGCTGGACTAGACATTTCCGGAACTAAAAATGAAATAACAAATGGTTACAATTGATATTTTATCAATCAATCAATGTTTATATGTACCTTTTAAAAGTTTCTATTATTAAAACAGGTATGGATAAGTTGTAGCCCTCAGCCTCCTTTCAGAAGAAACTGATATAGAATCCTAACGAAAGTGACTTGTGCCTTTCCTAGCACCGTGTTTAGCAGGGATAAAGAGGGAGATAGAAAGAGGAAACTGCCAAAAAAGAAGAAAGGGATATTAGAAAGAGGAAATATGGATGACCCTCCCCACTGCTTCCTTTAAGCTTACAGATCAAGGCCATGCAGCCCCAACAGACTATTCCAGTGTTTCTCAACCTTGCCAACTTTAAGATGTGTGGACTTCAATTCCCAGAATTTCCCAGCCAGCACTGAAGTCCACACGTCTTTAAAGTTGACAAGATTGAGAAACCCTGGACTATTCTAAAGAGAATTTAGCTTTCTAAAGTAAAAAGGTTGCCCACAGCTGCCAAAATGATCCTTAATGTCTGGATGCTTATTGAACCAAATTCATGTCTGGATATCCAGGGATTTCCACAATATGAAGCAACTTCATCCAGGTAAGGCTAGTGCCTCAGATGAGGCTCCTCTTGATTATCAAGAGGATTTCCATGTTTATCCATCTTCCAATAATCTTCAGATTATATTGTTGCAACTTTACTCCATCTTGTGGACATGGAAAAAAAGGTAAGAAGTGAAAGAAACTAGAGTGAAACTAGAATGACTAAGGAATAGAAACTATGGGAAGTATTAGAGATGTATCTTAGAGAAAGGAAAGTGGACATGAGTGAAAGCTGTTTGGAAGAGAGTGAAAAGAATTATGTTACAGAATGCCACAGCAGTATATGGAGTTACACTTGAAAAAGGATGCAAACTAATGAAATTAAAAAGGCTGTGGATGAAAAAACACATATAAGAGAATGCTGAAAAAAATGAGGATGAGAGATTATGTATAATATGTACATAGAGAACAACATAGTTGCCAAAGAATGTAGTCAACCATAGCAAAGGATAGTTAAGATTTAAAAAGGCAGTTAAAATGCAGAGTGATTTTGATGGATATGAAAAAAAAGTTTTGGAAATGGGTGAAGAGGGCTAAACAAGGAGACTCCAGCAAAATGAATGGAATTAAAAGTTAAGACATGGTACTGTATGTGAGGAGACTGTAGGAAGGGAATACTGGAAGGAATGTTGTTGAGATCTGCATGGGTATGTAGGAATATGTTCAAGAGGGGAACTGTGAGAGATTGAAAAATGGTAAGGCTACAGATGCAGATAGGGTAACTGGACTGATGTTAAAATATGGGTGTGTTTGCTTATGGAATGGCTGTGCAATTTGTTTAATGTGTGCATGAGGACTACATTTGTGCCTGACAATTGGAATACCATTTCCCTTAAACGAAGGGAGAGATTGCAAGAATGAATGCAAAACTACAGAGGGATTAGTTTGTGAAGCGAGCCTAGGAAGGTGTTTGGCACAAATCTGATCAGAAGGATACAAGAGACAACAAGGACCAAAATTTAAAAAGTTTACTGTGGCTTTATGCTGGGCAGGGGGTATATAGGCCAAATAGGTATGCTTGTTGATTTAGCAAAAGTATAAAGTGACTAGGCTTGAATTATGAAATGCTTTGCATGAGTTGTGCATTGGTTGGTTAAAGGTTGGTTGCCTAATGAGATAAGAGCAGCATATAACAGAAGTAAGAAAATATGAAAGGCAATGAACTGGAGTATATGATTTAACAAATGATGTTTTACAAAGACAGGAAGTTATGAAGAATCTAGTGAATGATGTTAATATAAATTAGATTTAGCTATTTTTTTTTCTTATTGCATGCCTTTAATCTCTTTGGCTTATTACTTCTTGCTCTTTTTCTGTGCTTTGCATAATACTGCTTACTCCAAAAGGGAATAATAGTATAAAGATATGCATGTATGTATGTTAAATTGTACCAGATTAGGGAACACTGCAATATTGCAATAACCATGGGTGGCTCAAATATGCTCAGAATATAAATGGATGCAACTAAATGTGTTACAGAAAATAAATGGATGAAACTGAATGAGCTTCAGTATTTGGAATCTACCTCACCAATACTGAGATTGCTTCACTAGCCCTCAGCCCGTTTATAAACCTTTTTCAAATGGTGGTTGTTTCCTTTAGAGCTCTAAGTTAATATGCAGGCAGTCAGATTCATTCAATTAAATGCTTCACAATAAAACCAAGTGGGAACCTTCTTCATGCATTCCCAAAGGTTTTAATTTTAAATTGCCAAAGGGAGACATTCAGTACCTGGTTGTTCATAAAGACATAGATAACTGGATTATAAACTGTAGCTGTTTTGGAAAAAAAGGCTGGGATTGCAGCAAGGCGAGGATCCAGTTCAAGAGAGGGACAGGTGGTGACCAAGATGGAAAAGGCTGCATATGGAGTCCAGCAGATTAAAAAGGCAAGAATCATAATCACCACCATTCTGGTAACTTGTCTTTCTGGCTTCCGTGTAGACCCTAATCTGCCTTGAGCATCTGAAACCTGGAAAGAAAAGAGAAACGTCTAGTGGGTTTACCCAGCATCCTTCTGTAAATGTCGACTCAATAGTGCAAGTGAAAATTAGACCTAAATCAGCGTCTGGCCTACCTTCCAAAATTTAAGGAGGGCCTGAATAGGTCAAGCTAAGGATATAATGGACGGCTATCATCAACCAAGGCAAAATACTCAATGCAAAGCAATCAATAATTTAGTTCAGTTATACAGCTTCAATTGTAATGTGATTAAAAATAATCAATGACTGAAATTTGCCCATATGCTGCCCAGTCCTGATGTTACCTTTGGAAAAATCAGCCAGAATGCAGAAAGGTGGAATTAGGATTAATTCTTAATAAGCATGTGAGTAGACTAAGTACGGCTAAAACTTCTTTGAGCAAGACTTAGATGATTTCCAGGAACCTTTACGAATGTAAGATTCTAAACTGAAAATCCTTAGCGTGTGGTTTTAGCCTTCACAAGAGCTCTGAAAAATAAATCAGAGTTTGTAATTCAGTACTTAGTTCTTAAAACATCAAGCAAAGTTGTGAAGGCCCAGGTTCAAATTCTCACTTTAGGCATAAATCCATCAGATAACCTCAGGGTTTTGTAAAAAAAAAAAAAAAAAAAGTCGGGGGGAGATATATCTTGAGCTCAAGGATGGAAGAAAGAATTTGTGAGGCCCTTTCCTTGATGATGTTTCAAATGCCATCCAAACATTTTTTATTTCAACCTTCTGATCTTCCATTTTACCAGCAGTTAAGGATGCAGTTAGCCAGTTAACTACTTGCTCAGTTAGCTTGGTCAATGGTAAAGCATACTAGGGGTGTAATTCAGCAAGATCTGGATGGTAACTAGTTCCTCATCCTGTTAACAGGATATTAATATGGGGAATAAAAGCCACTTAACTCCATGAAGGCAAAATATATAGTATTACATTGATTATGGCCTTCTCTCTCTCTTTCCCTTTCTCTCTCTCTCTCTCACTCACACATACATACCACACACACACACTGTGCTCTGTTACTTTTAATTTTAAACCATTGCTTTACTTTGCATTTGAAATGGAAATTAGAATCAAATATTTTGTTTGATTGGTAAGAGAAAGGACACTTATCATTTTTCAGACTTGAAATTTGATTTTCCAAAGAGGAGTTGTAAACTGTAGATAAAACAAGAATTGTTCTCCCTAAATTTTACTCACTCTTGACAGATTCCCAGAAACATTTTGAGATACTGATATTGCTTTCCGGGGCTTCCACTTTGCAGTACTTTATACAGTAACATCCTTCAATATAAACAGCTGCTATATAAATGTTTCTGGTGGCATAAAGTCCATCTCTTCTTCTATCCCCTTGAGGGTTATGAAAAAAGGATGCATAAGTTGGTGCATAATCAATAGCAAGACTATTCTGGGTGTCAGGTAAATTCTTTAAATAATATAACATGGTTTTAGTTGGTTGAAGAATTGCTTTATTGCTTCCATCAGTATGGTTTCCTATCCTATTATATTTTGCTTCGTCTGATACATTCTTTGTGAAATGTCTTGAAAGCCTGGTTCATATTTAAAGGAGCATATAGGTATGTTTAAATGAATAAAGGGCATTTCTTCAGGCTAATGGGGAGAGAGGGCAAGAACAGCTTGTCCATCATCCCCAGAGAACCTCTCTGAACCTCTGTGATTTATTTATAACTTCTAACAGATGCACAAATATGCTTCATCCAGAGGAGCACCAAAATGCATGCTTTGTTAGTATCAGGCATTGTATGAGCTCAAAAAATTACTAGCCTGAAAAAAATGGAGCATAAAAGGATTTGTATTCAGCATTCCCATGATTGCCACAGAGAAGAAAAATATCTGTCATCCATCACCACAATAGATGCCCAGTATTATTAGCTGCTTCGCTGTGTGTCTGTGTCCACACACATACACACGCGCGCACACGCACACACATACTCTAAGCCTGTTGAGCAGGGAGTAAGACATCTGAAGGCCAAATTTCTCTTGCTGTTCAGCCACAAGCTCATCCACAAAACCAAAGCAATCTGAAGGGAGGAAGTATGGAGAGATCCATCTGTCATTCACCAATCAATCCATTTAGTTGCATGGAATTGTAGGCACAACTACAGGAAATTTCTGTTTACTTTGTGGCTGAAATAGAAGTCCACTTGAAAGCAGATTTGGTTTCTGTCAGATGACATAAAATGGAGAGTGTCGAGTTCTATATTGGTGGCCTTCTCTTTTTAAATAGGTGTGTTCATCATGCAGTAAAGGGTATTTAATTAAATATTCTAATTATTTTATGGAGACCTAAGGAAATGAAACAGTTAGTCACTGTAATTTTCCTTTGCTTCTCTCAGTTTGTAAGAGCATGAAAGCAAAGAACTAAAAAGAGACGGTGCAGAACACAACTTCTAACAGAAAGCAAGTGGATTTTTGATAGTCCTCTGCAGTGCACCATGTGGGTTTAGTCGTTTACTCAATGTGCAGGTGACATTGTTCAGATGTATTCTTAAGTAAACATGATGTGCACTAGCATAGGCACTTTCTAGAGAAGGGCTAAGAAATACACAGTTGCACCAACAATGAAGAGCAAAAAGATTGAAAATTTGAAGCTCTAAAACAGAGGCCAACATCCTTCTTCCATCCTTCTCAGGTACAGCAGCTTAAGCACACACCCACACACAAAGAAGACAATTTTTTAAACTCAATATTTCAGTAGAGCATCAAGACTTTTCAAGCTTTCACTTATTTCAGTCCCTTTATCTTGCATATTTTCACTTACCTGAGATACTTTCCTAAGATTTCATTCATAAAATAAAATAAATTTTATATGTAATTTGGGAGGCATGTGAATGCTCTCCAGGGCACCATAGACACCCTAGTTCCTAAAGATGACATATTAAACATTACATATTTAGCATTGCTAAAATATCTCCCCTTAATACAAAATATCATGCCCTGAGGTTCATCACTATACTACGATGCATATTTCCGATAAACGTTTGTACCTACCTTTCTAAGTTTCCGCATCAGTTTTCCATAGGATACCAAAATGATCAATAAGGGCATAATGAAACAAGTGGTGAAGAAGGTAATAATGAAAGTATGATCACTGTATTCTCCAGAATACCTATAAAACACAGAAGCATGTAAGTCTGTTAAGTTCTGTTAAATCAGAAGTAGTTAGATAAAGGCTACTTCCCTGAGTTGCCTTACCAGTTGGGTTCACAAGTGGTCCCGATCTTGCTGGTAGTATAGCTGCTCCACCCCATTGTTGGAGGAATGGTCCATATAAAGGAGAAAATCCACACAAAGGCTATCCCCAGAGTGGCGTCCTTCCCCTTGAAGTGGACATTTCCTAGGGGACGGCAAATTACAACATAGCGCTCAAACGCAAGCAGAGCGAGCGACCAGAGGGCAACTATTCCTGTAATGAGAATAAGAGCTATTACAGAGCAAGAGAATAAATCAGTACAGTTTAGTCGATAAGGTTAGTTTTTCAGCAAGGAAATCTAAGTTCAGAATTCCACTTATGGGACCATCTAAAGCTGTCTTCCTGGTCCATCAATACATTGTCTAATTTAGATTGGTAGCTGTTATTTTCCAGACTATCAGACAGTAGTTTTTCTCAAGCCTAGTTGAATACACCAAAGGTTGAAACTGTAACTTTGCCCATCCAAAGCATGTTCCTTTATTCCCAAGCCTTGGATTTTCCCCAAAACTGATGTAAGAGACTGAGTCTGAGGCATCTGGTAAGTAAGATTTGTGCCTTGACACTGTTCCATGTTTCTTGGCCATGAAGCTCTCTGGGCAATTTGAGCTAAATTATTTGTCGCAGGATCATTACAATCAAAGGAGGGAAATGGAACCCACCATGATTTCCATGGTGGAAAGTTGTGATACAAATCAATTCACAAGATCCAAAGACTGAAAGCAAATGTCAGACCATTCAAATAGCCTTGTTGCTTCCAAAACAGCGGGACTGTCTGGAATGTGAACTATTTGAAGAAGTATACAGCACAACCTATGTTCCTGGTCCTGCATGGCGCCCACAGTGCAACACTGACATGGAGATGAGGTTCAGGCACAGAGGCTTTACATCAGGGAATGAGGATAGAAGTACAGTAATTATTGTAAGGACTGATGCTGAAAATGGAATCCTTATTTTGAATTTTCTTTCTCTACCTCCTCCATAATATTTAGACACACTTCCCTGTCTGCTGACCTCATGTGATGATGAAGCAGCACAACATGTTACTGGTTATCATGTGCATAAGAGAACCGTGTCAGAACACAGAGAGACCATAGACATCCATAACTAACCATGATGACACCAAAATGATAGAATGTGCATTGTAACATCACAACAAAAGCTCTGTTCTTTTATACTTGTGTGTGACGCATCAGTAAATTCATCAGGGGCCACAGTTTACATCAAAACAATGCCTCACTCCCCAGCCCTACCCCCACAGATACCAGCAGGAGAAGCTGTGTGCCCTTCTTCCCAATGTTGCCCTGAGGCCTCTGGAGCTTCTCCCTCCCTCAATTGTTGGCAAAACCAGATTCCAGAATTAGATGGGGAAGCATCTTTTATAGACATTTAATGTGCTGAATACACTCGGTTTCACTATAATTTGGGCAGGTTACTCACCTGACACACAGTTGTAGATTTTTAGAAAAATTCCCTTAACAACTCAACTTAAACATCAAGGCTCCTGTACTATGCATCATCATTCAGCAGGGAAATTGTACAGTACCTATTTCATATAATTCAGATCCTGTATTAAGTTATCGTTGCCTTTTACAAAAGTACTTCATTTCTCCCCTTACTCTGTATGAATAATGACTAAATGGGTCCTTTGTTAGCAACAAGAGGCAAGAACTGGTTTTTTTCCTGGTAAAATATCTCACACACAGTGTGGAATGACCAAAAAAAAAAAAGGGAAGACTGCAGAAGAAGCTGATGTCACTGGACAAAAAGCTTAGTGAAAATCTGAAAAAGGGTATAGGTCGTTGGAAAAGGGACCAGTCACCAAGAAAGGGTATCTCTAGGTTGCCCTAGAACTGTAGAAATGTTGTCAGGAAATCTAAAGCTCATGGTGAATTGAGATTAGAAAAGAACAACAAAAAGAACTTCTTCAGATGTGTTCATTACCAAAGCAAGGGAAGTGTATCATCTGCTCCGTTCAGATGGGAAAATTCTAACAGGTAACAAAGAAAAAGCAATTCTAAATTCTATTTTGGGTCAGACTTCCCTGAGAAAAAGATATGTATTCCACTGGTCAATGTCAAAGAACTGATTGGAGGAACAGAATTCCAGAATGAGCCTAAGAGAACACATAGTGTTCGGGGAATATCTACTGATCTTGAAACAACTAATCTTATATTTTGATTGGGTAATTCCCTTAGTGTATTATGGGAATTCTGTGGACATAATATATCTTGACTTCAGACGACCTACAACATTCTGATTAGCAAGCTAGCTAAATATTAAGGCTATACAAACTATTCCACAAGGTGCTTCTCAAAACACCCTTTCAAACCCCGGCTCAAAGGTATCTGCATACTTTACTACAGCCATACCAATGGTCTCCCTACTGCATCCAAGCATATTAGGGGGAGAATAGAGGCCTTTGTAGATGGGATTGGGGGACTACCACAAGAAAATTGGGCAGAGAAATTTTCTATTAACTAAGTTATCTTATTTTAGCATCCAAACCATTATTATCAGCAATATTGTTAGTATTATTAACAATTATTGGTTTCATACACTTAATATAATACAAGAGAACAAAAGAAGAAAACACTGGTTTCTGATTTTATTTTTGCCATGGTATATACTTACTCGATTACTGGTTTATTATCACAAGAAAGATCTGTTCCAAACATACATACATACATACATAATGCCCATTGAATCCAATGAGGAAAAGTTAAATGTCTTCTTGACTCTTCTAATTAAATCAAAGGAAATGTGAGCGTCCTCCTCCCCCACTCCTATGCCTTATTTATTGCAAAGATTATTTTTTCTGAAAACTAGACACAGGGAAAATGTCTCTGTTGGTTTTGCTGGAGATTTTACGCAGCATTCAATACCATTGATACCTCTCTAATACATCTAACTAATATGAAACTTAGGGCACTATTTTACAGCTGTTCTCATTGGCTATTTACCACTTACTTTTTTGCTGCATATATTGCTGATGTTATCTGCGCTGCTGAACAATTCAGCGCTATATTATGGATGCTAGAAGATACAGCTAAAAATTGGCATTTCCCCTAGAATGGTTGAAAGAGATAGTGTCGATTGAGAGCCCAACAGTGAACACAACTACTTTGGATCTCATAGGAAGAAACTGTTGGACAGAATAAACTTTTCAAAAGCAACTTAAAACTTGGAACAATTATGTTTCCCACTGAAAGCCAGGAAAAAAACAGTGTATCTGATGGCCACTCTGAAGCCCACTTAGTAGCCTTGGGCAAGGTTCTATCCCTTAAGCCTCACAGGGTTGCTGTGAGAGAAGAAAATGAAATTACCCTTCATACCTCACCTCAGGGGGCAGCCATTCCAGCTGAACTTGTGTGGACTAAGATCTAAGTAGGATTAGCCCTGTTTAGTACTTGGAGGAAGACCCACGGGGACAATCAGGACTGTAAACTGGACTAGGAAGTAGAAAAAGGGACCAAGAAAAAGACTATAGCAAATTACTTCTATATTTTTACCAAGAAATCTACATGGATATATCCCTTATGTCACCAGGAGTCAAGCTTCACTCCAAGAAGACTTTACTTACAACACAGGAAAAGCCAGTTGCAGGAATACTAACCTGATTGGAAAATTTGCAGGATCCATTTGATAGAAGGTGGCTTTTTTTAAAGTAGCCTTAGATGCAAACTAATTGACCAGTGGAATCCAGCTAAGGACATTATAGTTGTCTTGACTTATAATACCATTATTTGACAGGGAGACATACTTCATCATGATCAAATTATATTATTATGAAAGTGGGTTTTATTCCCCACCCCTCTAAAAAAGCAGTTTTTCTTCCAAGTTTTTTGAGAGAGAGATCTCTATGAACATATGGACACACACACACACACACACACACACACACACACACACATTTAAAAGGACTGCCTTGCAGTATGTACTTTTTTCTGGCATCAGAAATGAAAGCTGCTATTAAGAAATCTTCTTGCATATGATTCAGTAATCAACATCAGCATTAGCAAATGCCAACTTGGCAGTATTAACAAATGCAAACTGTGTACCCACTGTGAAGTTTGCAGATTGTGTACACAGATTCCTTTTACCTGGCCCATAGCCACACAAAATACAGGTGTTAAAAGTGCAAATGTCGCTTGTTTTAAAGCTTGTGAAAAGAAAGTTTCTTTCTTACCGAAGAATGTGACAGCAAATCCTTCCAGGACACATGCCCAACGGCCCATATAAAAATAACCCTTCAGATTAGTTAGAAAGCTGATTGTACCCCCAACCAGAGATACAAGGAAGTCAGCCACTGAGAGATTCACGATGACATAGTTGAGAGGTTGCCTCAACTGTCTGAATTTAAGAGTGACGAGGATGACAGTGAAATTTTCAAACAGGGACAAGGAGGTCACCAAGAACATCAGAGCAGAGAGAAGATGGAAATTCCAGGATTCAATGGAGTCCAATGGTTGTGAGAAGGGATCCACCAACGACGAACCTGCTGAGGCATCTAACAGCAAAGACCCATTTTCAGATTCTCTCCTTGCTCCATCCATTTCTATCTTTCACTACAGAAGAGCAAGTAATATTAGGAAACAATTAGTGAGTTCAGATTTTATTCCTAAAATGAATCATTTCTCTCAGCACTAGAAGTTTGTTTCTTTGTTTTAAAAAACATCTCACCTAGCACACTGGCAAAACAAAGTTCTACATGAAAAGATGTTTGGCACTTACAGTGGGTTCAACTCGAAGCAAAGCAGCAGCAGAAAAGCAGCTTGGTTTCCTTCATCTTCTCTCTTTTAACTGCACCGCCTCCCAACCAGCGAGGATTAAAAGATCAGCGGGGTTTCTGCATGTGAATCTTTCATGCCAGACACCGCAATGTCAGAATGGCCCCGCCAGCATCTAATCCAAAGGTGACGGATGAGCCACAGGTAGAAGGGAGCAAGCAATCCTTCATTTCCTTCCTTGGCTTCCTCTCCAAAGCTCAAGGATCCATTTGCTTTTATAGTTTCAAACTCTAGTACTGTTGACACATGAACACCAAATGCTCACAGCTGAACTGCAGCATCAGTTGTCACTGTCTTTAATGGATAATCAAAGTGGCAATGACAGCATTTCCCATAATTTCTGTCCTCTTTTTCTCCAGTCCCGTAGGCAAGTAATTCGAATTAATGATTCTGGAGGTTTGAGCGTTGTTTGTATGTATATATGTGTATATGTGTGTGTGTGTGTGTCTCTCTCTCCATCCTTCCATCCCCATTTCAGTAAACATAAAGAGACTGCCCAGTCTTTTTTATTTAAAGGTTGCATCTTATTCAAGGGCAGTTCCTAGGCTTGCGAAATTAGCTTTTGAAGATGAGGAGTTGATCTCAGGCAAAGAGACAGAAGAATCTAAAGCAGCACATTCCTTTATGCAACCATTTCAAACATTAATTGCAATGCAGAGATCCCAAAATACTTTCAGAATAATGCACATTTTGCTTATTTTATTCCATTTGCAGAGTTACCTACTTGGCACCTAACTCTGGGTGACAAAAATCAAGTTAAAGCAGCAGTAAAAAAATCAAAACACTGAAACATGGCCCACCTGGGGCAGCACACATCTCCAAAACAGGATGGATTTGAGGAACTTCTTGATTCCATGTTTGTTTTAGAGAAAAGAAATCCAAGGGGCAGATATGGACAACCTCGGTGCTCCCCAGAAGCCTCTACTCCTTAGTGTGATCTTTCCATCTCAGGTGGGATTCCCAGTTGTGGAAGGAGAGGGGGCCACTGGGGTTAGAAATTGACCTCATGCACCCTTGCCAAGATTGGTGCCTTAACACGGCTCCCACTGCCAAACCCTGCGACTTCGCATTGCTCATGCTCACCATTTACCAGCCATTTTCACTGGAGAACACGAGGGAACAGAAACAAAGGTGACTAACAGGAATTCACCTTTCCTGATTTCTCTCTATGCAGACTGTACCTAGAGGCACAGGACAGGCACATTTTATTTATCTTTATCCTTGTCTTCACAATTTATCACTCACCTTTCCTTCAGGAGCTCAAGGAGACACTCATAGTGCTCTCTCCTCCCATTTTTTTCCCCTACAGGAACAGTCTGGTGAAGTTGATTGAGCTGAGAGAGAACAACTGGCTCACAGTCACCCAGCAGGCTTCCATGGCTGACAGTAGACTTGAACCTGGGTGTTCTTGGTGCCAGTCCAATACTTGGTCACTATGGGCTCTCCAAACTGGCAGTAGGGGATACATTGAAATTCCCTGGTTATCATCCAAGTAGCAACCAGGCCCAATCCTGCTTAGCTTCTGAGCTTCTGAGCCTAGGCAATACCAGTACTGCCAACTCCTGAAATATGAAAATAGTCCCATTATTAGTGTTGAAAAAAGATTTAACTACCAACCCAGTTGTTTTTTACAGGTAGATCAGAGAGGCACCACCTTCTTCTTTGCCTTTATTAATCATGTGACTATGCTGCAGTAATTGCTCATATAAAGAGTTGCAATGTAGTGCTAACATGGTCATTAAGATGACTGATTTTTCAAGGATATGTATGATGCACATTTAAAATGTTAAAATATTTCTAATTACAGCTGTAATACTACTTTTGTTTCAAATATCTTTCAAATGTTATGTATTTTAAGTTTCTTACACATCCTTCCCATTATGCTCGGTAATGCTAGAAAATCTGTCACATGGCTGAAACAAAAGGTTGATAATGTGCTCCTTCCCACATTAACTAAGCACTTCCTGGAAACTGTAGTAAATGCACTCCATGCGGCCCACCTTTTCTGAAGTTAGCAGGGACAGTACAGGATGAACGTGTGCTTCAACAAGTCAAGACCTTCTGTCCTGAAACTTTTCTGAAATGGATATGTAACCTTGTAGTAGCAATGATGGCTCTAAATATTATTTGAGTCACCTCTCAGAAACAAAGGGAGTAATCTACCAGGGCAATGTTTGATTCACTTAGGAGGGTAGGGAAATGACAAGCTCAGAAGGACATGGAGTATGAGGTAAAGCATCTTCCCAAGGACTCTGTGCTAAAGAATGATAGATGATGATGCCTTTGGTTGCACATCACATGGAGAATTGTCATGTCCACTTCACCAGGCTTGGGGAAGGGCATGCCAAGCTAAATCCACCTAACATCAAGTGCATTAAAGGGTTTCAAACAATCATCTGTCATAATTAGATGTCTTTACAATGTTATATTTTAGCTGCAACAAATCCAAACTTTTAAAGAAGGCAACAATATAATCTGATGGATCTTACTTATTATCTACAGCCAATGAACTTAACAGGGAAGTCCTACTTCAGATCTTGAAGTGTAGTATGGAAAGATGCAGGAGATCTCCTCCATAAACTCACTCAATATAGCATAAGTAGTATGAAAGGAAGTTGACAGGCAGGGAAATGCTCAATCTGTAAACAACTGCAGCATGAATGAAAAGATCAGCAAGAAGCTGCAGCCAAGAGCAGTGAGCATGAGGAAGGGAATGGCTGTCAGTGCGTGTCAGTCGGTCTGCACCGAATAGAAACCTTCAGCATTCACAGGGAGCAGAGAAACCAGTCAGGACTACCAAGATGTTATACTGGTTGAGCAGAGATGAAGAAGGAAATTTTTTTCACAGGAGCAAGTTGATCGTGGCTGAGTTCATGTGGAGACTGCAATTTAATCACCTTCTCTAGTCTCCTCATTTGAGGCTGCTGAATCTCATCAGCCTGAAGATAAAGCTAGCTCCTTTCTGTGAATTTGAGTTAATTCCACTTTGTGGCAGCAATAAATAGAACACTCGGCTGGAGTTTTCCCTTTCCCCAATAGAGTTTTATCCTCTATTGTTAGGTTTCACACAAAAAGCTACATTTTATCCTCACTCAGCTGATCTCTGAATGGATGGATGGATGGATGGATGGATGGATGGATGGATGGATGGATGGATGGGTGGATGAAGTTACATGAGATTACATTATGTTGTCACTCCTCTAAAAAGTCCAGGATACACACACACACACACATTGTCTCTTTGTAGGACAAGGACTACCAGTTTTGGGTACAAGTAATTCCTAATTGCCTACCCCCAATAGAGTCCTCAATAATAAGAATCTACAAGGTCTTGGTTTGTTGATCAACAGATTCATAGAGAGATTAGTATATCCCATTTTCAAGGGGCCAACTTTGAATGTGTATCTGTTGATTCTGGTCTAACTAAAGGGCATCTGAGTAGGACAGCAACATATGATCAAATCAGTAAATGAACAAATTATTGATAATAGTAATATCTATAATTGTAGATAGTAGCAATATCATGCTCTTGCTCATTGCAGCTGCAAGACAAAACCTAATGAAGAAAAGTCTACTAAGTTAGACCTATTTTCATTGCTAGAATTTATATGGCAGCCTGAAAACTGGCATGGAATTTACTAGTTCTGGGAAAGAGATGCTGAAAACAATCAAATATAACATTAGCAGAATATGAGTTACTGTATTCTTGACTTTACTTCATGTAGAGTTAGGTTGGAGTCAGTCTCAGAGGATGATGGCCTTTAATAAGACAGGGCATAGGGTTTTTATTTGCAGACTGTTCTCTGAAATTTTAGATTTATTATGAAATCCTTACTCGGAAGAGATTGATTTTTTAAAAAAGTGAAATTGACCCAAAGAGTTAAAGAAAAATTGATTTTGAAATGCAACTTTCCCACGCTTTGATTCATTTTGATACATTTATTTGGTCTAAATTCCATTAATTTCAAAAGAATTTACTTCTTATCAGAAACATATATAGGATTAGATTACATTATTAATCTTTGTATTAAAGGTATGGGATGCATTCAAAGTGTTTCACTCTTTGCAGTAAATGCAAAAAGTGATTATTTCAATGAATCACTACTGATTGGGGACAGGAAGGATCTTTTTCCATTGGTTGTTAGATTCAGGTTCCATGGAGGAAACAGAAGGATCTTCATCAGCTTATTAGTTTGATTGTTGGTTTATTGTGTAAATAGGCGTGCAAAGTATAACCAGTGTATTTGTAATGCTTTTCTTACCCTTCCTGCAACAACCAAATAGGAGGGCACAAATCTTTTGCTGCAAGCACAGAATAGAGATAAACTATTGGACATTAAGGATGTAGAATGTGTGAACTCTAGGCTGTTCCTGATCTCTCAGAGATTGATCGCCCAAGCAAGTACTAACAAAGGAAGTAGAAGGCACCTTGATTTAATTTTGTTTTAAATGAACTTCATTGCCAGACTCTCATCTTTTTTTTTTCTCAGAATCCTGATGTTCTCTATAAACCAGGTTACTAATTGCTACTTAAAGGGAATGAAGTGAAGCTTAACTTCTGGTGACTTCATGGGCCCATCCATGTACGTTTCTTTGTAGCCATATAAAAATGGTTTGCCACTGTCACCTTCTGGAATTTAATGTCCTCATCTAGTCTGCAGTTGTGGTATTTCCTAGTGATCTTCATCTAAGTCCGAAGCAAACCAAACCTTGATTTACCATTAAAGTCCAACATGAATTTTAATTTAGAAAAGAATAATTTTTCAAAAGCACCAGAGATACAGGAGGGAAATGAACAAACCATATTGATTTTGTTTAACTGTCTGGTGTTCCTGTTTTATCTGTTCTCTTGATGTATATCAAAAGAAACACAGGGTGGAGCTGAGTGTGATAAGTATCTTGCTTGCGTGAGGCTAAATCTTCTAGTTTCTGTATTCTCAATATGAATTTAAAACGCTATCCCTGTATCACACAAAGCTTTTAAAAATATCAGTCATAAGATAAGAAACTTGTTAACTTCAATTAGGGTGGCTCAAATTAAATCCTGGACTGAGTAGATATTTGAGAAAAAGTGATGATATTAAACAGAAAATCTACTAAATGTTCTGGTTATTTATAAAATCTGCCTTATCATAGACTGATAAAGTTTTTTGTGAAGCCATTGGAACAGAAACACTTCATTGTTGTTTTTTAATTCAATAATATATCATTAACAGTGTTTTCCTGAAATGTCTTCAAGATGGACAATTAATTCAGTGGCATCTCTGGAATCATCAGAATTTGTGGGGCTCCACTTCTGGAATGGGGCCGGATGAGACAGTTGTCTCAGGCAGCGACTACTGAAAGGGGCAGCAGTAGTTGCCATTTCTGCCCACAAGGATTCTTGCCTTCCTAAACTGACATCAGTGTTGCTTCTTTGATGCTAGTCTGAACTGAGTGGATGATGGTTTCACCAAGCTACCTTCATCCAAAATGATGGGAAAAGTCCCTGACTGAATGAGCAGGCAAAGAGGCACACACTCACACAGGGTACTAGACTGTCAGAATATTATAGTCTATAAGAGAAAGGAAAAACCAGTCACTCCCGATGGGGACTAATTGTATGGAATTAGTTATTATTTGTTATTATATTGATATTATATTACAATAATAACGATTATATTAGTTATTAAATTTCATGGAATTAATTTAATATGGTTGAAATTGAAATCAAATCCAATGAAACCTAATTTTGTCTTGTCCTACTTACTTCTTGGAATGCAGCCCTTGGCATATCTCAAAGGGTGAATCTGGCCCTGGGTCAAAAGTAGTACCATATGCTGGTGCTGCTGTTACTTTTGGGTTGTTTCTATTAGTAGTTGAAACCAATGGTTTGGGGGTTGTTTCTACATCAAATAATTATAGCCTAGAACAAGCCTTGACCACAGAGCTCTGACATCAGTAGCCACGATGGGAAGGTCCATTAAGGTAACATGGGCTATTGAACTTACTTGGAGTCCTGGCATAATACAATAAGGATAGTTGTCATGTGCGCCCTCATCTGACCTCATGATCATTTGTTTTGTTCAATCTCAATCTGAATTTAAAGTTGGATAAACTCTGGGGATCATGACTTGAAAACTGACTTCTGACCACAAAAAAACCTGCAAAAGTTTTCATCACAGTAGGAAGAGCAATAAAAGTAAAGTCATCTGAATGACAGAACACATTAGGATTTTTGTTTGTTCAGAGAACTTATGATTAATTTCACGTTATGGAAAAATCCAGAGGTTGGCATACAATACTGCTTAAAGTGGGGAGGGTAGAACGTGGTACAGAAGATCCCCGCTAGTTTACACCTGAACAAGGTAGTGAGCCAATCTGGATGTCACAATAAACTATGGTATACAACAGGGTTGGGCAAACTGAGTAGCCAAGGCAGCACTGAACAATGGATTGAGAGCATTGTGCAAGTGGATCAGCTATACTGAATGAATGAATGAATGAATGAATGAATGAATGAATGAATACAAAATTAGTAAGGCCACGCTGCACAGGTAGCTGGGTCTGGGTCGAAGGACTCTTCTTCACTGCAATATGCCTATTTTCAGACTTGCGCTACATTTTTTATGTTTCTCTTGTAAAAATAGGGAAGGATTATGGCAACAATGGGGTGGGAAAAGCTCTGAAGACTCAAAAAAGGGCATAAGTTACGTAAAACTCTGATTTTGCAGTTTGCCTCAGCCTGGTGCACAGAGATGAGAATAAGGTATACAAGGAGATTGGAAGTTTTCATTTCTGATTTAATCCCACAAATTGTTCTGCCAGAACATGAAAGGCTTAAATTTAATAAACTTTGTTCATATGAACCAAATTGAAAGCATAAGTGATTATGCCTAAACCAAGGAAAACTGTGATTAATTTTAATTATGATTTGTCTAAATGAGCCAACTTAAATCATGATTTATAACTTTACCTATTGGGGAGAAGGTGTCCACTATCCCCATCTAGGTTTGATGAGGCCAATGAAGGTGTGAACTGTTGCCTCTTGCTAAGACTGAAAGGGATCCAAATAATCTTAGGTACTTTGTAGTTGAATCCCCTCCCCCTTCTCAACAACCTTCTCTAAGAAGGGAAGATTTGAAACTGAAGAGTATTTATCACATATGTCTGGAACCAGAGAAGGCCTCTTTAGGAAGGGGCATACCCTAGCCTCTTTCAAGCCTGCCAGTTTCATTCCCCACTGCAGAGAGGCACTGGATCCAGCATGGATCCAGCCACACTTTCACCTTTTCCCAGCCCAACAGTGCAATAAGGGAGAAGTAGAGCTACTATGGGCCTCCTTACTGCCATGATGCATGCCTGAATGTGGATTCACACCTAATGCTCAATCAGGTTCACTTTTCATCTTCCAACACCTGTACTCCAAGCATTACTTCTGCCACTTCATCTCTCGGACCCACTCAGTAGTCCAAGGGACCAACCAAGATCAATGCGCAGCAATTGTTCAAGAACAATTTTGTCAAGAGCTCTGTTGTCTCCTTATGATCTTTCTATCAGAACTTTAAAAAAATGCTAATAGAAAGGTAAGGACCACAAGAGGGAAAGAAGCAAGAAAAAGAAGTTCATAAATTTTGCAGATGAAAAAGATCACAAAGAACCTCTCTTAATTGCTGTTTTTGGCAATCAGTATAGAATTGAACCAGAAGTTGCTCACACAGCTTGGAAACAATGTTCAAGAAATGAGAAAAGCCCACTCAAAGACAGATGGTTGCCACTTAACCAACTAAGATTCCAGATTGTTTTGTCGCTTTTTCTATGCCGAGGCACACACCTTTTGAGGGTCCTGGACCATACTCTGAGAAGAACTGGCTAAAGCCAGGGTTAAAAACAAAATTTAATGTAATACAACCTAATTAAATGACAATGTAATTAATTAATATTTAATCATTTCCCCTTTCTGTGACACAATTATAATTCAGTGGTAGAACCCATGGCTTGGTAGTGTCATATATAGCTGACGCTACAGATTGCATGCCTTCGTTCTATGTGGATACACAGTAAACAGAAGCTATTAAAATCTTAGCTTTCTACAGTGAGGTGAGATCCAGCATTTCTTGAATGACATAAACCAGGTGTTCTACCTTGCTTTCTTCTTCTGGCACTCAGCTGAACTTTCACAGTGAACTCACAGCCATTCACCTTCACCTCTTCATCTTAACAGAAGAACAAAAATAAGTTTTCAGTAAAAAATGTGCAAAACCCTGAATGTATGAAAAAGTCTTAGATTAATCCCCCAATAGAATGAATGGAAATTGGATGTAAGGAAAGATCCGAGGGTCCAATAATGATATAGATAGATAGATAGATAGATAGATAGATAGATAGATAGATAGATAGATAGATAGATAGATAGATAGATAGATAGATAGATAGATAAATAACAAGTAGAAACTGATTGGAATAGAGTGAAGAGAATTATGTTACTGAGTCCCATCTGATGAAGTGGATGGTTGCCTAAAAAAGTTTATACTACCTGACTTTTGAAAAAGTTTCATCTCAGCAAGTTTCATCTCAACACTGACTATATTTTTGTCTCTTGATTGTGACAGAGAGCCCTCTAGTGGAACAACGTAAATTACAGTATGTCAAAAGCAATTCAATAGGATGCTCTTGTCTGATCCTTTTCTGATCCACTTTTCAAAATTCAGAAAGACCTAAAGGAAACAAAATGAACAGCATTTCTTGGCTGAACAATTTCAAAATTGCTATAGAATGTTTTGCATACACACACACACACGTTACCAAAAAACCCACAAAAAAAGGCACTGAAATATTGACTTGACGGAGCTCTGTAAAAAGTGCATCCTATTGCCTTTTGTTTTTCCTGAATTTTTATAATTTTAGGATTGCCTCTAGGATATCATATTGGTCAATACGCCCATGTACATCTGTGACTATGGATGAAGTTGCAGCTATGTCAGTATTGTCCTTCATTCTGTTGATTTCAGGGTACTATATAAGATCAATTTACGAAGTCAGTTTGCAAAGGACCAAATGGTGAACATAGGTTTATCCCGTCATGCTAACAAACAAGTTTAGAAGGTCATCCTCTGGCTGCTACTTCCCCACCATCACTGCTTCTTTCTCAGCTTCTTCCTTCTCCACGATCCCCTTGCTGCCTCTGCTTCTACACTATCAATACCTTCTCAGCAGTTAATAACCCTTTGTCGGAGATTGAAGCATTCTATGTGTAAGACAAGACATTCTTGAGACCAGGAGTTTGACCTGAGAAATAATTAATGAAGCAGGTTTTATAATTATAACACAAAGGAGATTTACGTACAGGAAATATGATGGGCAAAGCCTGGCACCAAGTTATTTACCTCCCACCTAGGGGAGAATCCAACAGCATGGAATTTGTGCATGTACATCTAGGAAGAAAGACAGAAAGAAGTGACCTCAGATTAGCAATCTATTGGACAAAAAGCAGGCAGAGTGATAGACAAGGAAGAGACACAGAGTAAATCCTTAACTCTCCATCTATGCCCTATCACCTCTTTGTGCCATGGACTTGGACCTCTAGCAACTTTAAACAGCCAGCCAGATCTAAAATAAAATCTTGGCCATTTCTTCACTAGTAACTTCTACACTCTTCTAACATTATCCAGCCATCATGGAAACAACATTACTGTAATATTTATAAAACTGTGCTGGAGACTCTAAGATGCTATAAATCACTAATGAGGAGATGGCTCTTAAAACCTAAGCAGAAGGCAAATGAACTAATTAGTTCCTAATTTTGAAAATTTTAAGAGTGACAACATGGCGAGATTCTCACTGGTCTTGAATTCTCAAACAGAGCATACCGCAAAGAGCATCTGACTGGTTCAGCTACCTGATGTTTAATTTTGGGGAATTCTTTTAAAATGCTGCAGCAGCGTTTAATGATAGCCAGGCACAGCAGTACATTTTCATTTCTGGTCACCAAGAGTTGCTGAGGACCTCCCAGACAGGGAGTGCCTCATGCTAATTCATGGTCTAATTTTGATTGATCAGGGTAGGCAAATTCAGTGCACCAGCCATGAATTCCTTTCACGTATGAATATATATTATTATTATTTCAGATATAGATACTGCAGGGTGGACTTGGGGTACAAGTGACTTATAGATGCAACAGATATAATCCTTTCAATGTAACTTGTGCCCTAAATAACAACACAGTTCATCCCAAGCTTTTCAGCTACTGTATTTTCCTCTTTAAAGGAGAAATATACATAACCTTCCCACACCCTTCCCCCAAACTCATCCTTTTCTGCTTTCTTAGTATAACTCACACTTGCATCTCAGGATAGGTTCAAATATTTACCTTATTCATCAAGTTTGTTCCTATACCAATAGATATTCAAGAAAGTTAGGTAAACAACCAGCTGCAAACATCCTCCTTATCAGTGAACAGCATCTCCATCAGCTCATCAGAAGGCTGTTAGAAAGAGAATCAGGATGTCTCTGCCCTGATATATATGGGGATATATTGATTCTAAACCAAAAATAGTTTAGCTATTAGAATTCTTGCAACCCCATCCCATCCGTCTTAACAAATCTTGCTAAAGAAACATTCTGTGAGAATCATTCTTGGAAAATAATCTTTTTTGGTTTAGACAACTGCTAAAAAGTTTGACCTGATAATCTAGATGTTTGCAGTCCAGAATTGGGCAAAATTGATTGACTGATTCAAACAGGAAATAAAAGCACTTTTCATGGCAGTATTTTGTCATAAGTCTCACTTCTAGTAATAGTTATAGTTAGTATTTCACCCTTCAGCCCAAAGACTTCCAAGATCAAGCTGTGTAGGTATTTAACAGTTAATAAACTGCTAACCAACTTGTTCAATGATGTGTAAAGGTTGGAAGAGAAAATAATTTGTTTTAGGTTAACAATAACAAAAATCTTCTTTAATAAAAAGGACATACTGCTAAAAATAAACTTAATTAATGTCAAGAAACCTGCACCTGATTAATTTCTCCCTTCTAGAGGTTAACATTATAGTAACCTTTCACAGGAAAAAGGGGCAGACCTGTTTTTCTTTTACCCTCAAAAATAATCTATAGAAGAAATAGAACATAAGAAACTCTTTTGTTCTCCCTTACTTTAATAGAAATGAACTGCTTACTAAAATCTGCAAAACAACGAGACCAAGCAAATGCTGTTACATGGAAAGTTTGCGATATCTGATGTATGATACGACACACAGCAAGCAAACCAACAAAACTTTAGTATGACGGTTGTTAAATTCCATTTTTGTGAAGTTTCTGCAGTGCAGGAAGATAATCAGCAGGTGGCAGTACCTGCCTCTTATACTGATTCCATTTTTTTCCACTGTTCAGTGATCAGCAGGTCTTAACTGGAAGTTTACAAGTGTGTATGTATGGGCGTGTGTGTAATCAACAGAGTTGCAAATGACACAATCTGGAATAAGATTACTGACAAAAAGAGCAGATTAAGGACCTGACTACATGCTACTTTAAATGCCTCACTTGCAGCCACGTTTTTGTTTATTTTTGGTTAATATTTAGTGCAGAGAGCTATTCTTATTTGGACTACAGGAGGCAGGGAAAGGAACTTTAAGCTTTCTCTTCTCTGCCACAATCCCAAGAAAGTGTTATAAAAAAAATAGTTTGAAAAAAGTACAAATCTAACCATGGTGCATCTCATTGTATTAAAAAAGTCAACTTTGTAAAGTGGTTCCACACTGAATAACTAACCCAGAAGTAACTTAAAACTTAAATAGGATTTAAACTTTGCAGTTCCTTTGCATAAGTTAATGATTGTATCTTGTGGAATCAAAACACAGGACACAAATGCAAAATAATCAAGCTTTTTACAATCATCAAATTGAGGATCATACACATTAAGTACTCACAGAGCAACATAACTTGTGTTGCAAAGGGTACTTGGGTATCTACAAAGTATTTCAACATTCTTACCTTTCCCGTGTAGAAAAAAGCATTTGGGGGGTGGACAGACACAACATCCTTCCTTCTGCACTTCCACGGAGTAGGTACTCTAAATCCCCACCAGCTGAGCACACCTGTCCCTACAGATTAGGAGAGTTAGAAACGGTACACCAGATGCTACTATACCATAACTTCCATAGGGATATTTAGAATAGTTATATGTTGCATCAATACCCGGGAAGAACAAATAATTATTATGCAAGCCTCCTTCTTTCAGACATGAAACCATCCATCATCGGTGCAGTAGCTAAATGTTGTGTTACCACAATGAAAACAAGGCAACAAGTGAGGCAAAGCTGAATGAACCCTGCTGTTGTTTTTTAATCTGCTGAACATGGAGCAAAGTAACAATGAAACTTACTAAATTGTTTCCAGAAGAAAACAAGCAAAAATCCCAACATGTCAAAACCGCTCTTTTTTTCTTCAAGGGTACAATAAATAAATTGCATTAGAGTGGCAACAAAATCATACCCAGAAAGGCTTAGTCTACAAAATTCAGCAGATGGAAGCTTGTCCTTTGCTCACATTCTCTCCCTGTTGGGTTACTTGGTTTTCATTCAAGCTTTTTTTTCCCTTGCAAGGAGTGTGAGCATCTTTTTCTTCTCTTGAGCCATTTGGGGTGAAGCGGGGATCTGGATGGGCAGCTGGAGTGGTACTGCAAGTGGGTTTTATTTATTTGTTTAATCAGTTTCTAAGGCCACCCATCTTGCAATAGCGACTTTAGACGGTTAACTTAAGACTAAAACTCAGAATACAAATACATAGTACCCAATAGCAACTGAGGAGCACCCAAATCATCAGTGTGAGGCTTTTCACTCTCCCCCTGACAGTGTCTTCTATCTCTGCAACCAGACTGGGGGGTAGGAGGCAGTTGTGTAGTGCAAATTGGTGGATGGGAAGTCAACAGTGCAGGCAGGCATCCCAAACAAGTGGGAGGATGGCTTAAGTTTTTGAGTGAATCAGGAGATGGAACAGTGCTAGTTTTCCTCTTTTCCTTCCATACTTCCTGCTACCTACTTGTCCAATGGGGAAATGGCTGATGATGTAATGAAGCCCTGCTAGTATTCTTTTGCTACAAAGAATTGTGGTATATTATGGAGCTCCTGGGAAAAGTGGAAGGGCCCCTGATGATCCAGAATAGTGATTTCTGACCTGGTTAGTATGATTGTGTGCAGCCAATCAAATTTGACTGGATTAGTAGCTGATCTGAATTAAGTTGTGCAAACAGAAGCTTTGAGTGCCTTACTTACTTATTTACTTACTTACAAGGTGCATAAACCCCTCCAGTCAGACCAATGCTGAGTGTCACGCAATTCCACAAATCTGTAATTTGGGTTAAAAATAAACAAGGTAAGTGCAACATTGTATTGTCGAAGGCTTTCACGGCCGGCATACGACGGCTGGTGTGGGTCTTCCGGGCTGTGTGGCCGTGGTCTTGAAGTTTTGTTTCCTAACGTTTCGCCAGCATCTGTGACTGGCATCTTCAGAGAGCAGGAGCACAGACAGGAGCAGCTCTCTCTGTGCACAGGATGAGGTGACCCTGTTGTGGGTATTTATAGAGATCTGGGGGGGAGGGGGGGTTGGGTTACTGAGTGGCTGCTTGTTTTGGTGTCAGCATCTGTGTGTATCTTCCTGGGGATTAGGCAGGGTTTTTTCTTCTATTGAATTGTTAACGAGGGGCTGCTGGGGGTGATTAGCAAGTTCATTGTGTGAACTGTTCACATGTCCTGGTGGTTGAGCTGAGTTCGTTGACCTTTTCCAGGCTGTATTTTTCAGGATTGGTAGCCAGGTTTTGTTGATTTTTAGACTCTCCTCTTTTTTATTGAAGCTGTGCTGGTGTTTGTGAATCTCAATGGCTTCCCGGTATAGCCTGGTATAGGGGCTGTTGGTATTGTCCAGTATCTCTGTGTTTTCAAATAGGATTTTGTGTCCAGTGTGCTTGAGAGCATGTTCAGCTACTGCAGATTTTTCTGGCTGCTGTAGTCTGCAGTGTCTTTCATGTTCTTTTATCCTGGTCTGGATGCTGCGTTTTGTGGTCCCGATGTATACTTGCCCGCAACTGCATGGTATGCGGTATACTCCTGCGGCGGTGAGGGGTATTTTGCTGATTTTTGTCTTTTGCTGATTTTAGCACTTCTTGTACTTTTCTGGTGGGTCTGAAGATTGTTTGGAAATTGTGTTTTTCATCAGTTTTCCCATGCGGTCTGTGACGCCTTTGATGTAGGGCAGAAATACTTTGTTGGTGGATGGCTGTTTTTCTTCTTCAGTCGCATGTTGTTTTCTTGGTTTGATGGCTCTTTTTATTTCATTCTTGGAGTAGCCATTCACTTGTAGGACCCAATTAAGGTGGTTAAGTTCAGAGTTTAGGAATTGGGTTTCACAGATCCGATTGGCATGATCCATGATAGATAAATTTATCTATTTCTAGCACTTTTTCTTTTATATTTTTCTATTGTTCTTTTATACATTTGTTCTTGTTTATCTTTTAATTATGTAAAAAAAATTCAATAAAATGATATAAATAAACTCATGGCCACCTAAGAAGCAAAAATATAATTTAGACTGGATTTGCCCTGGGAGCCAAAAAGCATGGAATAGAAATCTCCCATGATCCAGACCTGGTTACCTGACAAGTTACTGGGTTCTTACTGTCCAATGTCACAGAAGGGTGGCATCTTTTTCCCTGTACATTTGGAGTTATCAGATTTATCTCATTTGGTTGGTACATTCACTTTGCAGCTATGTTTAATGTCGCCAACTCCCATAGGTATATTAGTATATCCTGGTACCAACATATTAATGGGTACATCAGTAGAGATGGCAGAAGAAGACAATAATTCTGAAGCAACCACATAGGTCACAACCTTCAGAGTAACTATTGTACTGGGAAGGACTTGGGAGAGCAGGAATCTCTTCTGTGAAGTAATTCCTGTTTTACTTCTGGATTTGGCATTACCATCTGTGAAAAGCAAACTGCCTGAAGCATCCTACCTTCATATTAAATGTATTCCACTGATCCAGCCAGTGGATATACAAACCAGCAGTTTACTGTATAATTCCAAAGACCCTGTGGGATGTCATGGTCAGGGTGTTGGACTACAGTGGGGAGAAGCAGGTTCAAATCCATCCAGCAGGCCAGTGTGATGATAACACCAAAGAAGGTAGTACTATGCACATCACCTTTGAGTTCCCAGAACAAAGGTAAGTTACAAATCAGAGTATTTATCTAAATAACTGGTGTAGCATGGCAGCAAGGATGAACATTGTGTTGCCGCTATTGTGCTGACATTTTTGCTTTTTAACCAAAAAAGAATACAGATTCATAAAAAAAAAAAGGGCTGATCAAGTTTTCCATATAATACAAAAACAAAGGAAAATGGAGAAGAAAATTTACCTTACGTTGCAGACGGGCTGGATAAGAGATGGCAGGAGGAACGCACTTGTGCTTCCCAAGGAGATACTGGGATAAGGTCAGGACCCATTTCAGCCTATTGCAGACCTATTCATGGCTGATTGCTATACACTGTTGGACAAGGATAATACCTTGATTGAATATTAGGCTAAAGCACTTCCTCCAAGCATGTTCTCATGCTATGCTGTTGAGCTGGCACAGTTCCAAGGGCAGACAGGCTTGGCCTCCTCTACAGCACAATGAAGCACATTTGGGTGAAAGGCTCCTAGGTCTAAGAGTCGGATTTATAGACAGCTTTAAGTCTCAGTATTCCTTCTTCTGGAAAAGAAATATGAATTCTTGCCCTTCTGTCCAAACTGCAGTAATTTATTTCAGCTGTACTGCAACAGGAAAGTATAAGATGAACAAGGAACAACTCTCTGGAATGCACACTCAGGCCCTAAAATATCAGTGGAACAGGAGCCTGGAGTTAAAATATGCTTTATGGAAGCAGAAACGGTTAAGACCCATCTCTGGAAGAACTAGGGAGAATTCACTGAAATTAATATATCAGTGGTATCATGCCTAAATTCTTTTAGCAAAAAATGTGAAGCTGCATCTGTGGACTCCTGCAAGGCATATGGCAACAATGGAACATATTGGCCATTGGACTGGATTTGGATTCAGTTTTTAGGGAGGTAAATAAGAACTGTACACCACCAGGTTTAGCAATACCAGAACTTTGTATTTTATCATAAAGGAAAAAGTGAAAATATGAAAAACAAAGGTATGATTAGACTGAAATGCAAAGTATTAAACGTAACATTACTTTTAACACAACATGGAAAGATTTTATTCCCTTTGCTAAAAATTCAGAATCAACGAAGAGACATTTTGTCCTCAGTCGTGATGTGGATTTTGTGATGTGATTATGAATGAACACTTTGAAAGGGAGGATTTAAAGAGTATCGCAAACTAATGATGCATTTAAGTTCCTGATTATTTTTATTTTAATAGGTTAATTCTTGACAGTTTGGTTTTAATATCTGCATAAATAACAAATAACTTTAAAAACTGATTGAGGAGGGAGAAAGAAACCTGTTGTTTCTTTTTCCCCTTCATGAGCTTGGAGGCACAGAAAGGTAGATAATAAAATGCTTCTTCCAGTCTTATTTAATACTCTCTTGCAATCTTCACAAAATTTCTTTCCACCTCATTCCCAGAGTGCTTTAAAAATACAATTTGAGCTTCTTTAAAAATACAGAGCTTCTCTAAAAATATAATTTGAGTCTCTTGTAGTGAGTTCATATTATTCTTGCGAAGTAGAAGAGAGAGGTGATACATGTGCCTCTGGTACAAGCCATGATGATGTCATCACATAAATGACAGGAACTTTCTCAACGCATTTCTCTATCATTCTGCCTTCTTAAAACATAACCAAATTACTTATGTGCTAACAGTGGCACTATGGCCAACTTTTTTGAAATGTTACCTGTTCTCCAGAAAAGTTTGTTTTATTTTGAAGCCTTCAGGGTGTGCTTTGTCAGAAATATTCCATATTCAAAAGTAAGGTGTGGAGATAATTTCTAGGTAGGATTGGAAAATCTGGGAAATGTAGTGCAAGACTTCTAGAGGAAGGCACCAGGATAGCAAAAGCTCTTTCAATACGGCCTGTCTTTCTAGCAAGGAGAGCTAATTTGGTTTCCTATATTCAAGTTTTTTTCAAAGCAGAAAATAGCTCCACCTTTTCTTAAAACCCTCCAAAAGGTATCTTCACTAGGATTGTCGACACCCCCATTTATTTAAATATCAGTGATTAATTAATCAACTGAAGGCCAATCCATTGAAAATCTTAAAGTGGCTGGTAGACCTACTAAAATTATTATATGCATATGTATGCATTTTTTAACTGATGTGAATAAGAGGGGAGAATTAGAGCAGAACAACACAGAAATAATTACAGGACATGTGGCATTTGGTTACTGTATCCCTAACGCCAGGCTGTAATTCAGTGGAACTGAAGCCAGGTGACACTAAGTTTATATTCTGACTCCTCTGGAATGAGTTGTCATCTACGGCCCATCAGGAAGCATTTTTCTCTCTGAAGAGGCACCTGATTATGTTTGGGTTTTCACAAGTTTGTTTAACCTTGGTGGATCCTTAGGTGTAATTATTGTAGCATTCTTTAAGGTGGATTGTTGTTTATTATCAATGCATATTATTTTTATTCACAGTAGTTGTTTTATCTATGTATGTGGTTTTCGAATTCATAAACTGTTCAAGTGGCAAGCAGCTAAAAATACTTTTACACAGAACAAATATTTAAAAAATGCATCTGTACTGTCTTGAATGAAAATGAATTGTCTTTGCTCTTCCCAGGCAAAAATCTTTCCTCTGAGCCTGAATCACTTGCTCTTAGTGCTTTAACGTGTTCTGACATATTCATCAATAGAGCATATTTAAAAAATGTTGAGGGTTTGGAGAACTTGGGGCTGCAACTCTGCATAATTTACCGATGCAATAAATCCTTGTGCCCAATGATTTGGTGCTACATAGTGAAGAAAGTCGCTGCTCGGAGAGACTATTCCTGCTGAAAAGAAAGCTTAGGAAGCATAAATTAGAAGTGCTTTGGTTATATAGCACCTTCTTCAGGGATGAATGGGGAAACAACGTTCAAAATGACCTGATAAAAAAGAATCACATTACCTGGGAACGGGCCACCACAGTGAAAAGTGGGAGAGAGAGAAAGCTAGAGAGGAACATAAGGAGATAGATGGATAGAGCACATCAAGGTTCTCAGAGCCAAAGTCCAGGTCCAAGATCAGGCATGTCCAAATACAGAGAGTGGTAAGTGAGGAAAATGGGGCTAGCAAACCAATCAAAATCTGGTTCAAACAGAGAGGCCAGAATGCCTGGAGGTACAGGTAATCCTCGCTTAGCGACTGCCTTGTTTAATGACCGTTCAAAGTTACAACAGCACTAAAAAACAACCTAGTGACCAGTCCTCACATTTATGACCTTTGCAGCATCCCTCTGCTCTTATTTCCCCTTGCTTATTTACCCCATACCAAGGTATCCTCAAAGAGAAAGAGAAAGAACCCCAGTTCAGCTGAAGGAAGTAGCAAGAAGCAAAGGAAAACTGAAGTAAAATCATAAGCACAGTCATAGTCATGAGATTTTCACTTAGTGACCACTTTGCTTAACAACTGAGTTGCTGGTCCCAACTGCAGTTACTACATGAGGACTACCTGTAATTCAGTTCAGTACATACCTATCTATCTGTTCTTCAATGACAACAGGCAGTCTCAATGTCCATGTATTATTTTTGCAACTGTATCATTTCCTACAAGAAAATGGCACTTATTCCCACATAAACATGTTAATCCTGGTGTTGGTATAATTTAAGTGATTTTTAAAAGTTAAACATACTTTTTAAAAAACTATCAATGTGGAAATCTTTTTTCTTTTTCCTCTGCTTTTTTTTCTTGTTTATTTCTTGACTTTTGTAGGGAGTTACCAGGCAAGTAATATCCTTAAGAACATAGAACTGTGGAATTTATGAGGGAGAAGGGATCTGTTTGTGTTAGGTGCTTCACAGCTAACACACAAGGCCATTTGAAGAAGGGTTCCTGGGAGTTAAATTTACTTAACCATACCATTGCAAATAGTTAAACACCCCAATTTTACTCTAACAAAGCAGGACCAAAGTTTTCCATGAACACAATAAACATGGAGTGTAAGAGAGACGTTTAGAGAAGGAAGAAAATCATTCTCCTGGACAGCGTATAAATATATCATGAAACTCAGTATTTGAGGTGCCCGGAAGGTTTTGCAGACCTTCCTAGGTGTTTTTGAGCTTTGAACTCCAGAATGACTTCTCAGGAATTGTCTACATGACCATGACTGTGGATTAGACCGCCTTCTAGCCACTCCATCCTTGGGAAGCCAACTTGTGGCCCGCTGTTCTCTCATCACCTCTTCCAACTCTCACAATCAAGTGGCCCTGCTCCTCTCCTGGCCCTGCTCAACACTCATTGGAGAAAGGCGGAGGGAGAATCTACCTTTTCCTAGGCCGCAAATGAAGTCACCTTCGCTTTTGCCAACGAAGCGCCCTCCACACGCGTTGGAGCTGGACTACATCTCTCATCGCTCTCAGCCATGCTTGCTGAGTGATGCAATTAGGAATCTCAGGAAGGCTGATTTAAGAAATAAGTGGTGTCCTCCTCCCCCAAACTCATATCTTGGCTGCCTTTCTTGGACGATGAAGATTCCTCAGAGCGACTAAAAGGCCTCCTCTTTTGACGTCCGGGGGGGGGGGCGGGCTACCATTTCACTCCACTCCAACGGCTAGCCGGCTGAGAGGCATGCATGGATCCCCCACATCTGGGTCCTTCCTTGGTCGACTCTCCACGCACTGACCAGCACAAGCCGTTGGATTCCCCCGTCCTCCCCTCCAGCAGTTCCTCCTCGGCCGGCGCTCCCCAGGGAACGCGCCCACCTACCCCGCTCCTTCCTCTTCCTTCGGCCTCTTCGAAGCAGCCGGCAGGGGCCGGGGGTGGGCGTGGCTGGAGGCGTGACGCAGTGCCATTGGAAGGGGCGGGAGACCCCTCTCGACCCGCTGCAGCTAAAGGCGCACGCGAATTCGGTGGCGCTTTGAAAACGAGGCGCAGCCCTTCCCGTTGGGGAGCATCTAAAACACGACGGACTACTGGGCGCCCCTTCTCTCTGCTAGCAGGGCTGCAGACCCCAGCTAGGAAAACAGCTCCGGCGAGAAACGGGCAGATGAAATCCCAGAAAAGATACGGAGCACTTTCTGTAGGGCACGCCTAAAAATCGAGGCGGGGTGGGGGTGGGATCGACAGAGGAATTTTAGCCTTCCCCGGATGAATTGGGCCACCACCGTCGTCCTTCCCAGACATCCTTGGCCCATTTAGGGATGATAGGAATTACAATCCAGCATATACGATTCAGCATGTATGTAATCCCCCCAAATACTTTCTTTTCTAACAAGCTATTCCGAAGTACCAAGATTCCTGATAAGTGAGCCTCTGCCCGCCTCTTTTGCTTGATTTGCTTCGATTTGCCTGGTAAAGAGATCTAGAAATCTCTTGTGTTTTTGTCTTTCTTGTGCCTGTTTGGGTTGACCTGTTAAGCTACTGCCGTTGTATGAATTTTAGAACTTCATATATGTATGTATTTTCTTACCTGTAATAAGAGGGATATTATTCGCTGCTGTTACCTGGTTCTCTAAAAGGAAGAACTCGGGAAAGAAAAAGATCCGGGAAAGAATGACAAAAAAGAAGAAAGGAAATCAGGTCCCTTTTAAAAGAGGGTTCCAAGTAAACTATGGTTTAAAAATGCTTACTTGTTGGACAGTCTAACCTCTGTTCCACACGTGTGAATACATTACAATGTAACTGAATGTGCATTGGAAAGGCGTTAAGTAATAGGAAAACAGGCAAAACCTACAGCAGCTGTTTCCTTTGAACTTTTTGCAACCGAGTCAAACTCCCATCGATTTTGTTGGCTGGAAATCCTATGGAATCGACCGATTTCCTGTTTCGACATTCTCCCGAAACTGATCGCCTCCGTCAAGTCCCAGATCCCAGCGCCGAGAAGCTGCAGTCGCGGTACTTCCCCTGACTCTGAGTTCGGCTTGGGCCAGAGCTCACAAAATCCACCATATCAAGTTCGCTTACAAGATTCCGGCTAAACGAACCATTAATTAGCTGGTGGGGCCTTTTATTAGGAAATCAGCTCCACTGAGGTTTATCCCAAGGCATGTGTGAATAGCAGTTCACTGGAACTGTGAATGTGCGTTGGAAGAGAGTTAACTAAGAGGAAAACGGGTAATCTCTACAGCAGCAATTTCTCTCTTTTTTCTTTTTTTAGCAGTTTCTTTTTCTTTTTATTCCGCTTTCTTCTCCAAGAAAATCTAATGCCACAAGGACGCTGGCTTCCTAATGTTACTTCTTGCAGGGCACACGCCATATACAGGCTGGTTTCTGCGTTTGACAAAAAATGTAGATTCTGGAGACGACAGGTAGGATACAAATACAATTTCCTGAGTTGGAATAGTTAAATACCACAGTTATACCGTGAAAGAGAGAAACGGAGATACCCAGAGAGAAGGAACCAATTAAAATACTGGTCCAAGTAGTCACTTAATGGTTTGATCTAAGGAAAATGTTATTAGGAGAAGGATAGGTAGAATGTGGCAAGTTTAATCGCACGTGGAACCCAACAAGTCTGCGGGCGTTATAGCAAAAAATAGTTTCTCTTCTGCTATGCGAGAGACGTGTCTAGAAAATGCTGTTTTCTCTGCAGAAAAAAAACTTGGGCAAATTCACGTGACCATCCCAGATTTTGTAGCAGTTGGACCTCTCGTTCATAGGTTACAATCTTGCTTCCGAGACTGGCCCGATGAAGGCAGTGGGCTTTATTTCCCACTCGCCAACAGTCTGGATACAGTTCTGGTCAGCGGCGCCTTTTCCTGTGCCCTGAAGACCCCCGGCGAAGTCCAAACAGGTCAGGCTTTACGTCGTGGTCATCTGGAAGTGACTTTGCACAGTCTTTCTTCTTTATTGGTGCAGCTTTCCTTGGCTTCTCTTTTCTCTTTGATTCCTTTTCACAAGTCCTTCTTTAGCATTCACAATCATTAAATATCTAGGAAGGGTCAAGAGAAGCCGCTGGGTTTGACATGGAAAGATCCCCCTTAAAAACCAAGACTTTGCTGACCCCGGGGCAGGGCTTCATACCATAATTCAGCTGTTCTTCTCTTCAGCGCTGTAGAAGTCAAGGCCAGATTCCCAGAGCTTTTGGGGAAACGCCTCTTGGGGCTAGATATGGTTCGGATTCAAATCGGTTCCTTTTAAGTAAATAAGTGTCATTATTCTGCTGGCTGTGCCATCCTGGACGGTTCAAGTATTATTAGGCCGCTGCTGGGTCCAGCCTCTACCTGGAGCGCGAGGTGAATGCAGTTGGTTTCAATATTCTTTGGCAGAAAACCTCCAAGAGCCTAGCAAGGATCATTTCTGAGTAAAAGAGGAAAGGTTGGTTAGTTTCAGAACTGGTGTATGAAACTGTCCCTTGCCTAGGAAAAACTTAACAAAATCTCTTTTAAAAAGTCAAAATATCATACGTTTTCCCCAAACACCAGGCGTTGTAGGCTGCACGAATTCGAGGTAGTCTCAAAACTGGATCGGAAAGTTCGCCAAACTGATGTATTTGTGACGTTATCTTTCAAACAGAAAGTAACGGGTACGGAGCGATTCACACGAAGCCAACCGCAAAAGAAACTATTGACTGAAAGGTCAGTTAAGAGGAGCTTCAGAAAAGACCCCCCGCCCCTCCCCCTCTTGGTCGCGTTTGGAAAGTCGGGCTAAAGAATCGAGCGCTGGAGGTGGTAGTTCTAACGTAATCAAAATCTGCTATAAAAGGTATTTTGCAGGATAAGATTGAGCGCAGTGGGAAGCGGGAGAGAGACTCAAAAATCCCCGAGATCAAACAGAGGACAAATTTGCCCCTCTCCACGTCTGGAAATAATAATAATAATAATAATTTTAAAAAATCTTGGAGGAAAAGACAAACAAGGAAACGGCAAATTCAGAGATTCCGTTTATGTTGCTCCTCTTCTCCTGAAACCCCCGGGTTCCATGGAAAAAGACTTGCTAATGTTTTTAGCGGTCTCAGAAAATCAGAAAAGCGGAATGAGCCGCGTAAAAAAAGAGCTTTCATTTGTAAAAGTGGCTTTGAATAATGGTGCGAAAGATCTGGAGGACTTCAGTGACATAAACGCTGTACTTTATTAATTTTTAAAAAATTTATTGCTTAAACCCAGGAGGGAAAAAAGAAGCTTACGCCTAACTAAACTCCCATTCCGCGGGATTTATTTAATAGTTGGAAAGATAAATCAGCTGGTAAATTTACAGCCATTTAAAGTACCTTGACCGACTTTATCACAAAACCTTCAAGGAGCGTCGCTCTGGCCCCGCCCCTTCCAGTCCTCGCGTGTCTTTCCCCGCCTCCGCCAGGCCCGAAAGACACGCTGGCGAGCGGCCGATGCAAAGCGGGAGAGCAGACTGCCAGCCCATTGGCTGAGAGCCGTGGCCTCGGACGAGAGCTCGGCCAATCAGGGAGGGCGGCTGGCAGGTGGCTGCGAGGTTATCAGTGCATCTTGTCCGAGCCCGGGACTCCTTCGCCGGGGCGTTTTCGCGGGGAGGGAAACTCCGCGGAGGCTCGGACGGGACGGCGCCCGGCAACTGCTGGCGCGCCGGGGGGCAGCCGAAGGAGCGGCTCCAGCGTCGCCCTGCGGGATTTCCAGTCGGGGCGCAAAGAAGTCGGTGCCTTTTTAAAGCGGGAAGCCGCGGCCGCCGGAAGGCTGGAGCGGGCCGGCTCGGTTTCTCTCGCGCCTTCTTTCTCGGTGGCCGCCACGCCCTTTTCTTCCTCCACCCCCGGCCTAAAAGCGTCGCGTCCCGCCCTGGGCGACCGCGGCTGGGCTGGCCCTCCTCGGCAAACAAGCGGGACTGGAGACCGTCGCAGCCTCTGCTCGGCGGCGGCGGCGGCGGGCGCGGGAGTGCCGAACTTTGCGACTTGTCTTCGTCGCGGCTGTTACTTTCTCCGCGCCGCGGGAGGCCGAGGGCTCTGCCGTCTCCTCCTCCGAGTTGGAGGGCAGGGACGGGCGGCGGCGGCGGGCGGCTCCCTTCTCTCCCCTCCCCTCCCCTCCCTTCCCCTCCCGTCCCCCCCGCCGCCCTCGACCCCCGCGCCGCCGCCCCTTAATGCTCCCCGATGTTAGCCGTGGGGCAGATGGAGGCTAACCGCCAGGGCGCCTTCGTGCTCAGCAGTACGCCGCTGGCCGCGCTGCACAACATGGCCGAGATGAAGACCTCCCTCTTCCCGTACGCCTTGCAGAGCCCGGCCGGCTTCAAAGCGCCCGCGCTGGGCGGCCTCAACGCGCAGATCCCGCTGGGCACGCCGCACGGGATCAGCGACATCCTGGGGAGGCCCGTGGCCGGCGCCGCCGCCGGCAACCTGCTCTCCGGCCTGCCCCGCCTGAACGGACTGGCCACCGCGGCAGCCGCGGGGATGTATTTCAACCCGGCCGCCGTCTCCAGATACCCCAAGCCCTTGGCCGAGCTGCCCGGCCGGCCTCCCATCTTCTGGCCCGGAGTTATGCAGGGATCGCCCTGGAGGGACCCCCGGCTCGCCTGTCCCGGTAAGGCGGACTTCGGGTCGGAGAGGAAGCGCGGGGAGGCCACGGAGGAGCGAGAGGGCGCGGGCGGGTGGGAACTGGAGGGGCGCCACTTGGATCGGGGTCCTTTCAGTCAGTTTTTTGCCCCCAAAGGTTGGGGCGCCCAGTTGCCATCAGGGTAGAGGTTCGCTTTACAAGCGCCAGCTCTCTGCTTATCGAGGGTACTAGGAGGGCTCTCTCAGCGCTCTGCTTATGCTCAGATTCTCTCGCCCTTGAGTAGTTCTCCAGTTGCGCGGCGTTTGCTGCAGCACCACCTTCTGTGATCTCTGAATAAAACGCGACTTCAGAGCCATCCCTCTCGGACGGGAAGTCGCCGAGGTCCTGGGCTGCCAGATACCGGCCTCGACGAGGGGCCCATGCTGCTCCGCGGCCCGCCGTGTTGGCTCTTCTTGCTGCGACTTCACCGTCCGTCGAGCCAGGCGCGGGCAGCGAAGGGGGTGGCGGTGGGAAGGAGGGCGCCTGGGCGAGGCGGCCTTTCCCGAGGCTGCGCGGGGCTGGCCCAGGCTTGTTTCGATTCACGCGTCCAGCCGAGCCGCCTTCGTCCGCCCTTAAGTTTCCTTGAGGGGCTTCCCGCCGCGGGCGAAGGGAAGGGGGCTGCTGTGCTAGCGCGGGCCTCGGGGGCCGGTTCAGGACTCCGGCCGGGGCCGAAAGGCAGCGCCGAGGAAACGGCGCACTTTCCCCCCGCAGCGCTCCCCTCTCGGAGCTTCCCGAGCCGCTGATGGGCTCTTCCTCTCCCTTCCCCTCCTCCCTGTTTTCAGCCCAGGCTGGGATGGTTTTGGACAAGGATGGCAAGAAAAAACACTCCCGACCGACCTTCTCGGGCCAGCAGATTTTTGCGCTGGAGAAAACCTTCGAACAGACGAAATACCTGGCCGGTCCAGAGAGAGCCCGCCTCGCCTACTCGCTGGGGATGACGGAAAGTCAAGTCAAGGTAGGGCAGCCTCGGCTGTGGAGACGCCGGGATCGGCTTTCCGGCTCAGCAGCTCCGGCGCAGATCTAGGGGGAGGGCTAAATAGTCCTGCAAGTTGCAAAGTCCTAAATCTCCACAGGCACCTCGGCGGGGCGGGGCGGGGGGGGGGAGGGGGGCCGGTGCCAGTCCCAGTCCCAGTCCCACTGAACGGGAGGAAATGGTTTCAAAGGAAGCCATCAGACTCTCAGAAGTGAGTCTTGCCCAGTTCCAGAGAATTTATTCCCAGAATAAGTAGCACAGGCTAGGATTCAGAGCCTACCTTATCCCAAGTTGTGCCAATTTCCGTGGCCAGACCCTTGCCACATATAACTCACTCTTGTACTTAAATAAATGTGAATGAACATTTACACAGGTTTCTTAGAACAAAATTAGGCTTACTGTCAAGAAATTAGTTTAGCCTCAATCACACAGGTCAAATTAATGCACAGTTCATTCCTGAATGTAAAAAAACAACAACAAACCCACCAATCCTTGAACTCTGGGAAACTTCGATATTTATCATATATCATATTCTGCATAGCACAATTTATCAACTAAATTTTTTTAAAAAAAATGTCCATTGCTGTTACTAAATAAGAAATAAAATGTTGCGAAGAGGTTAAGTGGCAAAGACTGTATTTTCAACCTTTCTTCTTTTTAGCTCCAAACTTACTCTGCTGCCTCCCCCCCCCCCCCTTTTCACTCACTTCAAGCTCTAGCAGTGAGCTAATCTGAAATGTTTAAAGTCTGGAAAAAACATTATTTACATTCCATCCCTTTCCTGGTAAGATGCAAATTATTTAAAAATGAGAAAGGATCTTTTTGGAAATAAAAACTAGATAATTAATTGAATAATGTTTGCCTGGAGCCAAGCTGAGACATCCTTTGCATTAGAAATCCTCTCAGGGCTTTTCTCAGGCTGTTCAAAAATTGGCCTGCAGAGAATTTGAGCGTTTTCTCATGAAGTAGCAAGGAATTCAGAAGTATTTTACTTAATGAGTTTTACAATAAGGACCTGTTGAATTAAAAATAACATAGTTATATATTATGCTGAAACTAAAATATGAATTGGAGCCAGATGCTTTACAAATTCAAAGATGGTGTCTCCCTGATTTTAGAAAGCCCCTTTTTAGACAAAGTTAGGGCCTGTTCATTTCAATCAGACTTTCCAGAAGGCTGGATCCTCTCTCACTGCTCTGTACCAACGGTCTCTCTGTCAGTTAATTGTCTTAAAAACAAGAGAAATAACAGTCTTAAATGTTGCCTTACACTCTAGTGTTACAGAAGGCCAAAGAAGGATATTAATGCAAACTAGTGTGTCCTATGCCTTTAAGAGGCCAAGGGATTTACTTAATGTGTGCATAACAGCCTGCTGCACATTTATTCTGGGTGGACTTCACTGAACTGAGATTTAATCCATATTCTGTGAAAGTTTTCTCTTATTTGATTTTATAAGAGAGAGAGAGAAAGAGAAAGAAAGGAAGTTTAAATAAAGTTTTCAATCGTATAGTTAAATATACGATAAAGGTTTAAATAAAGTTAAGTTTTCAGTTGTATAGTATAGTAGTATACTAGATAGTATTAGCTCTAATCCAGTGATTTAGTACCAAGATATCCAAAGAAAAAGTTGTTTTTTAAAAAAGCAAGACCGCAATGTTGGCAATTAATTCCAAAGCGGTTTCTTAGAAAATAAGCTCTATTGAGTTCAGCTAGTTTTTGTTTCTTATGAAAGTGGTTCATCTGTACTTCAAAGCGGCTTGCTGGGAGTGCTCCTTAAATCCAAGGAAAGTTTATTTTGGAGTAAATCTGCTCACAGCACAATTGAAATCCCCCTTGCTTGAAAGCAGGGGTCACTGGAAATTTCCTTCCTACAAATTACTAACTTGGAATTGACGGCTGAATGTGTGAATGGTGTGACATGGTTTAGAGGCCTGTACCTGTGCATCTGCACATAGACAAACTTGGAATAATAATTGTTCCACGGGTGTCTTTGCCTTTGCAGAAGGATTGCAAAGTGATGGGTCAAACAATAATTATACCGAGTTCCAGATTCCAAGTGAAAAATGTGATTTTGGAGTGTACATGAGCTTCCACCTAATAGCACCACCTTAAACCAAATGCTTCTTTTCCTGGAATTGTGTGTGAACTCAGAAAAAGACATAACTCTGCTAAAGTGTTCTTGACAAGTGTTTTGTGCATACTCACACCTGCTCTGAATCCATTTTGATCTTCAAATCCAGATTGCTGCACTATTTAGCAGAATCTTTAGTGATAGGGCATTGCGAGTGGCATATAGGGAACGTATTACAGATGGATCTCCAGGACAATGCCTCATGGTCTTTATATATTTGCAAGGCATTGTCTATTTTTGCAGCTCTGGAGAGCAGCTGGTCATACTGGTAGGGGATTTGAATAGCATGTGTAAGTGTGCATGACTTGCATCTTTAGCATTAGCAGTCACTAAATGGCATTCTCTGCCTTGTGTTGATATTAAGGACCTGAAAACCATTTAGGAATAAAATGTACTGCTCAGATTTATTCCAAACAAGCACTGTTGACCTCCATGCACAGGAACACATTGCTTTATATATCTAAATCTCACTCCAATTCAGGTGTTCTAATTGTGCCCCTATCTACAGTCTTTTGGGAGTGACGTTGCACAGACTGAAAATCCAAAAAACAACTTAAGACAATCATTTGTTAGCTCAAATTTAAAGTTTCTAAAATAGCATGCAATCTTTAAAAACAAACAAACCGCAACTCACAAAATGGCAAAAAATCCAGAGGAATGAGGTATGTGCAATTGTGCTTTGAGGGTCAGCCCCACACCCTCCCTCTCTTTCTCCACAGATTCTTGGCTGGGTGATTCTTTTAATCTAAAACATTTGCACACGTTTTTGTAAACTTTGTTAGTTTAGTAAAAGTCATGCCTTGGGTTTTTGCTCTCTCTCTCCCCCACCCCCTCTTCCTAAAAGTCAAAATAATTGCATTTACTTTTTTAATGTAGCGTTTGTTTGTAGCTATTCAGTGTATTTTTGTTTTTACCAATTCCAATGGCGGGTCTTTCTGTGTTGCTGTTGAAATCCGGGGAATCCAAACGTCACCACAGAGGAGTTTCCTCCAAGTGTTATCCTGCGGATTATTCCCGATTCGCAGGATCCCATTGCAAACACCAGAAGGTGCTGATGGACAGATGATGGCTAGCAAAGATCAACACCCCCTCCCCGTATTGGTCCTTTCTTTAGGGAGCCCTGTCTCTCCCCCCGCCAGCCCTTCAACCAAAGCCACTTTCACTGCAACCCACCCCTGATGGCTTAGACTTCCCAAGGGACGCACGTGCATGGAGCTGCAACCTTTCCTCTAGCGCAGCTCCTTTCAGCTGCCCTTGCCTGCTTCACATTTCAGAGGTTGGGGCGGGGGGGGAGGGTTGCCCAGCCGCGCCCGATGGGTATCCTGGTCACTTAAGTGCTGTCTGACTTGGTGCGCGAGGTGGCCGGGAATAAAGAGGGAAGGATCTCGGGCAGGGAAGGAGGACCGGGGAGGGTAGATGCGGAGGACTGATTCTTCGCGGCTCCCGAGGGCTCATCGCAGAAAACGGGGGGCGGGGAAAGCGGGTCTGGATAACCTGGAGGGAGAAAGGGAAGGGGATCCCCGGATCGTCCCCGCCCTCGGGAGTCAACAGGCGTGTGACCGCTCGTCTCTCCCTCTCTGGGCGGCCCAGGTCTGGTTCCAGAACCGGAGGACCAAGTGGCGGAAGCGGCACGCCGCCGAAATGGCCTCGGCCAAGAAGAAGCACGACTCGGAGACCGAGAAGCTGAAGGAGAGTTCAGAGAACGAGGATGACGACGAGTATAACAAGCCGCTGGACCCCAATTCGGACGACGAGAAGATCACGCGGCTCCTCAAGAAGCACAAAGCGGCCGCGGCCGCCGCGCCTCTGGCCCTCCTCAGCCCCTGCAGCAACGTCTCGGACCCCTCGTGACTGGGGCTCAGCCCTCGCCCGCCCCCCCGTCCCTCCTCTCCGCCGGCCAAGCAGGGTAGTCGACGCCAGCCTGCCAGCCTCGGGACTGGCCGCCGCGACGTCTTGTACAGCCCGCATGTCGGGAAAGTCATGTCTGTATATATATTTTTACCGAATAAGTTATGGCAATGAATGGTCAAGTTATGGCCCTTTCTCTCCGCCGGTGCAGGAAGGAAAGAAGGAAGTTTTCCAATTGCAGCCTTCGTGGGGTACGTCTCGGTTTCTTCGCCATCCCGCCTTTCCCCCCTCCGTCCCTCCCTTTCCCACGCACCCCCTTCTGACTTTGGAAATCAAAGCTGCCGCCTGCGCCTCGGGCCAGGGTAATTCGAAATAAAGTAGCACTAAAAGCAAACGGGGTTCGGCTGCAGCCGGCCCGTCTGGCCTTAAGCGGGATTCGGGCAGCGTGTGTGGCCGAAGGGCGAAGCGAAGCGAAGCTCAGCTCAGGCGTAGCTGCTAGGAGGAGGGCAGCCTGTTGCATCAGGGGCTGACTTTTGAGACCCGGCTCTCTAGCGGTGCCGCCCTAAGTACCCCGACTAGGGAGTAAGCCCACTGGCCCTTAGGGAGACCTGCCCTTGGTTCAAAAGGAATGTAGGATTGCAGATGACTAATAGGTAATTGATTTGGGCCAAACGTGATCGCAGCGTTATGCATGCTGCTTGGAGGCTTCATCAGAGCCAACTAAGTAGGTATGAGGTTGGGCCTCATCTATGATACAAGAGTCCAGGAGAGCCCCAGGCTACCTATCCTTGGTCTTGGCATATCTGCACTTAGTTGAAGCCTGTTTAATTCCTGGGATGTACTGTGCAAGTAACTGCTTTAAATGTCTGCCATAGCCTTCTGTACAACTTTCATCCCATCCAATTGTAGACACACTTGTTTGCAAAGAGGATGATCCATAAATGCCACTGGGATGTCAGTGGGCTGAGGATGGAGTAGCTACTGCCTTTGAAATTGTGATTTCCATTCTCCCCCCCCCCCCCTCCACCCCGTGGCTTTCCTGCTCCTAACAATCAAGCTGTTGTTACTGTTTTGTATATGAGTGGAGGATACCAGCTCAGCTGTGTATATAGAAAATTACAGATTTTTGTGATGTATATTTCTAGTGTAAAAATGAAAAAGGTTTTCTTTCCTTTTTTTTAATTTTGGGTTTGGATGGCTTCACTTCCTTCTCTTTGATTTTTTTTTTTCCCCCCGTTTTAAGAGAATGTAAAGAGAGAGAGAACTGCATCACTCGATTTTCAATTGCTTTCTGACTCTTACTGTTGGAAAGAATTTGTATAAATCAATAAATTATTTAACAAGCTTTTCCTCTGGAAAATATCTGCCTTTGGAGTGTGAGAGAATGATGGCTGTCTTGGGCTTATTTCACTGGAGTTTTGTGGGTCAGCTCTTTCTTATGTAGAAGCAACACTTCTTCATAAGATTTGGTGTTTTGGTGGAAAGATTTTTGACCTGGGTTATTTTCTATGTTGTTTAAACAAAAAGCATAGAACTGGTCTTGCTAATTGGCAGAATGCTCTTTCAGCAACTGATATAGAGAATACAGTACTGCATAGTTTAAAGCCCTAACTTCCATTTCAGTGGATAGTTTCAGATAAAGCTGCAGTCTTGATTTATTAGAGTATCAGGTATATGAATGGTTCGACCATATTCAGTCCTGGGAGTGTGTTTGCTGTGAAAGGAAACTTTTCTGGGCAATTCTCCCCTGATCAGTTTTAAAAAAAGCTTTCCATTGGAAAAATGCTTTACCTATGGAGAATATGTTATTTGGGTGCTTGAAAACTCTGTATTTGCATTTCTCAGATTAAAGGCATACAGAAGAAGGAAACCTTTAGTTGCAACAAGCACTGCTCCCCAGTAGCAATGTGATATCATCCTCCTCCTCCATAGTGTGTCTGTAAATTGTCCAGAAATATTGTCAGATGAAACATTTTTTTCTTTCAGGGAGAATTTCAGAGTGGCTAAATAGGATCATCTCAACAGGTGATTCTGTTTCTATGATAATATCCAACTGTTAGAAAACATTTCTCCTGCTGAATCTCTCATTTATTCCCTCACAGTTATTAGGATAGACACAATTTTTGGTCTGATGGTATGATTTGGCCTTTGGCTAGCCACTCTCCATAAAATAGGTGGACCAGGACAGAAAAGTGAGCAGAATCAAGACAAAAACCAAAGTTGTATTAACTCAAATTTACTTTAAATCAATACAGTTAACATGGTTGCTGTTCATGTGTTTAATAAGTTCCCCTTCTATCTCGTTATTATTTTCACTGTGGTTGTAACTTTTGAATGGCTGCTGGGATCTACCCCCAAAGCTTTCAGGGGACACATACATCCCTGAACTAGGAACTCCTGGGAGATTTCAGTCAGTGTGAATAACTCAGTATAGTTCAGGAGAGCTATCATCCTCATTCTGGCTTGATGTCCACTGGGAGTTGGAATATTTTGATGGGATCAGTTAGAAGAACAAGTCAAACAAGCATGTTCCAAGTGACAAACATTGCTGTGTGATCCATTCATCTTGGAGAGCAATATTGCTGTAATATGAATCTGATTATGCTTGAAGAGACTCATCAGCTATGAGAAATAATGTGCTCCCATGCACCTAGTTCCAAAATAATATAGCCCTTTAGTCATAATGCAGAACTATTAATACTGTTTGAGTAGACAAGAAAGCATGAATAGGAATGGAATGAAATGTGAATATACTATCTGGCCTTTAGCTGCCTTAAAGCTATAGCTTCAAACAGGTTTCTACAGGATTTTATGTATGCCATACAAATAACGTGAGAGAAATGATAGAGGCTTTGGGTTGAATGCTGTACATGCTTATATGGGAATATGCCCCCTTAAAATAAGCAAGACTAACTTCTGAGTAGATATGTGTAGGGCTGCATAGTCACCTGTTTGGTAGAAAGTGTGTAGACTTCAAAAAAAGCCAGAAACTGCAAAAAAAAAAAAGGTTAAGGCCCATCAGAATGAGTGAAGCTATTTTCCAAGTGAGTACACTTAGCACTGGGCTGAGTGCCTGACAGCAGAAAAACCGCATCAGATTTCAGTGGAAGCAAAGTTTGTTTGTTTGAAGATCTGCTAAACTGTCCCTTCCATAATTTGTGACTTTAGGCAGGGTGCATCAATGAAAATTAAAACAAAAACCCAAGTCAAAATGTACGTACAATACAGAACCAATATAACAAATCAAGGTCAACACAGCTGTCGAAGACAGTTTCATGTTGGAAGCAGAAAATCCAAAGTGGTAATTCCAATAAGGGTGGTAAAATCGATAATAAACTCTTTTCCCCAAGTTCTGCTACCCATTTCACCCTTCTTAATGGAAAAGAGGGGCAAAACACGAGCATTTTTGCTCAGTTCAGGCCCTGGTTTTGGATAAGTTTAAGATTCCAATGAAAACAGGCAGTTTATATTAACAATATTTGCTGCAATTCCATTTTTAGTCTCATAGTTTCTATTAATGCTATCAACACCAGATGATGATATTTATTTCCCTTATTTTTACAAGAGCACGCATGCCTTTGGCCTTTGTGTTTCTAACACATAGGGCTATTTAAACTGAACCTTTACATGCTTATTCAGAAGTAAGACTAGCAGGATTAAATGGGGCTGTGAGGTAAGTGTATAAGGATTGTAGCTTTAATTATTTACTTCACAAGGTATTAAATATATAATGCCAGTAAACAGAACAGATGCATTTTCTGAGGAATATGGTTTGCCTGAGGTATATTTATAGCAGCAGTGAAGTATATTCCCTGGACAATTGGAAGAAACCACTGAAAAATAACTTAATAAATTAAAGGAACACAAAAATATCACGAAATCTATGTGAAGTAAGGTGCAAGATTAAAATGTTATTTTTAAAAAGTCAAGGAAAATGAAGACTCATCACGTGGTATAAAAATGACAGCATTTTTATTTATATAAAAAATGTCTATCCGACCCTGAATTATACATATGTATGATAAAGGCAGGATATCATTTTTATCTGAATAAATAGTAATACAATGAACCTTTCTCCTAGATTGTGAGAATTCTTCTTTGTAAGGAAAAAAATCCACCATCTGCATTAGGACAATGCCTATATTAAGCTACCTTATATGCTATAAAATATGCAAGCTTTCTATACAGCATATATTGATGTCTTCATCAGGCAAAATATTAAAAGCAAGTTGGAAAGGGAACAAGGAAAAATGCTGCAGTGAAGAATGGGGGAAAGTGTTCCACAGCTGGAATGCCGCTACTGGGACAGTCACTTTCGATGGTGGCTCCACCTTTGAAAGCAGACAGGGATCTAACACTAAACCCACAAAAGCAATACATGAAATAGTATTATTATGAATGCTAATGTGTGATTCTTCATCTTATAGTGGCACTCTTGCTAATTGTTTTCATTCTAGCCATTGTAATCCTTACGTTAGTCTAGGTCAGGGGTAGACTTTCTAAACTTCCAGAATCACATATTGCTGCCAAGCTTTTTTCATTTCATTTCATTTCATTTCATTTCTTTCTCTTCCTTTCTCCCTCTCTCTCTCTCTCTCCCTCTCTCTCTCTCTCTCCCTCTCTCTCTTTTTTTTGAGCCTGGAGTCCCTCTGACTGCACTGCATCACCAGAATTTAGTAACTGCTGAAAATGGGTGAAGAGAACACAAGAATCCAGTAATGCAAGTTGTAACTGTTACAAAAACCAGCAAAAAGCTGTGCAAACAGTGAGGGAGGAAGAACCTTTCTAGTCCCTTACGTACATGCATGACTCAACACCAGCCAACTGCTGCCGCCTTCCTCCTCTAATAAGTGTGGCTTCCTGGTCTCCAAAATATTCCCTCATTCTAGGCTGTACCATGTGACAAAAAAGGTTAAAACATTTGGACTAAAATGTTTTCCTAGCCAGTCTTTTGGGAATGTCTATAACAGGGAGTATCATCCTAGAGGTCACACTATATTTTTCAGACAAAAAATTGCTTTATTATCCCACAAATGTACGTGCCTCAGGAATAGTGCTAAATTTCAAGCCATGCTGGAAGTGCTCTCTCTCTTCTTGGTGAGAAAGATACATTTTAAGCATCTGCTGGATGTCAAATACATTAAAATTTCCTATCCCTAATGAGACTCTTTTAAAGCTTCATAATTACCTTATGATATCTGGGGTTAATTTTCTCTTTTGTTTTTCTATGTATTTTAAGTAATAAATGTGAATATGGCCCTAGGGATGGGCAATTATTCTAGATTAAGGGGCAAAGATGTAATGCTGTGTGCATTGTATAGAAGCATTGAATTAAACGGAAGACGACAGACCACATGTCCATTATTCTTTTGAAAAACAAGGATGCCTTTCACGAAGTGTCTGTAGTATTTTTCACAAAATGAAAATTTCCCCACTTCCAGTAACTTTTTAGGCCTGGAAAAAAATTTTTCCCACCATTTCAGAGGAAGATTTTATGTAGTATCCATTAGATGTACATGATACTTTTCTTCCAGGACTCTTCATGGTGTTTTCTCCATGAGCTCGTTTTATCAACAAACCTGTGAGTTGGGTTGGATTGCAAGACAGTAACTACTCTGGCGTGATCCATAAGCTTCATGGCTGAGTATGGATTAGAACTTGGGTCTCCCCAGTCACAGTCCAACACTCAACACTAGATCACATTTATCTTCTAAAATGCCTAATCTTTGCATGTTATAGTCTTTCCTTCCTTTCCCTTTCCTTCTGGAGGGAATGAGAAGATTAATTTTGCATGAAATAAATTCTTAGACTGAACATTTCAGGGGATATCAGTGCCTGTATTTCTCACATCTCTAACAAAGATGTAGGAGGTTTCTTATGTTTCTCCCACAGACTACCCACACTCACAATACTCACAAGTGACATAATTCAGACCACACCTGCAATCCCAATGCACACTGCTTTGGCATTAGATCCCACTGAGACCAATTGCCAGGATGGTAGTTTAGTAGTGTGGCACAACATTGACAGGTAGAAAGCCCTACTTTCTACAGGTAGGAAATTTCCAGCCCTATCTAAAAACAAGCAGAGCATCTTCCGATTCGTACAACCTATTCTGCACTAGATGGATCAACAGCTTGATTTGATATACCTTCATTGCTATGGGATGTTTTAGGGTGGGATGTTTTTCAAGGTATCTGTGCAAAGAGACTGTATCTAAATGTCTCTTTAACACTAGGACTCAAGAGCACCCAAAGCTTAGCTCTTGTAATGTGCAGCACTGGGACTTAATATTACCCATAAGTCTAGGGAATGGACCAACACCATAGTGCACTAGTGGAAGCTGACCTAGGCTACCTTCTCTTGAATGTACAATATTTTCATATATTTTGAAGCTAAAACATGGAAACAGATTTGTCCTTGGGTGCGCAATCATTAACAATGCCTGAGAAAACCTCAAAACAATACACCCCCTGTCTGGCAGTGAAAGCCCAATTTTATGTCATCCTAAAACTAGGATTTGGCTCCTGGGGCCCTCCAGAAGTTGCCAGGCTACAATTCTTCAACTCTGATTATGCTGTAGACGTTGCTGGGCTTGGTAGCTCAACCTCCAAGTCTGGAGGAACCCTGCAAATTCAGGAAATACCCCTGTTGGCCTTAGCGACGGAAACTTGTTTTTAGATCAAGCTTTAGGCCTGATCTGGCCGGACAGGCAGAACTGCTTGGGCAAGCACGTGCTTAGGCCGGCAATCTTCTTCCGGCCTCTTCCTAATTTAAAACATAATTTTGCAATGATTACCCACTCCCTTTCCCAGAGTCGACTAGGTCTGATCCCAGCGTTACTCTCAACGTTAGTTTCCCTACATTCCGTGGGCTTTACGCTCACACATGGGTTTCTTAAACAGAACAAACTCGTTTCAGACTCTCCGGCCGTTCCCTTGTTAGCCACCAATGATAGATGAGCGCCGCCCCTTCCGGAGAACCTGACAACCTGGTGCGCTGCAGGCCTTCTGGGAGAGCGACAGGATTTCTCCACCTTTAGGGACGCACCGATAAACTTTGCTGGAAGAATGAGAAGAAGCTGCTGCTCGAGCGGAGGGAGGGCTGCAACGTAAGGGGCGGGAGAGAAGGGTCCTCGTCGTGACAAGCATTTCCCAAGATGCCTGTGGATGCGCGGGGTTCGCTCGTCCGGTGCTGCTGATGGCGAAAAAAGGAAACGAAATGGAGCGAGCCCCGACCTTGGAGGCGAGGGAAACCTGCCAAGGAAGACACGGTGTTTTTTGCTCCGAAACAAGATTACCCTTCTGCTGGTCGAGTGCTTCTGCAACTGGCTAGTTTCAGTGGACCGGACCCCCTAATTTGGATTATAGACATTGCAGAGGATGATGGAGGGGTAGCCTGGTACGAGTAAAGGGTGTCGGCGTAGGCGCAGTAGACCAGCCTTCGCCAACCTTTAAGTCTTTCAGGAGTGTTGGACTTCAACTCCCAGAATTCTCAGCCAGCCTTCGGCCACCTCGAAACTGAAATCCAACGCACCTGGGAGGCAACACTGTAGGGCAGTGTTGTCCAGACTTGGCCACTTTAAGATGAGTGGACTTCAACTCCCAGAATTCCCCAGCCAGCATGGCTGGCTGGGGAATTCTGGGAGTTGAAGTCCACTCATCTTAAAGTGGCCAAGTCTGGACAACACTGCGGTAGGGCAGTAGTGGACCGGGCAGACCAAGAGTCTATGAAAGCTGCCTTCTGTGAAAATGTGCAGAGGGAAGGCGAAGGAAAGGGGAGATCCTTCCTGCCGTCGTTTAGCTGTTCTAATAAGCGTCTCTCCTCGTGGTTAGGAAGGCTGGCTGAGCAGCCTTAAGGGGCTTGTGATGCTATTAACACTTTCTATTAGAGAATGAGCCCCCCCCCCCCCGCTGCTACCTGCGGTTACACGGGGGGTTCTCTCTGGGCAGGCGTCGGGACCGCCCGCCTCCTCTCGCTGAAGTCACGTGGTGGCCTCTGAGGGGCCCCGAACTCCGCGCGCCCGTACCTTCGCTGCCGCAAAGCGACCCAATCCCAGGATAGTGATTATCCTTCGGGGGTTTAGAGGGTTGATGGGGATGATTTAAGCAGTGACGGGTGCGAGTTTGTTTGGGACGAACCTCTTTCAAAGCACTTGGGCAGAATGACAACCTCCCTCAGAAGAAGTCGAGCGGGACCGGAACGCAAGCTCCGTTGCGCAAAGGATCAACTACTCTCCTTCGGCAAACCTCCAGCGGCAGTCATTCCCGAGAACGCAGGGCCGGTGGGTTCAGTGGGACCACCGAAGGCTGCGCCGGCCCATCTTCACATCAGCTGAGAGCTCGCGGGTTTCAAGGGCCGCAGCAACCACCTTACGTCCAGCAGCTGTGCCCAATGGCTTGTTCTTCAGGGCTGCTGGACTACAGCTCCCTTCTTTCCCGGGCACCATGTTGTCGATGATGGGAGCTGGTAGTCTAGTCCCTCTGGAGAACACCAGGTCGGGCAAGCTGCCTCCGCATCGTCTCTTATGCTGGCCGGGGATGATGGGATTTCGGATTCAGCAATCCTGGCTGGGAGAGCCAGAGCTGCTGAGCCCTAGCTCTGGAGAAGAGCGATGGGCACGCGACCCGCTTTCCCCGGAGCTCGTGTGCCTCGTCCCAAGAAGAGGCACCAGCACCCTTCACCCTTCCCTAGAAACGGATTGCTCTCAGTTTTGCAAAGCTCACGTCCAAAAAAACAGGTAGGTAGGTAGGTAGGAGTTTGCTTCTCTGTAGTACGGCAGTCCGAGTCTGGGTTCAGAGACCCTGCTAAGCCAAAGATGTGTTGCTTTTAGCCACGATTTGTGTCATAGGCCATAGTGGCCCGGCTCACACACAAAGGTTACCCATACACCAATGGATGGGTTCCGCAAGGTATGGTAAAAAAAAAAGAAAAAAGTCAAGTTGGAGGTCGCGAGGGTGCGAGCAAAGCACTTAAAAACGGCGGGCCTTCACTCGCAACGTCGCGGCGGCCATATGGACTTTTTTGACCCTAACTTCTGGACACCCCTTGTAAGATACAAGCTAAAATTAAACAAATGATCTTAAGGCCCAGACGAGCCAAACACATCTTAGCCTAGGCTGCTGCGTGAATTCTGATGGCGTGCAGGCCCAGAAAATCGGGGCGAGTAAGCCAGAAGTGGATCGCAAACCCAATCCAGGCTCAGCGCGTTTTGGGACCCGGACAGTTCCAGCCTTGAGCATTTGGAAAGTGGCCCTCGTTTGGACGTTGTTCTCTGTCCACATCGTAGCATTCGCCTTCATTTCCCGCGTTTCCAAAAGGTCGGGAGCCAGGTCCGTTTGTTTCTGACGAGCATCAAAAACAGCGGCTTTTAAGACCCCATTCCCACCCCCTAACGGTGGTTGTGATTAATCGCTTCCCCTTTGAGAGAAAGAGGGACCGTTTCTTCGCCATTCTAAAAACCGACTTGGAAGGAAATCGCTTCTGAAAGCGGGCTTGTTCCCAACGATTTGGCTCACCAGGACATCGATCCACACGTGACGGCTAACCTCGGGATTTAGAGGCGGCTGGGCAAAGTGCGTTTCTGGCTTCGCCTCTTCGCTCATACTTCGTAGCTGAACGGGCTGTTATGAGGCTCCACTACACGCGGGGAGCAGATTCGCTAGTTCGGCCCTTCCGAAACGGCGAAACCGGAGCTCCCTCAGTCCAAGCCCGTATGCTTTTTCCTTTCTCCCAAGAACAAAAATCTCCGAAAGCGGGACGAATGCGGAGGCGGTAGTTTCATAATGAAGCAATTAAAGCGAGCGTCAGGCTCTATACTTCCTTTGGATGAAGTATCCTTTAGAGCGGTCCTTTCAATGTAAACTTTCTCTGGAAACTGCATGAGATAATACAATGGGCACATATATGAGATACATTTTGTTATTGCTTTCCCTTTCTTCCCGAGATGTATTTTCGACAGTCATCCAGCCAACACCAACAGCGCTGCTGGTGTCCCATCCAAGTATTAACCAAGGGAAGGTCGGCTGGATGCTGAATTAATTTTCTGAGTTCTCCTAAGGCACTGGACCACAAATTGAGCTCCTAGGCTCGGTTTGCCCGATTACTCGGGTGGCGAGGTAGTTGGCTAGTTACGGTTCTGTGTTACCCTGTGAACTCAGGTAATGTGTTATATCAAATAAATGCTTGATATAAATGTTTGTTCTTTCAAACCAATGTGCCTTGCTTTCTTGAGTTCTAAACTTGGGCCCTCCTCCATCTGAAGTTATTGCTACTCCTGAAGAACTGCAGATTACTGTAAATGTAATTCCTGCAGGAGTATTTTTCCTCTCATCAGGGACGTTACAATGTCAAATAAACGTTTTCTTTAAGGCTTGGCAGGAGCCTGAGATGAAGAGTCTGGTGACACTTGAAAGACTAACTCGTTTATTCTGGCAGACCAGAATTGTTAGTGCTTAAAGACTCGTGTGTGTGTGTGTCTATAATAGGCTAGCATGGTTTCCTCGCCCGAAATCAAACTCCTAAGTGTCATCATGCACAGCAACCGAGTCTGGTGCAATGGTCGAAGTGCCAAATTAACAGGGAGGTCATGGCAGTTGATGCAGGGCAAAATAGGAGATATCTCCCCTCCCCCATTTTCTCCGCCCTCAGCTCCCAGAGAGAATTGTAACGAGGGAGGGAGAAAGAATGAATTCTTGGCAGGATGCATGTCAGAAGGTGAACGTTTTGTGGAGATTCGGAGCAGCAACATCCCCTCGGCCTCGCATGATGAAGGCTGCAATTGTGCACTTGTCTCATCGACTTCACTGCAGCTTCCTTCTCAAAAGATCCGTGCAGGGTCGCATTGTTGACTCAGCTGGCCGGGGACCAATTCAACGAATATAGCCCGATTTAAACAGGTCTTAGGCAGGTCCTTGCAGAGGAGACCAGGCACGAAAGAAGTGGGGCATTTAGATCACTCAAGTTGTGTGGAAAAGGGCGTTTCAGCTTTGGTATTGCTTTTTGGGGATACAGCCTGTTCTTCAGACAGTCTAAAGGGGCCTGACCTGTTTTTGGCATCCCCGCCGCCGTTTGACTTCGGCGCTTTTCCTTCCAGGGCAGGAAAGCCAGCAGGCCACGGCGAGGGGCCTGCAGGTGCCTCCTCCGCTTCGCGCTCTTCACAGAAGGCTGCTTTCATCTACCTTCAGTAACAACGCGGAGCCGAGGAAAACAGGGAGAGGAGTTATGCCGGATCAACGTGGTTGGAAGCACTCAACCATCTCTCACAGTCCATAGCAGGATATAAATTCATAATGAATTCATTCATTGCTTCTGCATCGGCAGTTTTGCACTGCCTGCGTTCAGACAACTTGACAAAATCTGGTAAAGACGCAGGACAGATATATTCACACAACATGCCAAGCTCGGCTAAACTTGGGCTATTCAACGTGTTGTGTTAAGGTAGCCAGTGTTAACCCATAAAGGGGAGATAATATGATTGGCGGCCGTTTTTAGTTTTTCTGTTGCTCTAATAGGAAATCCGCAGGCTGAAAGCGATTAGAACGTCACTTTTCTCCCCGCTGCGGACACAGTATGCCTTTCGCTTGAGATAAATCCCATTAAAGTGAACATTGCTTCCGATCAGAGATAGGGGCTAAAAGTGGGGATTGTGTCGCCGCAGTGGCGCTCACATTCATTATTTCCACTACAAGCAAGGCTCCGCTGGAGCTGGCCTGGCGGGAAGACTCTGGGAGCAGTCGGCAACTTTAGCCATGGGATCAGCAAGGCAGGTGCAGTTTTTTCACCCCAGCCAGACTACCATGTAACACTGATCGGTTTGTGGATCGTGTATAAAAGGCACGTAACATCTTAAAATCTCGCAGGAAGCCAGTTTCCTTAGGCTAGTGCGACCTGACACCAGCCGCCCAGTTAAGTTAGGTTCCTGAACTATAGCAACATTCCCCAACCCGTGGATGAGGACGATGGGCTCGTAGTTCAGCACATTGAGGAAGCACCGGACTCGGCAGGCTGGTTTAAAACGAAGGCTACTAGAACCTTTTACTAATCTGTATTTTTCACCCCAAGAGAGGACAAGGGACGCGCAGAAAAAGCCAAACAGCCATTTTAACCATGATCAGTTTTTTTTTTATTGCTTGAGAACCAGAATGCTCATTTCGCAGTGAACCCGCCACACACAAACTCCTCCCAGCCCCAGGCGGCTCTGTGTCTTTCCACCCGCCCTTGACCTCCAATGGCTCTACTCCTGTAGGATCAGGGACATATTCCCGGGAGACTTTCTTTCCACCCTGCGGAAGTTTCTCTCCCTCTTTCCTCCTCTCGTTTCCCCTTCTTCTCCCTCCTCCCACCCCACCCGCCACAAAGCTTGATTTGTTCTCCAAAGGCATCTTCCGACTCCTGCCTCCGCCCGCTCCGAGCTCGGTAGTGTTCTCAATGAAATCAATAACGTGCTCCGTGTGTGTTTCTTCAACAGACTCGCTAATCACCTTTTAATGCTGTAGTCCGGTGGGGGGGGGGGGGAGCTTCAGCTTTCCCGACCCTCCTCTAGTCCGAGTTAACAAGTGCTCCCCGACGAGGGGCTGGTCCATCCCCCACCCCCCGGGTCTTGTGCCTGCTCTCCACTCACATGCTTTGGCACCAGAGCTGTTGCTTAGCGGTGCGATTGGCGCGGTGGACTGCTGAGCGCCCTCGCGGTACGTACACTGGGGAAAGACCCGTCGGCCCGAGCAGCTCTCAACTGGCACCGCAGTCTGCGGGGCTCACACCCGCCTCCTGAAACACGTGTCCGCACTGTTAGCGTTGAGCCTAGGCAGGTTTGCTCGAAGTAAAATAACTGGAAGTAGGGCTGCAAGAAAATTGGGTCGAGTCGCCACCCATCGGGTGGGACCTCCGCGTCTCCTTGACGGCCGTGGCTTTCCACGCGGAAGAAACGTGTTTCAGAAGGGTGTGTGAAGCGTCCAACACTCTCCCCCTCGTGAACTCTGCCTCCCTTCCTCAGTCTGCAAGTTAATCCCGAGTTGAATCACCAGTGGCAGAATTTCCTGCCAGACAAAGGGGGTACTGTTTGGACTTGTTTGGAAAAGTCTACTTCGTATCAGGAAAGACAGATCGTTTGTAATTATAAATTATTTCTATATCTGTGTATATATATATATCTCTATACACACTCACATACAATATATATATAAATATATACACGTATAGAAAGCAGCTGCTGTTGTGTGATTCAGAAACCATGGAACATGGCAGTATAGTAAATAACATGAGAAAACAAGTCTATAAAAAGGACAACAAAACAAAAAACCAAAACATACTTGGATCCTCTTTCCCACCCCCAAATATCACAGGGTCAAACAACAATAACACAGCAGGACTTCTATACAAGGCAATATACAAAATCCCAACCTGGCTTTAAGCTAGGAAAGGGTGATGAAAATGGTCTTAATGTTGAAGGTGTGTCTATATATATCTATATCTATATCTATATATATACACTCATTCCACATTGACCAACTAAAAACACAAACCTCACAGTGAAATCCAAAACACAAAACACTGTAACAAACTAGTGTGAGGATTTTGTTGTTGTTGTTGGTATGTTTTTGGCAACCAGACTGTAGCATAACATAGGCATTGACATATAAAAATAAAAAGTCCACTTTTGACGTCACAGGAATATACGAGACAGTGAGGTATGAGAGATTTTGGGGGGGGGGGGGACTTGTGTCCACGCCTGAAATAAGCTAGTGGAGCATAAAGAACCTAAAATAACAAGAACAGTAATAATAAAAGAAGAACAGGGCACGCAGGACTTGGATGGATGGCTAGAGCTGTCACAATTTAAGCGATGGGCAGGACTTTGAAGCCTTCCTCCTCCTCTTCCTCCTTCTCGCTATAATGAACTTTCCCGAAATATCTTCTCATGTCGCAGGCATCTTTTTCCTGTTGTAGAATTGACGGGCAGCTATTGTTTTGTTTTCAAAACCAAAAAGACTAAAAAATGAAACCAAAGAAGAAAGCAAACAAGCCCCACAAAAAGGAAGGTGGGTGAGAAAGGGGAAAGGAAGTATTGGAGAAACCAGACCATCAAAGGGAAGGAAGGGGGAGGAAAGAAGGAGATAAGAAAAATCTAACGTGATATTTACCACCACGTCACTGCACGACACAACACTTGTGCATATTGGCAATAGGTTTACCTGCCCCAGCGGCTATTCGAAAGGACAGGAACACGGGCTGTGGAGGAAAAAGGAGGGGGCAAAAGCAGGTTAAAAGGTGGGCCTGCCACAGGCTGCCATGACAAGTCTGCTTGAATGCTTCTAGGGAGCCGGCCCTATCAGAGGCGAGGTGTTAGATGGCTTGCTCCAGATGATGTGCCAACAGGCTGGATCCCAGGAGGTGGCCCAGTACCTTGGGTCAGGATTCAAGGGAAAGGGGCTAAGCTCAGCCCCTCTGAAACCAAGGATTTTAGTGGGTCTGCTCTAGACATCACTCAGCCTGGATCTGGTTTGGCCTCCATCTTCTGAGGTGAAGGAAAGAAATCCCCAGTCTGTCCAACATCACCAGAGGAAACATCATTCTCTGTTATTAGTTTAAACCAGAGCTTTCCAATAATGAAGTAGTAAAGTCTCCTTTGAGTTAAGGATCTCTACCACTGGTGACTTCATGGATATGTCCAAGTAGTTTTCTTAGCAACAATATGGAGGTGGTTTACCACTGCCTTCTTCCAGGATGCTGTTCCCTGCCTTCCTAGACTAGCCTTACCTCCCTGGGATTCTCTTTCAAATACCTGTAAACCTTATCAAAATATGTCTGTTGAAGCACACAAGGCTGTTTTCCTTCTGCATGCAGCTTTAGGCAAAAAGCACCATGGGGCTTTCTGCCAAGGAGCAGTGTAGTGTGGGCTTTCTTTCATTCTACTGCTCCAGTGCCCATCCAAGGATGCAGCTAACTATATTTTCACTGCTTTCCAAGATGCTTCAGAAAAACCATTGCTTTTCAGATCTGGGAGAACAGTTTCCAGCAGGCTGTTTTTTTATCATGCTTATTCACCCTCTTCCCTCCCTTTCCATTTTTATCTCTCTATCCTGTTCCACAGAACCCTCTGAAAAGTGAAGGCTTTTTGCCTCACCACTCCTCCTTCACCCTACAGGTTTCCTCAACTCTTTTTTATCCAGATCCTATTGAAATATACCCTCAAATAAGTCCTAATTTGTTCTCTGCGTTTTATTCTAAATGAGAGTGCATTCTTTACAACAGCCCTAGAATGCTTCTAGATGGACAATTTTGATTAAACAGTAGCCTACAACTTGTATTTCATGTGAATGTTTAATGGAAGAAAAAAGAAAGAGGCAGGAAGAGATCCTTGGATCTCCTGTAAAATTTAGTCTGTAAAATTCCATGGACTAGTTTCTAATACAGTGGTACCTCGGGTTATGAACGCCTCTGCTTACGAACTTTTTGGGTTGCAACCAGCTCCGGCCGCAAAAATTTATCTCAGTTTGCGAACTCCACCTCGGGGTACGAACTGGATACGTGGCCATTTTCCGCCGTGCCACGTGGTCCGCGGCCATTTTCCGCCCGTGCCACGTGGTCCGCGGCCATTTTCCGCCCGTGCCACGTGGTCCGCGGCCATTTTCCGCCCGTGCCACGTGGTCCGCGGCCATTTTTCCGCCCGTGCCACGTGGTCCACGGCCATTTTTCTGCCATTGACGCGTGGTCCGCGGACGCCGGAACGGATTAATGGTAATTACATTGAACCTTATGGGAAAATTTGCTTCGGGTTGCGAACAAATCGAGTTGTGACCAGAATCACGGAACAGATTAAATTCTTAACCCGAGGTACCACTGTACTGTATTAACAACAGCCACAAAAAAGCTATAGGACAGCTATTCTGTTTTCACCCCCCTGTAATGGATTTTTTTTCTGTTTTGAAAAAATAAAGAGTGGTTTGCATATTCAGGACACTGTTATCTGGATTTTTTCATAATACTATGTGAATAGTTTATGCAGAATAATTCTCATTAAAAAAATGTGTCTGTAAGTAGTCTGGGCAACTGCACAATCCCTGCCTAGAATCCTTCCCAGCCTTCCCTGTCCCACCAGGCCCATAATCTGCCTGGTTATGAACCAGAGGTCAGTGTCTTTCCAGATCCAACTTAAAAATCCTTCCCAGCAGCTGTCCCACCCTGCCTGACCTGCCATAGATACATTGGGGTCTTCATACCAGAAGTAGATAAAGTTACCTTGTGGTCCCCCATGCAGACGTTTGGTCCAATGTGGTCATACACCACTTGCCGTTCATCATTTTCTGACTGAGTGAAACATAAAAGAAGCTTCTAGTCAGTACTGATACTTTGTGGAAAGCATTTGCCCAGAGATCAAAAACATAGTTGTATAAATCAAATTAACTGAAGAATAGTTTTGCATTTATTTACAATGCATTTATATTTGTAAATATGGGTCATATGAATAGCATCACTACAATGTCGCACTCTGATACTATTACAATATTTGGCTTAAATGTAACTTTAGCCATAGATGGAAAAAGCAGTTCAGTCAGTGAGTTGTTGCAAGATCTGGCCCTGGACATTAATCCACAACCATTTAGGAACTTAAGAGGGCAGGTCATATTTTGACCAGAATCCTGGAAGTATGACTATCGAACAGAATGATATTTACTTCTAAAGAGGCATATACAAGTTTGGATTGCTAATGTTAAAAATGACACACTCCCACTCTTCAAAACAAAGCAACTTGCTGCATTCAAAGAAGTTTCCAAATGCACCCATTATTCTTCCAAAGTCTACAGAGCATAAACTTGCACTGACTTAAACACTTTTCAGTTCTGTTACTACACATCAAACAATTTCCAGTCAGCAAATACAAAAGAGGAGAAGGCTTCTGCTTCCACAGAGAACTGGGGATTTCAGCAGCTCTTCTTGCATTCCATGCCTTCTCTAAAACTAGCAAAGGGGCATCTGGCTAGCATCCAGCCAAAAGCCCATTTCAATGTTATTTCATTGAGTGATTTTTAAAAATGACAGGTCTTAAAACTGTTAAAATTAGCTAAATTGAAACCACAGCTGGAAACACTTATCCTCTGACGATGCAGTCATTAATACATATTCTATAAGGCACTGTCAACAGATCAAAGCTATTAATCAATTAACTTGTAAGATTTTCACTGGTCAGTTAATTAAAATAAATAGGCCAATATCTTAATACAGGTGACTCTGAATTAATGAACCTATGTTTCTCTTTAGTACATGAACTAAGGATGAAACCTCATATACAATAAATTGAATTCACTCCAGCATAAAGGCATCCACCTCCAACCTAACCACATTGGTGTGGTAGAAAGGCTCATTGAGTTCAACTGGTTTGAATGGAGTAACTTTAATATTATTTTTAAATTGACAAAAGCACCTAGAGTATTTTCAATCCTGCGGTCTCTATTGGAAACATTTGTCAATCTTAGTTTTTTAAACTCCTATTGTTCATTCACCATTAAAAGTCTTAATTTATTAGGACACTGATTAAGATGATTTATGCTTCCAATTTAATCCTTTTACCAGAATAGGTATGAACTCTGGTTAAATTTTGTTAGCTATTGAAGAAAAAATGGAAATAATTTAGAAGGAGGGAAAAAGGAACAACGTGATATTCATGTCATTTATGGAAAGAACCGTTTCTTCTTCAAGATCTATTTCTAAATAGATTAAGTTATTTGGGATTAAGTTTTGATTTCTGTGGATCTGGCTTTCAACTAGATGTTAAAAGAACTATAAGCTTCAGAATGAAGAGTGAAAACATTAACATCAATGATAGCTTTGCCATTGACTTAAGTAGAATTTTTAATTTTTATATATGCATATCCATCTCAAAATGAGTTGCAGCTGAACATTATTTTTTCCTACCCAGCATTATTTCTGTCCTGTACTGGCACTTTATTCCCTTCCTTTCAGACAAATAATGAAATCGACACAGCTTTCGCTACTGCATCGACCACCCCAACCGTCTGCTTTGTTTATCCAGCATAATGACCTTGCTAAAGCAATCACTTAAGAGGGAGACTGCCTTGCAATTTCTCAGGCTGGTTAAACTGGGAGATAATTAAATCTGGAACCCACTGTCTCTCCCCAGTTCTTTCAAACATACGTACATGCGCAGCTGTGCTTGCAAATAGTTTACCACCCTAATTTATTTCAAATGAAAAACCGTCAAGCTTTCTCTCATCTGTAATCAAGTCAAGTTTGACCGGGTAAGAACTTTATATATAAACAGCCACATTTGGGACTATAAAGTTAAAACTGAATTATTTTTAATGCAGTAAGGAAGCTTAAGGTCACATTTGCTTCCTAGCATGCTTACCTAGAAATCTGTATCTTTATCTATCTATCTACACACACACACACTTAACCTTCTGCATTGCATGCATGAACACTTTCCAATATTTCAAGCTCATAATGCCACTGCTATCGGAAGTGGAGATACATTCATCAAAAACGACTTGATAATTTACAAAGGCAGCATCAAATTGTAGATTTTCAAGTGCATAATCTTTAGACAGATAAACAAATTACAGCACCGCATGAACAGAAACACGCTCCACTCAGCTGAGCATTCATTACGCTATGCTCTCAGGCAGTTCTGAGACTCCCAAACAGCGGGCAACCTTTGGTGTGTTAGGGCTCAGCAAGCATAAAATAACATGCTAGGGAGGTAACGGACCATGGCATGATAAATGAGGTTGTGCTAAAGCTGTTTACAGCCCCATGTCTGTACAATCTGTAAAGCCTACTGTGTGGAGCTTGGTGGCTACGGCTGTCTGCTAATTTGGGCATAGATAAAACTCTCGCCTCTACAAACAATTGCCAAACAAAACTGCAGGGCTCACATTGCGCATTTGTAAAATATTACTTCCACTACTTCCATGTAGCACTTCAAAGCTAGAAGAGTGCTTTAAAGCTTGTTTGCCAATAAATCACCAGATCCCAATTTATCCCAATTTACAAATGGGAAACTCAGACTGAGAAACAGTGACTGTCCCTACTGGATTTTAGAGGCAGCACTCGTATGGTATGGTTTTAATAGCTGTCTCTCCATGTACAAGAAATTTAGCAGGTGAAACTTTTGTCCAGTACAGTTCTGGGAAAATTCACTATGGATTTTTTTAAATCTGGCCCCAGCAGTTAAGAGCAGTGGAATGCTGTCAGAAAAAGAAATCCATTCTATGCATTCTATGCATTAGTTCCCAGCAAAGAAAAACTTCAAGTATGCCCAATCCAAGTAGATCTGCCCTGGACTAAATTAGCAGCTCTAGTTATATCATGAACCATTCCAGTATCTTAATCATATGTGGAGAAATTAAAGATTACTAGAAGTAGAAATTAAACATGGAAAGTTATTTCATATTTTTTAAATAAACTGAGCACTCAAATAATGAGCTTCAAAATGAAGGGTAGAAATACAGTACTAATATCAATGAATTGCTAATAACCTCAACTGAGTTTGAGGGAAATTCTCTAGTGGAGAATCTGAATGATTACATTTTAACTTTCAAATGTGATCAGACAGCTGTGTACTTCCAAGGCATCTTTAGTTGGTTTCAAGAAATGTCAAGGCAGAGCAATCTGAATTATAGTAGAGGTTGCAACTCTACTATGCAATGCTGTCCTAGTAGCTCAAATGAGGTGGTGAGGACTACTAGTGTGGGCATCCTAAGAATAGTACAGATCAATGTTTCTCAACCTCAGCAACTGTAAGATGTGCAGATTTCAATTCCCAGAATTCCCCAGCCAGCATGCTGTCTGGAGAATTCTAGAAATTGAAGTCCACACATCTTAAAGTTGCTGACGCTGAGAAACACTGCTATAGATGGATGCCATTCTTAGCTGGGATTAAAACTGGGCACCTCCTTACGCTGACCTGATGAGCTATACTGCTGAAACATTCAGTTTAGGCTTTCGAGTACAGAAACCAGAAAGAAAAACATATAATCAAACTGCCACTTTTTAAAAAGCACACTTGAATCATGTGTTTGTTTTATTCTTCCACTGCAATGTGAACATCAGGTGAACATTCATGGTGGACACCTTTCTGAGTGCCAGATATATAGTCTTTCTCTCTCTGAGGCTAAGAGGTTTTCAGTCATTTGTTTGCTTTCTCTCTCATTAGTTTTATGTGCAATAGACTAATTTTCTTTGTTTAAAAATAAAAACTGGCAGAAAATCACATCAGTTACTGCTGAAATTCTGTGACATGATCTGAAAGAGGGTCCATGTGACCTCTGGACTGCCTACTCTTGATTTAAATAATGAGACCAAGTTGACCTGGCAAATACAATGCTATTTTGCTGGTTTTGCAAGTGCTCTTACAGCCTACTGAATCCAGTGTCTCTCTCCAGGATGCTTTGGATTGCATTTCCCACCATCCTTGACCAATGGCCATCCTGACTGGGACTCATGGAAATTGTAATCCAAAATAACTTGAAGGCACCACTTTGTCTTAGTTCTGTCTGGAATGTCAGCATCTTGTCACACTTTCAACAACAACAACAACAAAAAATTCAGACCACAAATATTTTTATGATACAAAGCTTTTATGGACTAAGAGCTACTTCAACACATCCATGAAGCAATATCCTTATTTGGCAATTTATACATATTCAACAATTTAAAGAAAGAAAATATAGAGAGAGGTCAGAATGAATTGTAGGACAAAAACAAAACCCTAAAACCAAATTGTGAGCATTATATTAAACGTTAACGTTACGCAAGATAAACCCAGTGTTTATAACACAGACATCAAAGTGTTGCTGATTTAGAGCATCATATAATAAACTCTGATAAATTCTAAGCATTGGTTCTAGTGAAACAAACTTTTCCGTAAGGAACATACATTAGAGATATCCAGATTTAGCTTATGCTTTACATGACTTAGAAGTTCAGCTGGTGCAGGGTACAACCGCATATTGGTGAAGTAAGGTGACTGGAATATGTGACCCTTATAATGCTACCTGCTGCAGTGGTTACCTGTATGTTTCTGAGCCAATTCAAAGTGATTGTTAAAGCTTGGATCAAATTGCCTTCATCTATATGAACTGTTTCAACATTTTAAGACCGAAGATGATGACCTTTTCCCAAAATGTTGCCATGCTTATAAAACACCTCACCATCTAGAGTTTTTCAGGCTTCATCACTGCTAGCTATTTTATAAAAAATAACAGAAAACATTTATTTATTTCAACAACATTCCTTTGAGTAAATTGTATGGCCCAGCTGAGCCTGGAGTTGACTTAATATTTTGGAAATGGTGTTCTTCATTTTTGTAACAAGTTTATTTTAATATTGGTTTTATTAATATTGTATTCATTTTATACATGTAGGTCACCGTGATATGATGTTTATTTAAAGGTTGCTTAAGAATATTTTAAATAAACAAGCAAACGTATTTGCCATTTAACTAATACTTCTACTGAGGGTAAAAGAGATTTGCAATCTACAGTATATTAGTGGCAAAATGCTAGAGTGATGATTCTTGTGTGAATGGGATATCTAGTAGCCCCTATGAAAATGTTTCTCTGAAAAAAATCCACATGGCAATGGCAAGATCTGGTAATCAGAATTCTAGCTCTGGCTGTTCAGAATATTCCATGTGGTTACAGCACAGGAAAACAGAATTTGTGTATGTATATATATATGTGTGTGTATGAGAGAGCGGTAGAAAGAGGTAGATTAGGTGAAGGTGAACAGGAAGGGAAGGTTCAGTTCAATTTCATTTATTGCTTGAAGAGATGTTTGGAATGTCTGGAAAATGTAGGTACATTATTTGTAAAGACTGTGCTGACATAGAGTCCTATAGAGTCCATATACAATGAATGGATTTTGATATACAGAATAACCCAAGATCACTTCTAAATAACAGAGATCTGAAAGTAGTGGATATTTAAAATCAAGAACTATTTTATTCTTGAGGTACACACAGAGAGCTTGAACTCCAGGGCTTTGTTTAAATAACTGAACAAAAAAATACCCTCTAATCAAACCAAATGAAATTTATCATTGGGGCTTTAGCAAATGAACCTGGAAAAGGAAAGAAATGCAGCTACCCAGCTCAAGTGCCTACTGTAAACTTCTTATAAAAGTCTTGGATGAATTATACCTAGTAAACAGCAATATGTATTCTGATGATTCATTTTGACAAGAGGCCGTACTTGCCACCTCTCGTGATCTTCAATGTACTAGAGATCCCTTGACACAGAGCTGCATTCACAAATGTCCTGCACTACTTGATGTTTATGATGTTCAAGCCTTAGCAAACAATCACAGCACTCATTTGTTCTTTAGCTGTTAAAATTCTCTGGTGTTACTTCCAAATGCTTAGGATTAGAGATGTGCTCTGAAACCAAATGATGCTATGTTCGCTTTTAGGATGGGAGTCAATACCTTCCTCTTCAGTCAGGCCTTCTGAGTATAACTTGGTGTGCCATCTATATAGCTTTTAAACAACTTCTTCTTCTCCTTCTCCTCCTCCTCCTCTCTCCCTCCCTCTCTCTCGCCATATAGGGCCTTAAAGGTTAAAACCAACACTTTGAATTGCACTCAGAAGCCTACTGGAAGCTATTGCACAGCCTGCAACCCAAATTATATAGCTGTATTAGCTTTCACTAATCAGCATGCAGGCCATTATTTTCTGCACCAATGGGAACTTCTATGTTGTCTTCTAAGGCAGACCCACTGTACTTGCAATAGGTCATACATGTTGTGATAAGGGAGTGAGTCAAACTTTTCTATTTGTTAGCTGTCTTGAGTACCCAGCAGGTGAAAAGGTAGGATATAAATTGAAAGAATTTGTATTCTTCAAGAGGTGAATTGGGGCCCAGAACTGTTTTTTCTTGGTCACAGCACTTGTTATATGAAACATCTTGGTATCAGAGGTTCAGCCCCCCCTGCCCCCATGTTTTCGGAAGGCTTTAAAAAGTATTGTACTGATAAGTTTTTGATATGGATGATGGAGCTAGGCTGCCTTGGTATACTTTTTTAAAAAAGATTTGTATTTCCCTTGTTTGTAAACTGCCCTGAATCCATGGAAGTGGGTAGAATACAACTAACTGTATAATAACATACATACATACATACACATCCCCAACTGTTTCAAGGAAATTCTTACCTTCAAAATGAGTTCTTTGGCAGAATGTGACATAAGAATTCTGTCACACCAAGCTGGACATCTAGTGTTCATATATTGCATTCCCTGGCTACAATCTTCACTATATGGATAGCTGGGAAAGAGAGAGGAAACAAACAGAACATCTGTTAGCAATCCAAGTTCTTTTAACTTTTGCAAGACGTATTTATCAGTCATCCATTCTATTAAACTCTGTAAAAACCAAGCAAATGTGCAAATGTTTTCCAATGTAGCTACTACTCAGTCTCCAGCCCTAATCTCTTTTAATGTTCAGCACTGTTTAGGGTAATTAAAATAAACAACAGGTCTGCTGCTATGGAAATACAACATACCAACATAACACATTATATAAGATGCAAAGGGCTATCTTAACATGCCAGACAGGATGTAGTTGCTAGTTCTGGGCCACTGGATAGCATGCATTTTCCTTTATTTCTGGCAGCACTCTTACCTCTCTTCAGGAAGGCACATATGTGCATATTGCTGGAGGGAGGATGTTATCTTGAATATGAGACTGGGGACTTGGGCACTTTCTGCTCTTAAGCAGTGCTTAAGATCAGAAAGTGATCTTGAGCGTGTGAATATCTCTGCTGCCAACCATCCTTAAAAGTCTGTCAAAAAGACCTTCCATGAGTACCATCACTCATTATCTGCAGCAGTGCCAAGTTTTCTTTTTTCCATTTCCTATATAAGAAAAGGACAATCTCATGGTAACTGAAGGCTGCAATTAACATTTTTGGGAAGGCTGAGGAGTGCAGCAGGCATTGCAGTCATGTGAAGTCACTCACATGGGCAGTAGCAGAGTTTTTGGTTTTCTTCTTGAAACTGAGAGGGATGGTTAGGGAATTAAAAAAAAAAATTCAGCCAGTTTTTAAGCATTAATTCTAATGCTACCATTTTCACATATTTCCTTCTTCAATAAATAATACTGCTGAGTTTTACCAGTTGGGGCCACAGAGATTATATGGGGGGCACACAAAGCAGGATGCTTTGCAGCTGTAAGTGGCTCTGCGATCTCAGGTAGCATCATTCAGAGTTCACACACACAGCAACAAATTACTATTACAATACTATTACTATTAAAGACCTATTACATTTCTTTTAAATTTTGCTCTTCTTTATTTTCAGGATGTACAATCAGTTGTACATTTTGTTTTGAAGTCCTTTGGAAATAAGTTAAGTTAAAGCTTTAACAATGTCTCTTACAGAAGGAGTCTCCAACATATTTAATATAATTTCGTATTTTGCTTTATTTGCTCTTAACTTACAAGAACAACATAAATTGAACTAGATATAGAAAATATGACACACTTTTAAGTTACTGTATTAATGCTAAGATTTATTTAAAAGGAAAAAGGCTGGAAACTGCATTGGAGAAGGAACAAATAAAAAGCATTTGAAATCTAAAATGGCATCTTCCTGATTCTTGGAGAATAACAGATCATATAAAGTCTGATCAAAACATGATTTTGTTTTACTTGAATCTTATTTTGTGTTGGAAAATGAATTCCTCATGAAGAACATATTAAGGCTTGAAAGTCTGCAGCACTTTAATATTTAGTTCTATTCCAAAACCCTTTTGTATAACCTGGGCTTTCACCAAATGTACATTCAGGAGTTTCATGGCAAAGATGCTCATGTCATCAAAATGTTAATTACTTTCACACTTAACAGTTTTAGATAAAGATTTTATTATATCATTTGGTCTTAACTCGATTTAAGTCAAGTTGTATTATACATTATCCTCAGTGCACATACTGTAATTCATTCTGATTATCAACACTCTAAGTACTTAACACCATTAAAAGAACACATCGACATGGGACAAATTGGAAGGAGTGATTTTTATTTTTAAACAGCAGAGGTGTTGACTGAATTGTGTGCAGAAAGTGAGAGAATTCTTGGAAAAATTCAAAGAAGAAATGGAGGAAATACAAATGGATGTGACAGTGACAGATGAGACTAAACAAAAGTCTCAACAGGTGCAACAGGAAATTGAAAAGGATGTTACTGCATTAGGTGCTACAGGTATTGACTTTTCTAAATTTTTGGCCTAATTATGAAGTACAAACGCTTAACATGGAATATATATGGAGCAAATGGTCCTCAAAAGAAAAAAAAATCATTATTTGAAAAAATTATAACAAGATATAATTTGCTACAAGAAACATGTATTAGAAAAAAGGAGACAAAATATTTGATTTACAAAAATTTGGGTGAAGAATTTATTTCAGCAGGACAAAACAAAACAAAACAAAAGGAATGGAGTTGTTTTATATATAACCCAACTACAACTAGAACTTATGAACATTGTGGATATGATGGGAAGTTAATTTGTATGGGGTTAAGACTTTGATATTGGGAATTTATGCTCCAAATGAGGACAAAGTAACATTTTATAAAGGACTTAGGGGTAGACTAATAGACTTTTCCTATGAAAATTGGTGTCTAATGGGGAATTGGAATGGAATGGTTTCCCCACAAGAAGACAGAATGACTGAGAAAAATATTAAAATTACATAAGGTAAATTACCAAAGATTTTCTTTGATTTGCTGGATAATTTAGAGCTTGTTGACATATGGAGACACAAACATGGTAATTGAAAAGAGTATACTTATTTCTCTGAAAGACACAGATCTTTTTCAAGAATAGATATGATTTCGATTTTGAAGAATTTGGCTACTAATGTTCATAAAGTAGAGATACTACCAAAGTTTTTTTAAGACCATAACCCAGTGAGTTTGGTTTTTAAAAAGAAAATTAGTTCTTTTAGATGGAGGTTAAATGAAATGCTGTTTGAAAAAGAAATAATAGTAGAGGACTATAAAAAGAAATTAAAATAATTTTTTGAAAATACAGTGGAACCTCGGTTTACGAACTTAATTCGTTCCGTGACTCTGGTCGCGACCTGAATTGGTTGCGACCCGAAGCAAATTTTCCCATAAGGTTCAATGTAATTACCGTTAATCTGTTCTGGCGTGGAGGACAGGGAGGCGCTATTGCTTGGAGGGAGAGTCCCCCTCCCTACGACCACGTGTCAGGGGTGGAAAATGGCCACGGATCACGTCAGGGGTGGAAAAATGGCCGTGGATTATGTGTCAGGGGCGTAAAAATGGCCGCAGACCATGTGTCAGGGGTGGAAAATGGCCGCGGACCACGTGTCAGGGGCGGAAAAATGGCCGCGGACTACGTGTCAGGGGCGGAAAATGGCCGCGGACGTGTCAGGGGCAGAAAAATGGCAGCAGACCACGTGTCAGGGGCGGAAAATGGCTGCGGACCACGTGTCACGGGTGAGAAAATGGCCGCGGACCACGTGTCATGGGCGGGAAAATGGCCGCGGACCGGGTCACGGGAGGGAAAATGGCCGCGGATCCTGTTCATAACCCGAGGCGGAGTTCGCGAACTGAAGCAAAATTTTGCGGCAGGAGCTGGTTGTCACCTGAAAAGTTTGTGAACAGAAGCGTTCGTAACCTGAGGTTCCACTGTAACCTTAATAAAAGTACAGATGTAAGGATGGTTTGGGACGCAAGTAAAACTTTCATGAGAGAATATTTTATACAACATAATAGTGAACTTAAAAAGAACAGGCAAGAGAAAACACAAGCTACTTTGGATGAGATATAAAGAAAAGAAGAATTAAAGAAGCTTCCAGAGAAGATTAAGTATTACCCAACAAATTAAGCTTCTACAGAGACAATTGTCTATGTTTAATTTAAGAGAAATGAAAATAAAAATGAATTATGCAAAACAAAAAAAATGAGTTTGCAAACAAACCAGGGAAATGGCTGGCATACAAATTACAAAAAGAAAAAGAGAAGAAAATGATATTAAAATTACAAGAGGGAAATACTGTAATAACAAATAATGTGAACATTCAAAAAATATTTTATCAATATTACTCTAATTTATATAAAGGACAAGAAATTTCCATGGAGAAAATGGATGAATATTTAAAGAAACAAAATTTACTAAATTATTACAAATGTTTTGAGGATGAACTCTTACAACTTTTACGATTTGACTTCAACAAGAAAGTACTGGCCGATATAATTATTAAATAATGATTATAAGTTGTTTACAATGATTTTGGCTGAGAGGTTGAAAATAATTTTGCAAGAATTTATTCATGAAAATTAATGTGAATTTTTACCTAAAAGACAGTTAAGGGATAATATTAGAAATGTGTTGGGCATTTTGGAATATTTTGAGCAACATAATGAAAAATGAGCTGCATTGATTTGAACTGGGCTTTCCTGTTTAAAGTTTTGGAAGATATGAACTTTGGAGAGAATCCTATTAAAGGGTAAGATCAATTTACACCTCACAGAAAGCACAAATAATTGTTAATGGAGAACTAATAAAACCCTGTGAGAAACAAAAAAGGGACAAGACAAGGATGCCCGTTGTCTCTGCTCCTGTTTATTTTAGTTCTTGAAGTACTGAACAGAGATATAAGACAAGATAAAAGAATTGCAGGAGTAAAGATTAAAAGAGAAACTTATAAGCTAAAGGCATTTGCTGATGATTTGGTGCTAGTTTTGGAGAATCTGTTAAAGGGAATAGAAATATTAATGGGAAATTAAAAGAATTTGGTATGCTAGCAGATTTTAAGATTAATAATCAGAAGATGAAGATGTTAACAAAAAATATGAAAATAGAGGATCAAATAGAACTGATGGAGAAAACTGGTTTTAAGACTGAGAAAAAGTAAAATATTTGGCTATCACTATGACAAATATGAACTGTATGTTATTTTAAAACAATTATGTTAAGACATGGAATGAAATTAAACAGGACATGCTAAGATGGGAGAAACTACAGCTGTCACTGTTGGGGAGAATCTCTGTGATAAAAATTAATGTTTTGCCTAGAATGATGTTTTTGTTTCAGATAATTCCTGTTTGGACAACTGATATACCATTTAAACAATGGCAAATCTATATCTATCTATCCATCTATCTATCTATCTATCTATCTATCTATCTATCTATCTATCTATCTATCTATCCATCCATCCATCCATCCATCCATCCATCCATCCATCCTTTTCTCCTGGGACTGATGGATAAACAGTTAGAAAAGAGCCACAGAACACTGTTTTTATATATGATAACTGCAGCAAGATTATTATATGCACAAAGATGGAAAGATTTGGCAATACCTACAATGGAGGAATGGTTGGTGAAGATGGTGAAGAAGACTTGCTGAAGTAGCTAAATTGACTTCTTTGTTTAGAGAAAAGACAATATCTACATTTATTGGTGACTGGAAACCCCTTATAGAATTTTTGGATAAAAAAGAAAAAAATGAACCTGTGATTTATGGTTTTGATGATTAGGCAGGATAGATTATAAAAGGAAGAGAGTCATGAAGTAACCTTAGAGAGGTTAAAACATAATTGTACTTATAACTGCTGTGAAGAAGATTGGAAGCCACTTCTTCATATCTTTATACCTTTTTTTCTACTTTTTTTCTACTTTTCTTCTTTCTCTTTTTTGCACTTTTAGCTTTTTCTTTTCTCTCTCCCTTTTTCTTTCTCCTTTCTCATTCTACTTTAGTTTGTATTAGTTCTTATTATTGTTAAAACTCTCAATAAAATTATCTGTCTATCTATCTCAACATGGATCTTTTTAAGCAAGAAATTCAGTACATCAAACCCTCTAATAGCTGCACACTAGATCTCTACTTCATTATTGTTGATATTGTATCAGTTAAAAACCATTCTGAAGCCTGCCTATTGCCAATTTATTTAGCAAAAATAATGGTGATATAGGAACTTGATTGCTTGTATATGATGCAGGCTAGCACTTAAAACTATAATACAGGAGTTGGTAACTTTTTCTTGGTCCCAGGTGCCAGAAGTGAAGAAGATCTCAGATCTAGCAAGATCACCAAATCTTATGAGAATTCAGTGATCTTGCCCCCAAATCTCACAAGATTTGGAACTTTTGGCAATTTTCATTTTGTAAAACTATTTTTATTTTATTTTAAGGTTCCGGTAGGTACCATACTGCCAATCCCTATAAATTCTAACCTGTAGAATTACAAATAAATCTCTAGTTTAATGTGGACAATAATCCACACGATTCATATAATAATAGTTAATATAGCTCTGCTGAAAAACATAACACATTTTTTCTTGATAACATTGGATGCCAGGAGTTTTGGGCTTAGGCAATCACTCCATATTTTGCTCAAGATCAAAGTAGATATTATATACAAAGGCATATTATGAAACCAGATGCCCCTTTTGCTGCTTGAGAAATTGCTTCAGTAGGGTATTAGCAGAGAGAGGGCACATTTTTGCTGCTGTGTTCCTGATATTGCTCCAAATGAAACCTCATGATATAAGTGGGATTGTCATTGGGCTGGTGAACTAAAAGGTAGAAAGTACATGAATGGAACCAGGTAAGACTTCTTCTCTGTCAATTTCTCTGAATCCAACTATCTCATTCTAAAGATTTTCAATAATGTTGTGTTGAAATCTGTCTTCTGATTACCCAAGGTTTTCTTACCCTACAAAACGAGATTCTGTTTTTTGGGGGGACTTTCGGGGAAGCAATGGCAGACTGAAGACGGCTTTGCAAGAGCAGAGCCAACAACCGTAGTGGAAAGAGGAGCCGGTGAATGGATTGGCTCTTCAGAACTCCTCTCTGGAGCAAGGAGAGGACCAGGATTGCCCACAAGTGCTCCATACAGTGGGTCCCTGAGAGGAGACCATAAGATAGTGGTCTCCAGTGGGTTTTAGAGGTCTGGGAGCTGGAGGAAAGTCATCTCGCCTAAGCTGCATTTCGGTGCCTTCAAAAGGACACTGGGTTTACTTACTTCCTTTCTTAACCATTTTAGAAAATTGCTTGTTAATGGCTTTTTGGATGTTAAGAACATTCAGAACAGCAAGTTTCATTATACCGGGTGAATTTCCTTCTATCTCTGATGAAAGAAGTTTGATTAAAAAAAATTTTTTTTAATAAAGAGCAAAAGGGTGGCTAGAACATTGATTTTGGAAATTTAAGAATGGATTAAAGGGCCAGATAGACTTGAAATAAGTTTTTGAAATTAATTACAAGAATACTTTCTGTGGGTTGCTTAAAATTTTACAAAATACATACAGTATATGAAGATTTTGAAACTAACTATAAGAAATCTTCCTGTGGGAAAGTGTTGTTGATTAGGAAAAAAAATGACAAGAGGGGACTTTGAAGGTTGACTAGAGGGAACCAGAGAGAACTGAAGATTATAATTAAAGGAGAAGAGACCCATTAATACAGAATAGAGCAATATTATTTGACTGTGGAAGAATTCAAGGCTATTTGGGAACAATGCACTCAAAAATTATTCTTAAGAATGTCTACTATAAAAAAGGATTCAAAAGAAGTTATGGAAGAGGAGCAGGTTTTACTGGATAAAATGAAGACTGAGGCTGATTTGAATGTGGATCTGAAAATAGATTTAAAAATGTCAGGCTGCAAGAATTATAGGGAAAACAATTTTACACTGGATCTACAAATAAAACCAGCTGATGTCTTAATAATTAAAGGGGACATACAAATAATAAATCAGAAGAGTAACTTGGATAGCTTTCTTATCTTGGATTTACAAAAGAGACATGTTAAACTTTTGAAGGAATTTCTGAGAGGAGACAAAGAGAAAATGAAAAGAAATCAATTTGTGGGACACTATTTGAAGGGATTAAAGATTAAGATTCTTAAAATAAACAGAAGGAATACAAAGTGGGTTTATATGATTGAGATTAAAATATATATGTTGTTGTTTCTGGTACCGCTTAATGGACTTTTTTTTTACTAGGACTGAATTACGAGGCTTTAAAGATAAAGAGATAAGAGATAAGATATGGGAAGAAGAGATGTTTTTGTTGTATTTTTAGAAAAAATGATAAGTTACTGTGTTAAAAGTAAAGTAAAAGAATATAAAACTGATTTATTTGATTAAGGTTAAAATATATGTTATTTCGGGTAACTCTTAATGGACTTTTGCTGATTAGGACTGGAAGATGAAGCTTTATAATGTGTTTATTGATAAGAGATGGGATATGAGAAGAAGAGATCTTTTGTTGAAATATCAGAGAAGGCGATAAGTTACTGAAGTTGCTTGTACTTGTCTTGATGGAGGGGGAAGTCATTTCTTTATATATCTTTTCTCTTTCTTATTATTTTTTCCTTTTTTCCTGCACTTTGTATTTTTTCTTTTTACTTTTTATATTCTTCTTAGTTTGAATTAGATTTTTATCTTTATATTTGTAAACTTCAATTAAAATATTATAAAAAAGGAGTTCTGTTTTTATATCATGTTCTCAGGATTGTTGACAAATTACATTTGAATTTCTTTTGGTGATTATTCTGAGCTTTATTGTTGGAAGTGGTGGTGGCTGTTACCACTGGTATTTTCAGTTGTTCCTCTTTCCATAATGCTAAAACCTCCATGACTGTCCACATCACCTAATATGGAAAAGGGTATTGTGAGGTGTTCTCTCATAATGACTTCCCTTGGGACTTAACTGAAGTGTAGGAAGTTAGGGACACTGCAGACTGCTGGAAAAATAGGTGGAAGACTAGAGAGTCACAAACACTTGTTGATCATCTTGTCAATAAAATGGTGCAAGAACAGCACATTCTACCCCTGAAAATATTACTGAATGTTTCTTCTCCTTTAAAATAAATGTTGCAATAAATTCTCTTTCAACAAGCTGAATGAGTACCAGTAGGGGGAAAAAAAAGAGAAGGGAAATAGTTCTGCATGGCATTGCTTTTCAGGCAGGAATGCACTGGGTTTCACCTAGCGGATCAATGACTCATATGGGTAATGCAAGTTTAGAGCATCCTATTTATTTATTAAATTTATATGCTGCCCATCTCCCCCAGAGGATAATCTTCAATTATCCACAGGAAGAGCAGATGAACAGAAAGGCTGCAAAGTAATTCAAAGAGTTTTGTAAACAGTATGTAAAAAAGGACTACATATCTGCAAAATTTAATGGTTTCAAGTTGCATTCTATGCCATGAGTTATATTTTAAACTCTGCTGTTATTATGTTTTATAATGGAAGTGCTTTTTTAAGGTGTCACAGTTTATTTTTTATAACTCACCTCAGAAGGGCTTAAGTATTTCAAATAAATAAAAATTAAATCAGGCTTTACATTAAGGAATGCTACTTATCATTTATATTAGCAAGTGTTTACACAGAAAATCTGTGTGAAAACTAAGGACAATTGGGAGAGGCCCATTTTGAAAAATAGAACAATAAATGTATAAGGATTAAAAACGTGTGGAAAAGTGTTCTGCTTATTGCTAGATTCAAAAAGAAACCAAGGCTTTCAAGGTGAAAGTTTTAAAATAAGATTTGTGGGATTGAAACAGAAAATGCTTTCATGCTTGAAGAGAAACTTATTTACCACCCTACTTGGTATGATATTCTAAAACTGAGATGCATAGCTCTCTACCAAATGGGTTTACAAGCTACACTGCCATTAAAAAGATTAGCCGTGGCAAACAGCCAGCTAAAGTGTAGTGAACGTATTGGAACAAACCAGTGAACTCAATACCTTTTCCACCTCATCAAACCTAACAAGACTCATTTTCAAAACATATTATGAGAATTCAATTTGCTGCTTCACTGCCATACAGAAGTATAGCTTATTTTCTGAGTGTCCGTGGGAGGCTTTGATGATGCAATATTCTTGCTAGCAGAAGCTCTTTGTCTGCAATTTAAGGCTTGACTTTTGCAGGGAACCTATTAATGTAGCTCTGCTTTTAAGTTGTGCATGAAGCTGACATAACAAGACTATTCTTTTATGAAAAGTTGTTTAAATCCATCATATTTGATATTGTTCATCCTCTTCATAGCATTAACTTTCTGAGCTTGCTAGTATTATGCTCCAAGCATAGTGCATAGGCTTGCCAAGAATTGTATAGCATGTAATATATAGTCTGCAAATTGGCTTTCTGAAGCTCCTTTTAATACTCATATGGTTTATAGGATTGGGATTCTTAATGCATCCTTGGGTCTTCTAGTAAGAATGGCCATATTCATAATTACTGACAATAGGCATAACAAATAGAATGAATGTCATCAATTGAATAGGATTCATGGCCTCCATGGCAACCAGAGACCTGTCCCAAGTACTAGAGAGACTGTGCATACCAGGGGTTGCATGTTAAATCTGTTTTTTGTCTCAGGGTAGTTGCGACATGATCTGGTGTTGGGAGGATATTAACACTGCTGTGGACAAATCACTCTCTGGTTGTCCTCTGACTTGCTGGTGCTACCCCCATGGAAAGATGGGACCTGTTCAATTGGTCAGCCCCAGGTAACTGATGGACCCTGTCAGGTTCCTAGAGGATGCTTAGGGTTTTTCCTGAGTATCTGATGGGCCAATGCCTTGGTTGCAACCTAGAATAGGTGGGTGATCAAGGCCTTGGGCTGGATTGCTTTTATGTGGCCTCTTTCTATGCATGGATCCCAGGGTGCACCTTTTTTTATGAAGAGCTCTAGAACATCCGATCACACAGAGAGGGCATGCTTCGGACCCCCTCAGTAAAAGAACTCCGATTAGCAGGAGTCCAGAAGGTGGGCCTTCTCTGCGGTAGCCCCTGCTCTTTGGAACATTTTGCCCCTGGAGGTGCGATTGGCCCACCCACTCCTGGCCTTCCGAGGGCCTCTTTCTATGCATGAATCCCAGGTGCACCTTTTTTTATGAAGAGCTCTGGAACATCCGATCACACAGAGAGGGCAAGCTTTGGACCCCCTCAGTAAAAGAACTCCAATTAGCGGGGGTCCAGAAGGCGGGACTTCTCTGCGGTAGCCCCTGCTCTTTGGAACATTCTGCCCTTGGAGGTGCAATTGGCCCCCTCACTCCTGGCTTTCCGAAGGACCTTGAAGATCTGGCTCTGTCACTTGGCCTGGGGTGGGGAGGGAATACCTCAAGCAGGGAGATGGCTAGCCCCACAGTGGCTGGCTGTCCCAGGCCCGATTTCCCATCTTCTTGGATTTTCCTTTTTTTTACTATTGTTCTTAATTCTAGATGTAGTATGTATTTTATATATATTTATAGTTTTAATGTTTTTTGTAAGTCGCCCAGGGTCCCCCATTGTGGGGGAGATGGGCGGGGGAGAAATCCAACAAATAAATAAATAAATAATAAATAAAATAATTAAACATGAAGCACCAGAAGCAACACCTAGAGTGCCACCAAAGGAAGACAAAGAATGAATCCAAATGAACATGAGTAAGAGCCCATATTTGGTCCAACATCATAGAGATAAGGGTGGCAAATTGTTGTTATTTCTCCATCATTATTGCATCCTCTGACAGTTGCCTTGCAGCCCTGTTTAGGGTGGCTTGTTCCCTGCTTGGGAGGATGGGTCACAGGTGCAACTACAGGGCCACAGTGAGGAGTATTCATGATAGCAGATAAATTTGCTTAGAGTTGGACTCTGACTGGGCAGGACCGAATGAGTTGGCTGGGGAGTGGTCTTGTAATGTTATCTGGACTGAGCTTGATTCTGTGACTCCTGATACAGTGGACAAGGTCCTCTGATCTACAAGTTCGGCTCCCTGTTTATTAGATCTAGGCCCCACCTGGGTTGTTAAGGCAGCCAGTGGGTGTGTACATTCAATGGCACTGGCCCCTTTGAGGGAGGGGATGATCCCCCCAGCCTTGAAGGAGGTGTTGTATGCCCCCTTCTCAAGAGGCCATTGCTGGAAGGTTCTTGAGGAGGTGGTTGGACAGCAGTTGCAGAGGGTTCTGGAGGAAACAAAATATCTGGACCTGTTTCAGTTGGGTTTTAGCCAGAGTATAGTATTGAGACAGCATTTGTTGTGCTTGTTGACCTGTGGTGAAGACGGGATGGTGGTGGTACATCTATCCTTGTGCCCCTTGATATCTCAGCAGTTTTCAATACCATCAATCACAGTATCCTTTTGGACCAGCTGTGGGGATTGGGAAGTGGCAGCACTGTGCTGCAGTGGTTTACCTCCTTCCACAGTGGTTGGTCCCAGTCAGTGTTGACAAAAGGATAGAGATTGTGCCTGCAGCCCCTCACTTGTGCGGTGCCTCACGGTTTAACACTCTCACCTCTCTTTTTTAACATCTATATGAAACTACTTGATGAGGTCATTTGTCAGTATGTAGGTAATACCCAATTGTACATCTCAATCCTGGAAGTCTTGGTAAACAATCCTCAGATTTTATCTGCTCTCTTGGTTAATTTTTATTTTTGTGTGTAACTTTGAGTTAATTCTGAGTAACTTTTTACTCTTGGCAACTGCCTAGACTTGTCCCTGCAGTTTTCTTTGCAAAATTTTCAGAAGTGGTTGGCCATTGCTAGGGCTGAGAGAGAGTGACTGGCCCAAAGTCATCCATCTGGCTTTGTGCCTAAGGTGGGACCAGAACTCATAGTCTCCTGGTTTCTAGCCTGGTGCTTTAACCACTACATGAAACTGGCTCTACTCTTGGTTTATAGACCCCCAAATTCACACACATTACAATAATTTAAAGTCTGTACAAGATCATCAGTAATTTCCACTGAGTTTCTGGGTAAATTTCCCCTGAAAAAGTTATAATATTTTTAAGAAGTATAAAAATAAAAAAATGTGTCAATCTTCTAGTTCAGTTTTCCTCAACCTACTGTTCTCTGGGTGAGTTTGACAATTTCTGTTAACCCAAACTCACATAGCCAAAAGTCAGTTGTGGCTGAGATGATGTGAGTTTCTAAGATACCTGGAGAGCACCAGGTTGGGAAAAGCTTCTCTAATGCTAGGCAGATGGACTAGAGCATGTAAGTGTAAATGCTGATGTTTTTAATTTTAAAAAAGACTAAACTAAGTGTAGTGAAATGAATATCTTGTGCTTCAAAAAAGCAGATTTTTAATAAACTCAGAGCAATATCATCTGGCATTCCTATAGTATAAGAAGCTAATGAGAACAGGGGCACAAGGTGGATTAGGATTCATAAAGGAGATACTGAAAGCTCAACTGCAAACAATTCCAAAGAGGAAAAAAATAGAGGGTAGCATAAGAAGCCAATGTGGTGGCACAAAGATGTTAGGGAAGATCACAAAACAACACAACACAACACATAGATGAAATAGAAAGAGGGTCAGGTCACCAAGGAAAACAAGTATCCTGGAACTATAGAGCTGATGTCAGGAAAGCTAAAGTTCAGAATAAGCTAAGGTTAGTATAGGATGCTAAAAGAGGTTAATTCTACATATAAACCCGTTCAGTAAAGACACCAAAATGCTAACAGGTGACCAAGAAAGCAGAGCTACTGAATTCCTATTTTAACACAGTATTCTACAACAACAAACTATGGGTTCCACCAAACAATTACAAAGAGCAAAATGAAAGACAGAACTGAAGCTTGAGATGGACAGAAACAGTATCAAGCAATATCTATTTATTCTGAATAATTTAAACCTTCAGGGCCCGATGAATTCCATTCTGCAGTACAGAAGGAACTTGTGATGGTCTGGCCGAACCTCTATGCATTGAGAAATTCTGGAGTACAGTATTTGTTGCCCAATAAAGGGGAACAAATTTTTGAAAATTTTATTTTCAGAAAGATGAAACAAAGACTCCCAGGAACCACTGAACAATTAGATTGACATAACACCTAACAGGATCCCAGATCAGATCATAAGCATCTTGAAAACATGGACATCAGCATAGATGATCAAGAAATTTGTTGCCAGATGAACCTTATCTCCTTAGTAGATAAGAAGAACCTGTAACTTCCTTATCAGATAGTGGCAATGCTGTAAATATAACATTTACTGATTTCAACAAAGCATCAGTAAATCAGTTAAGTATGGACTGGATGGCATGACAGTTAAGCCCACTCATAGTGGGCTCAGCAGTTGTACTTAAGCAGTTGTACTCAAAGAATGTTCATCTAAGGTTCCTCAAAATACTAGAAAGAGGTACTTAGTGGGGTGCCAACAAGTTCAATTCTGTGCCAAGTACCCATCATTTTTATTAATTACTTGGAATTAATAAGGGAATACTTATCAAATTTGTAGATGACAAAACTTAGTGGGATAGCTAATATCCTAAATACAGAAATAAAATTCAAAACAACCTTGACAGGTTAGCGAAATGGGCTGAACGTAACAAAATGAAATTTAACCAAGGCAAATCCAGGCACAAGTACAGGTCAGGTGCTATTTGGGCAGTATTCTTCAAGAAGAATTAAGACAAATTGGAACAAATTCATGGAATAGTAATGGGGCAAGCTTAAGGATTTCTCAGCTGCCTTAAATGCCATTTTGGAGGGAAAGATACCAATTGAACAAGCAAACAAATTCTTTCTCAGGCTTCCTTCAGCTATATAATTTCATTTGGTTTAGCTTGCAGCACCTCTCTACATTCTGCTTCCCAAGTGATATGCGACTCTCTCAAACACTAACACAATAGGATTCTTCAAAGTACATGAGAAAAACACTCATTTCTGAATAGGTGCATGCAATATTATTACCAAACTCTGCTCAGAAATGAAGAAGTTCTACCTGGAAAGAAAGCAAAATGAAAATTTGCAGTCTTTCTTAATGCAGGACTTAACATTCACCAGAAATCTCTCCAATCTTTAATAAATCACATTGTTAAAGATGTCCATTTCCTCTTACTGCTGCCAAGAAAGTTGCATGAATGTGCCCTTGCACTCACCAGGAGTCAGCTTTTCCCAAGGGTATCTTTAGCTTTTTACTTAGTCTAATAAGCTTCAATCTCTCATTACTACAGTTCCCTGAAAAAAAATGACACTGGACTACTCTGCAAGGTTGTCCAATATCATTTTTTCTCTCAATGGACATAAAGAAGGTTACACTGCAAGACCTGAATAACTTACAATCTCTCAGCTGCTCTCCTGCTTTTTCCTACATGTATATAGCAATGATAGGATTTATCCTCATGCAACCGCAGGACACTTAAGAAACATAGAAACAAACGTAGAAAAATTACATTTTTAAAAACTATTTTAAACTAAAAATGTTCTGAATTTAAAATATTACAAACTCCTCTCTTTGCTCCTATCTTTTTGTTTTAGGTAAACTTCTGCCCACTCACAGCTATAACACCCAAATTTCTCAGCTGATTTTTATGAGGCAGCAATCACTTCCCACTAGGGAAGATTCTCCAGACATGGAATAGATAAATTGCTATTTGAACTGTTCCTTCATTGGTTAAAAATACTGAAAAGCAGTCTTTTATTTTTAAAAAGATTTACAATGTTTCTAGGATCTTAGATGGTCACATTTAAGTCAGGACACAAAATCATCTATACCTAATTTTAGACAGGTATTAGGGTAGCCTGCATACTTGAGAATGCATATTCTGAACTTCTTGAGAGCAAAATATTAAATTTAAAAACAAGGATAGATAGCTAATTATAATAGAGATCTATTACATATTCTCCATGGAATAAACAGAAATGATCTAAGATAAACATACACATATACTACACATACGCACACAAACCGAGCTATACTCCACAAAGACTCCGGTTGCTTTACAGAATCAAAATTAAAATACCCATAAGACAAATATATAAAACTGATAAATACTAATAAACCCATCAACCCATCCTGGTGTCCTGAGTCCAAATGAAAGCCATTACAGATTAATAGGTTTACAGATAGTCCTTTCTGAACACAAGCAGAGAAGATGCCATCCAGATCTCTAGGGCAGGCAGTTCCATACAGCTGGAGCATAAAAATATCCTCCATAGGAAAAGACCACAGACACACAATCCACATTACTTGTTTGTCCAATGCACCAGATAGTTGAGATTCACCTACAGAATACCGAGCTATTAGAATTAAACTGGCCAGTTGGCATTTGTAAAATAATAACAATCCTTTCTAATACTCGGTTAGCTAACTGGTCAAGATGTGTATCTCATTTAGTCAAAATCAGGAGGTTAAACATGGCTTGCAAATATGAAGTTAAGGTACAATGTGTTAAACAGCTGCTGCTTGCATATACTAGAACAGCATGGTGACTAAGCTAACAAGGAAAGTCAAAGGTAATAAAAAAGAGGTGTGTGTATGATCCACACAATTCAGTAGCAAAGAGAAATGAGGGTAAACACAGTCAAAACTTAATTTAGTACTTAATGCAAAAAAAGAGAAAAGATAACACTGTAAATCTTTCATGTTTGACCTATGACCATATATTTTAATAAACTCTCTCACAGATATTGAAAGTGATTCTTTTGGGTAGGTTTTACAGACCTGTAACTTCAGTTCGACTGAAGTGGCATAGAAGTTACAGTAAATATTTTTCTGCCATTAGAAGTTATATGACTTTTACTATGTTGCAATAACTCCAATCCAGTTCTCCCTTACAGAGTTATCTGCTTTAGTGTTATGGATGAAATGATAATGTTTCTATTTGGTTAACAGGCAAAAAAGAGTTTTATTTTCATTATAAATTAACAGGTTATTTGTTCCCATGTAAAATATCCTTTAACAGATTGATAAATATATCTACCACTAACTCATGGAATTTTGGAAGTAATAATGCAATACATCTACATATCATACATTTTCCTGGATCAATTTAGTTGTAATAGCTATTATGGAAAGAGCAAGAAATGCTGACTATATTTTCCCCAATTAAATGAAATTTGTAGAAATATCAACCTGCATTCAACAAAATGCAAATACGCTACAACGTGATCTATATATATTGAATAGTTCCAGTAACTGTGTTTCAAGACTTCCAATTCAATTACCGTATATACTCATGGATAAGCCCATCTGCGGAGAAGATGAACCCAAGTTTTTGGGTGTACTTTGACACCTAAAATTCTTGGTTTATCCGTGAGTATGTATGGTAAGACAAGTAATGAAGATATCATTAGGTACACCAACACAATACTACCTCTTATAGTAGAAATAAACATTTTTCTAATCTAGTACTGTTGTAAAAATCAACAGAGCCAATCTACATATTAAACAAACTGTCGTCAATTTGTAATCTTCATTTTTTTCACCTCTACTTTGTCATGGGAAGAGGTGATTAGTTCAAGATGCAGAAGTCTTGCAAACTCGGATCCTGACACAGCACAGATGAGGGTGAGATTTACAGGGTTCAGAATGAAACTTAATTAATTTGCACTTCTTGAACCATCATTGCTATAATGGAAGCAGTGGAAAATTCAAGCAACTGATTGCCGTTCTGAACTCATGCGTTCTAAGAAAGAAAGCACAAATTGCTGTCTTTTAGAATGACCTTGTTTGATGCTGCTCAACATGGTGCACAGCAAAAAGGACTGGGCTATTCTGTAATTAGAGGCATCTGCAAGGGAAATCAGAAAAAGTCAAGATGGCAGCTGCAACCATGTGATCAGGGCAGGGCTTCAACTGTATGCTCACAACAGCTAATCTTGACTTTTCTGATCCCCCTCCCTTGTGGATACCCTGTGTTGAATCGAATAAGATGAAAATACTTTACAGAAATAAGATTGTGGGAGAAAGTTTAAGGACACAAAAATACACATAGGTTAGAATAAACCAATGAGAAACCAAAGTATGAGAAGAAAACCCCCAGTATGAATGAGATTTGACCTATTATTCTTTCTTCCAAGTTTCAGGGCAAAGAAACTGTCAGCTCGGAGGGGGTCTGCTGAAAGAGAGAGGAAAAAAAAATTTACAGAGGAGAGAAGATATCTAAGACATGAACATATGTCCAAGCAGTAAATTACATGACAGCCTAATGCAATGACAAACAAGAACAGGTCACTTTAAGAGAATGATTAATACATGAGATTACTGTGCATGCACACTTATCTGAAAGCAAACCTTGTAGGTGGGTGTGAACCCCTGGTAAGTCAGCTCCTATCTCCTCCATATAACAGCTACAAGAATAATTATAATAATTAATGGAGAGAGGTGATAAAGTTAACAATTGCCCACCTGTATCGTGGCTAACCACAATGTCCTTATTTCGTTTTTCACACCTACTGCCTTTCCATAGTGATTATAGTCTACCAAATACCTATTTCTAGCTCACCCTGAGTTTCCTGTTTGCTGAATGTCAGAGTGTCAGGCAGCTGATAGAACCTACAGTGTTCAAAAGAATTACAGTCTGTTATGACTAGCATAGTATAAAATAAGAGTACATTAGAAACAAGCAGGACTTGAATTTTACTGTATAAAACATTCCTGAAAAACAGGACTGACAGAGGAATTACTTCTTGGGTGTCGGGCAAGCTAGTTTTGACACCAACAGGCCACAGGTAGACTGTGCCAATCCTCATGCTGACAAAGATGCAAATGTGATGAAATCAAGTTATGGTCAGCCAGCACATTGTTAAGTTTCTAAGTCAATGCTAACTCTCAGCAGAAGAGAGAAGTTCTCAATGTACATATTGGAAAAAATTGAACAGTTGCATTTTGGCAAATTATGACTGTTTTGGCTGGTCATGTAGATCTACCCTTTGTAGACCCTTCTCCTTTTATGCATATTGGTATACAAGTAGAAAGCCATTAGTAAATAATAAAGAATTATGATTTATACCTTTGGAAAAACTAGGACATGACTTGACATGAATTTGATATCCTATCTTGCTCTGAAGCTGTTAACCATAGTTTCACTCTTCAGGCAAGACAGTACACTACAGTTAGTTGAAGGCTTCCTGGTTTATTTGCCAGCTGTCATAAATGGCTGCATGTACACAGTAGGTGTGCAGGAATTATGACTTCATTGCACAAATGATGAGTATCATGTCATTTGCATAATTCATGTCATGTGCATGATGTCAGTGATGCACATTAAGCTACTTGTCCCTCTATGAACACCCATGTTAATAAACCTGTTTTAGCACTGAACGTTTGTGAAAATTTTCACTATTTGGCCATATGAAGTGTGCTAAGCTACATTCCAATTAATGATGTACATTACTGCTTTACTCTGAGTTCGTATGAGGGCAACCATAAAACCATCATATCCCACTTGTGCACTGCGCTAGACAAACTGAAGCCAGAGAGGATCCTGCAAATATGAAGACCACTAGTCTAAGTCAGAATAGACACCTTTTTTTCATATTAAGGCATTGGTGCCATCTCCAGGAGCTGCAGGGGCCAGGACTAGTGACATTGTGACATCAGTTGACTGGGCAGAGCTGATTTTCAGACCTGGGTGTGGGGTTTTGTTTTTTTTTTTGCATTTTAGGGAGGATTGGGAGGTTTTAGAGACAAAATGGGTACATGTTGTCTTTAACTGTCCGAATGAGAAAAATTGGCCCAAGTGTTTTTGTTCGTTTATGAGGTTATTTCCAATTCTCTGTAAGACGTAGGGCCCTTGTTTTGTCTTAACATTGACTAACCCTGAAAAACTAAAAAAAGTTCAATCCCATCCCCATGAGCCACAAATGCAGCAATGGGAAGACACATGCAGAGCTTGTGTTAACTGACTCTGTTTTAGATAATAAAAATAGCACTACAAGATGTTTATCTAGCTATGCATTTCTACTTTCTTTAATATGGAACAACAGGACTTGAAGCATTGGATAATTGGGTAAAATCTTGATAGAAAAGTTACAGATTCATGTGTGATGGATGTCAATGGGGAAATGTCAGAATAATAATTTGGGGAAAAGCATATTATGAATAATATGGGACTTTCTACAAGTGACTTTAAACTATTTCCTACAAATGTAAATCTAATTAAATGCTAAATTTGATTGGAACACTGAACTATGGAACTTTAAAATATATTATTTAAGACTGTAAATACATTGGCCAGTTGTTTAAAAAATGCACTGGAGTGCAATGCATTCTTAGTGACATTTATGAAAATGCTCCTCAATTTCTGTTTCTATTTTTGGATGAAATCTGAAGTTCAAACTAGTTAAAAGTATAAAAATTGGTTGTGAATTGTTCTTGATATATGTGCTGATTTCCTAGATAATCAAATAGTTGTTACATCTAAAAATAAACTATGCATATCTATTATTGAATGGTTATATCTTTTACCATCAAAAAGAGCATATAACACATATATGCTATTTGCAATAATACATTGGAAAATCCAGAAATTATTTTGATTCTTTTCCTGACATAAAAGTAGATGCTAATGACCATTAGTTTAGGGCTCACTACATGTGTTAATTACTTGATTACATATTAATGGTCATGAGATATTGCCTTAAGAACTGTTGACAAGACAGCTACAAATTACATGTAGTTTCCAAATTACTGTTATAAAGTGAAACAGAAGATTATCATCATTAATATAAAAAGCATGGCTTCTTGATAACCAGAGATTAATTCATGAGTGACATGTTAAATCCTTAGAACATTTTTTTATACTTCATAATCAACATAGGAAAAAAGTAATTTCTGAATATAAGAAGGTTGTTGATTTTTGGTCTGCCTACTGCTATCATATTTGCTATGATAATTTAATAACTGTAATTTCAGACAATAGCTGAACAATGCCACAGTTCTTTTCAAAAATAGTAATACAACTTCTGGGTAGAGAATTACCACAAGCCCAAAGTGTTTAAAGAATATAATTTTAAATGCATCCTTATATTTGTCAAATGATTAACTTTTGGGTCATATGGTCACTTTATGAAGACAGGAATTCTAAACCCCAAGAATGATCCATTTCCGTCATTTCTGTTCCACCTTGTTTTGTTCATTTTTTTCATTGTGCTAGTTTTGAGAAATAATCTATATAATCTTGAGGGCACTTAATACACTTTTAGCAATATATTACTCAGAATATTTCAATGCTTTAAATCAGTGTTTCTCAACCTCAACAACTTTAAGGTCTGTGGACTTCAACACATGCTGGCTGGGGTATTCTGAGCTGAAGTCCACACACCTTAAAGTTCCTGAGGTCGAGAAACACTCATTTAAATGCAGGCAAAGACATACATGGCAATCTAGCCATACTTGAAAATTTTCATTTTCAAAATCAGTGGATCTTAAATAGTACTTTGCTGCATCATGCTTATTACAGATGGGTTACATTTAACAGTTTTCAATTTCAACAATTTCAAATACATGCCCGCTCAAGCATACTTCCCTTTCTCTCTCTCTTCCCCCACACTGAGGGAGAGACTGCCTAAATCTAAATTGCCATTCTCAAACCAGTCTTCTTTAAAAAAAAAAAAAAAAAGACAATCAAAAACTGTGCAGGTTTGTTTGAATGAATCACAGTAGAAACCTGGAATTTCATTTTCTTGCCCATCTTTGCAAAAGTCTATGCGCAACCTCATCACCTTTTGTTGTTGTAAACTGCAAGTGCTAGCATATTAATTTTCTACTGTACCTAAACAACTCACCCTGACTCTTCTCAGTCTGCTTGCACTTCATCACAGCTGTGTCAGGCCTCCCTGGCTCCAGAACCAGCACTAACACCGGAAAGCCAAATTCATCACCAAGGTGTGCAGTGTTCAAAGTTGTCATGCTTAACCTGACTAATGACTTCTTGAGTGTGAGTGATATGAATTTACAGCTTGTATCACATTCTTTAAGCCTAAACACAAGGCAGGGGAAAGTGCATCTGTCTTCATGTTAAGATACACATGCATTCAATACCATTTTTTCTTAATTGGGAAAGAGAGAATATAACTACACTAACTGACAATCACACATCAACCGTGATAAAGTCCAACTGCAAACTTTTAAGAAGGAAAAATGAGAAATCAGCTGTGTAAAACTTCACTTAAATTTAGCAAACTGGAATGGATGGGCTATGTATTTATTCAATAAAAATATGGCATAAAATTATTGGTTGCTAAATTTATTATAAGAAATAGAATGGAAACAAGTAGACTTAAATAGCTGTGGAATTGTTTAAAAAGTAAAACCTGGGAGACACAGAAGAACTGACATAATAGTTCAGACCATTCACATGGTATGTTTCCCCACACAATGATAAAATGGCAAAACAACTTATGTCAACCAAAGGATTCAAACTCAGTTTATGCAATTTTTTTTTCATATACTTCATATTACATATTAACCCCAAATTGTGATATATTGCTATGTGGCTAGCTTATAATGCATCTGAGCTTTGCAGGAACATTTGAAATTTTGAGAAAGTATCCAAAAAACCTCCGATTTCATAGAAAGGCAAACTGCTGAGATTTTAGTGAGGATCATCCCTCCCAGTCACCCAAACTCCTTCTCTCACTTTCTCACATATACAAATGAGTTAGGAAAGCACAAACCCCACTGGAACAGTAATCTTGCAGTTCTTTGAAAAAGGTCTTTGAAAACCATCTAACAAGCTCTTCTGGCATTGATTCTTTTGTTATTTTGCATTCTAAATTGTGTGCGCATTATGAAGATTATTTTTGGCTTAGCATGATGTACAAACATAGCCAATACAGTCTGTCCAAAACAGGTCATTGTAGCTTATTCAACACACCAGAATTAAAAATCCTGGTTTAGTATTATTTATGAACACATACAATGTGTTAATCTTTGTTTACATTTGGGACTTTTGATTTTTCATAAATTCATTTTTGCATATGGAAAATTTCTTTGTATAACATGCAAGACAAACCCATGTCCTACTAAAAACCACATTAAACCCCTTTTAATCCACTTGCTTTGGATAAATAAAAGTTGATTATAATATATTAACATATAAATAATTATTGTCATAATATGTTACTATATAACTGAATCATCTTAACTAAATATAACTAAACCATTTTAAAGGCAAATTCTCTCTTTATGTCCTTTTTTCTCTTTTTAAAAAAATATAGTGTCTTGTATTTGGATAGCATCAAAATACACATTTACAAGAACCCAAATCACTCTGTGTGACATCCTACCGGTAGATAGGTCATGCACCCATTAATTTCTTATAAATCAGGCTTTGTAATCCATAATCCAGATAGTAGTGTGAGTCTATATGTTATATGCCACATATATTGTACATATTATGCTATATATGTTATATGTATTCAACAAATATACTACTGTAAAGATAAAATGAGTAGTTCCAGTTAATATAACAATAATTTTTATTTATGGCCAAAAGACATGAATAGACTAGTTCTAATGATTCAAGTAAGAGTCAATGCACGTATGACAGAGGAAGGCAGATTGGCAATACTCTTTTCTCCTGTTATTCTCAGCTTGTAATTCTTTGCTTCTACTATTTACAATTTATTTATTTGTTTAGATATATGTTTATATTAGATTTCGAAGACTGACTAATCATCCCATGACTCTGAGAGTATAGAGAGTGACAGAGATAAGCAGGATATGCCTAGGCAATGAGGGCTGAAGCATTTTTTAAGAACAAGATAACATTAGGAAGCGGCTCAGGGAAATGTTTCCCCAATTCATTGGAGTATAAAAAGGAGGAAGAAATCAGACTTGCAAGATTCTGTTATTATTGCCAATCTCAGTAAAAGTAATTTTGGTCTTGCTATGGAGTTGATTTCCTGACGGGTCTATCTAATGAGGTTGACAGGGAGGCCTACAAAGTGGGTTAAAAACACAGTATAACAATAGACAACCACCTAGATATTAAGAAAATTTAAAATTTAAAACTCAGAGCATACCTGCAAGTTCACAAATTAACCTGGGCCAGAGCCTGTTGGAAGAGACAGGCCTTAAAAGGCTGTCCTGAAGGACAGCAGATTAGGGGTCATGGAGGAAATGCCAATATCAAACATACCATATGATATATAGAATAACTTTTTTTTAATGCAGAATCTAAAAAATTAGTTGGGTATAAAACCAAGAGCTTTCCACAACCAAAAACAATTTGAGTGGTTAAAATGAAGCTTTGCATGATCCATGAAATTCAGAGACCACAATGAAGATGCTGGTTAATAGCAAATGTAGATCAGTGTTAAATTGATGTTGATATGACTTTGCCTATAATTAAATTTGCCAGAGAAAAAGTAGGATTTCTTGTCAAAGCACAGATAAGAGATGGGAAAATTCTTGCTACCACATAGTCTTTATAGGGCAATGGTAATCTTTTCATGAAAACAGAAGAGTGGACATTGGGGATTATTAGCTCCTATGTGTTGGGCACATAGCAGATGCAACTGTAAACTTCCCCACATCACTCCTTATGTATATTAATAACCATTTTTTTGTGAGCACACACTTTATTATACTCTGGCTTCTCTTTAGAACATGTATTTTATTTACACACACACACACACACACACACACACATCCCTGTTGTATAAACAATCATTTTAAAACATGAATGGAAATGTCTACAAAATCTAATTCATATCTTGCATTGTCTACATAAATCAATTTCTGAAATAGTATCTGTTATAAGGAATTCAAGCAGCCTGATGCAAGTACAAGGTTATGAACTACTTTGATAATTTGAGGCCGTTTGACTCTCTCAATGGAAGAATAGCTAACTAAATTGTGGAAGTGTGTTTTCATATCTAGAATAACTTCATATCTTAAAGGTAAATTCAACACAGACTTCAGTTCAAACTAGAAACAATTCCTAAACTATGACAACAGATGGATTTAAACCACATTCAAAAACTGAGTTTTTTCATGCACAGACTTTATACCTTAATCGTATAGGATATCTAAATCAGAATAGACTTTCAGTAATATGGATTGAATTTATCATATTTTATAATCTTAGTGACTTCCACTGTACTGACCATGGTTTTTGTTGTTCCTGCTTAGTTCTGAGTTTAATAGTGATTTTTAGTCTTTTAAAATGATACAATATATTCAACAGAAGAGAATATGTGTAGCTCAGGGTTGAACTGTGGAGTCCTTGGGGTTCTCTGAGCTTGGTTGTTTTCTTACAAACATTTCGTTACCCGGCTAGGTAACATCTTCAGTGCTAACACTGAAGATGTTACCTAGCCGGGTAACGAGACGTTTGCAAGAAAACAACCAAACTCAGAGAACCCCAAGGACTCCACAATATATTCAGTTACTCATAATTAACTATGTTACATTGGAAAATTATAATTTTCTTTAAAAATGTCATTTTTAAATCCCTCGTCTATTCGCTTTGTGAAAATTTTACTCTTTTATCCCTTTTTCTTGTTCCTTTTTTATATATCTTCTTTAAAAATGGTTAAAAATCATCTCCCCCCCCCAAAAAAATGTATTATGATAATTCAGAAGGGGAAGAAACTGATAGGTGGAGATGTGTCATAGAAAATGTTTAAGCCATTAGTCTGATCAATTTTTGGCTATTCACACTCAGTGTTTCTCTTACTACTCTTAGAATAGTAAGCTTTATTTCAGAGGGGAAATCCTGTAATTTTATACAGTAGCAGAATATAAAAGATAGCAACTTGTGCATCATGATAGCAGGAAACAGATAATATAATAAAAGTGTACAGTAAACAAACCTGCAGAAAAGAAAATGATAAAATTGCTATGGTATCATTCTGTAATTTCTGTTCAGAAAAAGGTCCCATAGTTCTTACTCCTAGTTAAATCTGCATAGAAACGTTTACAATACCAATACAAATATATTAACGTATATTCTGGTTTCAATTAAAAAAAAGTTGAAATCTTGGGAAGGAATCATATCTTTTCACAGTCCCACTAACAATAATATTATAATGACCGTGAAATTAGTTTACTATATTTCAAGTGTATTAGGATCAGGATGTTAATTAAATAAGCAATCTCTCTCTCTCTCTTACCTGGGAGGAAATGAAATGTCCAGTTCATACAATTTGTCTTTAAAAACTGACAGCTCTTTGTCAAATTCCAAAAGCTAATGGAAGAAAAACAAGAAGACAACATTAAAATAAATACAACTTCTGTTCTGCTTAAAAATAAGAATAGCTGAGAACATTTTGAATTACCATGTTGTAACTAGGCTTTGAGATTTTGCTAGTGCCATACTTCATTATTTCATGGCACATAGAAAGCATTTTTAAATATCAACCATAAAACAAACATAAAAAGAAATAATGAAGTTTGCTAGGAAATTCTGTGAAGTTTTCTAGTATGCTGAGAAAACAAAATCTCAGCATCAAAAATTACTGTTAAACGTTTTAAGTACTTATTGACATGTATTTATATTTCAAATTTGTTTATTTATTTATATTTCAAATTTGTCACTTAAATTTGTCAATTTAAGAATGCACAACTTTGCTACTATACTAGTGATAATAAAGATCATTTCAGATTTTTAAAAGTAAGGAACTATGCTTTCTGATATGAAAACTCCCAGTCATTTCATTATTTAATAATAGTAAAAGTAAGGAGGAGGAAAATGTGAAAATTGAATTCTTTGTTCATAACACACACACCCCAGGAGATATTTCTATTCAGCTATTTTGGCACAGTCCTGGTTGAGAGAACAAAATATTACACACACATGGAGATTATAGTATTCTTAGGCAGCCACCAACATAGAACCACCAGAATAATATAGTAAGCCATTTTTAATGTATATATATGGATACTCTATCCGCAAAGAAAATAGGTGCATAGTTTAAGTTTATGCTCAAAATTAGCTGATATTTTAATCCAGGAAATATCCTGATGGACGTTAAAAAAAAGCCCACATTATTCCATACCCAACAACCGGTGGTGAATCTGACATGCAAATGAACATGTAGCGTAATTGGCCCTTTGCTGTCTAAGCCACTTTCAGTTTTGGCATGCATGCCATCGAAAACAACACTCCTTATAATACTGGTGTGTTTACTCCCTGTTCATTAATCATGTCCCAACTCACAGCTGTGCTGATACCATTGTATCAATGGCAGAGGTTCCGAATGAAATTAGATTATGTTCTTCTTTCCCCTCTGCTCTCTCATAAATCATTCCTGAAATGTGCAATTAGCAGCTACTTGTACACATTAATTATCTGTGCGAAAAGCAGATACCTGAACCACCTGCACAACTGATTAGCTCCCTCCCTTGTGACCCACCTATGTTGCCTTCAGTTACTGGCCACCAATCTAGGTGGATGTTTGCCAATAGTGGCTATGCACAATGCCAACATTAAAACCCATTCTTCTTTTTCATGAATTACTTCTTGCCACACTGAACAAAACTCCTGTTTTCTAAGCAGAAATGTCAGAAGTCAAAAGTTTAAAGTGAGATACCAATACCCAATCAAAAGTCTCAAAGGACTCAGTAAAACAGTGCCAGTTGTGTGCCCCTTAGATGCCTTCAAATCAATCCTTGAGAATCAAAATTGAGGACACCTAAGCACTATCTCATTTTAAGAGTTCAAGATCCCCTGTGACATTATAATTTAATTGACATCCCATCTTTCTGTAATGATAGCTTACACAAAAATAACACAAGACTACGAGAGAGAGAGAGAGAGAGAGAGAACTAAAGCTAAGAGAAACCCACGGCAGTTTATAATCAAGATGCTACAGATTGCATAATAGATGAATAAAAATCAGTTGTATTATTGTATCCTTCCTCTGTCTGACTCAAATTGCTTTGGCCTGCTTTAATTAAAGCCCTCAGAATGAAGTAATATGTAGATTATATTAATAAATAAAATTAGTATTCTCTCTTAACCATGATGTGAAATCTGGATTTGGGATGCTTTCTGTATTAAGAGGAATCTAACATTAACAGTGATTCAAATTAAAGTTGATGATGAAACATGAAACTTTACTGAAGTCAGAAAGGGCAAAAAGGAAACAATCCTGTCGGACCAAATGAACTAAATAAGGCCAGGTCTATGTTACATGGGATGGGCATCGTGTCCTTTGATAGCATGGTTCATTTTCATATAAGCCATTGTACACTGGTATATGCTGTGTGTTTGATCACTATGTTATGCTATCATAACATAGCATAATATGTGACTAGGGTATATTATCAAGTCATGTACACATGATGGAAAAATAGAAAGAAAATCCCCAACGCACACAGAAACATACACATCTGTCTTGCTTTTGTTCTTGACAATAGATGGGGAGGAACTTATGGCCCTCCAGATTTTGCTGAACTCCAAATCCTGGCATTTTTTTCCCATTGGCCCCACAAGTACAAAAGGATTTCCCTCCCCCCAAATTTTGGATCATATCCGTAATATTGAAATCTTTTACAGGATATATGGACAGCTACTATAAATTTCTCCTTTCTTTAGGCCAGGGAGATACCTGCATTATATAACGGTCCCTAAACTCCAGAGGGTGCTAACCTTAGCATATTTTAATGTCGTCCTTAAGGCAGTTCTTGAGGGCAGATGCAAAAAAATCCCATACAAGCTAAAACTGTATCATTGAGAAGGATCTATTGAATCCATAGTCCATATCCTGATGGATTCAATAGAGCATTTTTTATAAGGATGCGAGAATTTACCTCATCACTCCTTATTTAACCAAGTACCCAGGCAATTCTGAATTTTTTTATGTGCAGCTGTTATTATCAGACTAGTATGATTTAGTTTCCATGAATGTGGCCAAATTTTGCTATACTGTTTGTAAAACCAGACACACGCTGATTGTATCAATGAGGTAGCTGAAAACTATATTGCTTTATTCTGTTTCATTTGCTGTTAATTTGCTGAATTTTAGTCAGTGGCCATAATAAAGTACTACTACTGCTGCTGCTGCTAGTATACATTTATGTATTTGTGTTCATATATGTATATCATACACATAACTAGTCAATGACAATCTTTGGCAAAATTTTCTAGTTACCATGAATTTTTGCTTAGTGAATACCAATTGCATTTGGCATATCACTGAATCCTGCATCAGAATAATTATACTGGAGAAAATTGTAGCTTAGTATACATTTCAAAGAGATGGCTTTTGAAGCATGTTTTGAAAAAAAAATTGACAGACAAAAGGACACTTGGATGAAGGAAGGTTGCTTGTAAAATATAAAAAATGCAAACAGAATAAACAAACAATGCTTCATAGAACACAATGGTAAAACATACTCATTGAGAATTCCAGTGGACATGGAAAGTTAAATAGAAGCGTTGTCTTCCTGAATGAATTCAAAATATCTACAGTGTATGCATCCAGCTTCTTGGTATGCACTTTTTGTTTTGTTTTCTTGATGACGATATTCAAAAATTGACAGAACCGAGGCTGGTAGCATTTAAAATGTTAAGAAACAGAGCTTCCAGCTAGTTTCAATATTTTTAATATACTCTGGTGGCTGCTTGTTTAAATATGTTGTGTGTGTTGTATATAAGCTATTGATATTGTTGCAACACAGATGACAAATAACAGGAATACCAATGTACTGTACTGGCAGCTGTTGGAGCCTTCCAAATTTTCAAGTAGTAGCAGCATTTCTTTACAGCTGCTGCAAGCAAAATTGCTTAAAGATATCTAGTGTCAGCTGCAGGAGAGGTGTTATATATACAGCTTCTGCTTTATTGTTATATTGTAGTTTTAATTACTTGCTCAGGCAGAAACACCTGATTTCTAAAGAAAAGGGAAGAAATCGCTTTGAAGTTCAATTCAATAGATGCTATGACATGGTTTTGGGTCTAAAAAATGCTTCAGGTCTAAAAGATTTTCTCTGGAGATGCTGTTTCCATGTAATCCCTGTGTGGTCTTTTAATTTTGTAGCTTTAACTCTATATGGAGGAGAGCTATCTACAAGGGAGAAATGATGCATGGATACTTTCTTTCATAGAGGATATTTGAATAGCTATGTCAATGAAGTTCTGGAGTAACTAGCAAATTAAAAATTAAGCAATTACTGGATCAGGCAAGAGTTCTAATGGCAGTTTAATGTGAAAGTTTTGATCGGTTAACAAAACTATGCAGTTTGTAATCAAATGGAAAGTCTAAAAATAGTAAGTGCAATAGATATTTTAAAGCAATTCCAGTTTTTGTTTAAAAAGGAATCAAGAAATTACAATTTTATTGGTAAATCTATTCTAGGTAAATCTCTTCTAGAATCTAGTGATTAGGCCACATAGTTTGTTGTAAACAAACATAAGGAAATAATACACACACACACACACACACACACACACACAAGTAAGTGTTGTTGAGAAAGAATTAAAAGATGTCCTGCCTCACCATTGATTTCTTTTAGCCAGTAAATGGAAAGGGATGATTCAACAGAAGTTACATCCTCGATTCCATCTCTTTTTGTTTTACCATATACACTTCTTAAGTACCCCATTCCTACTACATTCTACTTCCTTTTATGTTTCTCTTGATATACCCAACAAGATACAAAACAAGAAGAAAAGGACAAAAACATATTATAATTTAGCTTTTTGTTAAAAAAGCAGCTTTGTTTTTAAACAGAGTATTAAACTTTGACCACATTGAGTAAGTCTTTCCATTACGCTGAGAGAGAGCCAGGTCATAAACAGAGTGAACACATATAATTAATCCAAGGTAGTAAATCTGGAGTAACATTGTCATTCCACCTGAAAAGAACAATAGGTTTTGCGATGCCCCATGTTTGATCAATTCATTGTTCTTCACAGAAACGTGAATTCTGAACTTTTGGTATATAATTTGAAATTACATCCACTTTTAAAAATCATATTATGCTTTCCAGAACTGTATTAACAAGCTTATGGATATTACCTAAAATGCGACAATTGTGAGACAAGCCTATATCATGCATGTCCCTTCCATCATTTTACATTTCCAGCTTAACCAGCTAGACAGCAAGCCCTTTATAAACATTTTCTATGATGTCCAAAAAATTCCCCCAAATATTTTATTTAAATAATCTCATTTTAAGATTTTATTTACAACAATTATAACTTGCCTCAGTTCTAACAGAATCCTAAGAAAGACTTAAATTCATGAGAAATATCTTAATATCATTTAAGACCCTTAATCATGGGGTATTCAACTCTTTATTTCTAAATGCTTGCAAATAACTAATGCCTACTGTAGCAGTATGCACATCTATAAAAATATTGTAGTTTTCTAATTGTTCAAAACACACTGCAGTGCTGATGGTAATTGATCAGATGTAGATGTTGCTAATAATCTGGACCAAACTGTGAAATCAAAACATGTTTTAATTGACTATATTGTCATTCTGCAGTTTTAGACAATCAAAATTCCTCTTAAAAAACTCAAATTATTAAAACTTGATTGGTGATAAGCTGATCTAAACTATTAGCATCCCTATTAGCACATTAATAAAAAATACCTACAATTTTCATACTGGGATTATCCCAAAACATAAATAACAGTATAAATAAGGGGCAACTTTCACATATGCTTTGCAGTCTTGACACTGGAAATTTGACTAAATAAGGAACCAAGTCCTTCCCATGATTTCAGGGGAGTTACATAATAACTTCTTAATTGTACCTGTTCGGATGTGATCACTTGGATTCAGTAGAGAAACAGAAGTCAAACTGTATACTCAGTAATCAAGCTGAAAGTCAAGACAGTTAAAATTCCTAGCATTATATGATAACATAACACTGCTCCTATTTATTATCTACAGGAAGCTGCTGGATGAGGTATACCCAATTCATTATCTCTGCCCAGGTGATACTATCAGAGTTCTTTTCCAGTGTCTGGAGGCTGTGAGAATCTGGATGAGGAAGAACAGAATTCAGCTCAACACAGGCCAGACTGAGTGGGTGTGGATTCTGAGGCCTCTTGTATCAGTATTCATTGTATCACTTTCCATCTTTAGTTCTGAATGGGGTTTCACTTCCCCAGAGTTAGTGCACAATTTGGGAATCTTCTTGAACTCACAGCTCTTGCTTGAAGAGCAGCCAGCACCTGTGGTTAGGAGGGTCTTTGCACAAGTTCATCTTGTGTACCAATTGAACCTGTTTCTGGATCAGGAATTTCTATTCACATTAACTTATGCCTTAGATACTTCTCACTTGGATTACTGTAATATACTCTACATGGGAGTGCCCTTGAAGAGCATTTGGAACCTGCAACTTGTCCCGAGTGCAATAACATAGGGAGTTAGATGCATTTCACAATATACTCATATAACACCACTGCTCAGCGAGATGCACTAGCTTCCAATGAGCTTCCAGGGGCAATTCAAGATGCTGATTATCACCTATAAAACCATACATGGCTCAGGGCCAGGTTATTTGCCTGACTGTCTGTTTTCACTGTCCCCACCAAAGCATAGGGTGGGCATGCTGTGCGTCCCTTACATTAAGCAATGTCATCTCATAGGATCCAGGAGTCATGCTTTCTCTGTCCTATCTCTGCCATCTGGCCTGGGTGGGGAGGGAAGACATCAGGTGTGGGGTTGGCTAGTCCCTTAGAGCCCTGGCATTTACTGCTCTGAACCATCGGCCTCCTGGACTTTTTTAGTAATTGTTTTACATAGCTTTAGATTTTATGTGATTGTATTTTATTTATTGTTTTAATCAGTTGTAAGCCGCCCAGAGTCCCCCATTAGGGGGAGATGGGCGGGAATAAATTTAATAAATAAAATAAATAAACAGCACCTGCCCTATGGAACAGCATTCCTCCTCCAACCCTTTGGCCTTCTGCAACATGCTAAAGGCCTGGTCGTTCCCTCAAGCATTTGTGCTGGGAGGTTAGGCGACCCCTGTTGGTTAATTTGGCTGTTGTTTTCTTATTGTTTGTAAAATGGAAGGAATTTTTTCAGACCTCTGGCATGTGATATATTGAGTCTTTGTGACTGATATTTCTTTTTTATTGTGTTGTTCTTTAATTTCTTGTTCAATGGCCAGAGGCACATTGTGAGATTGGTGGCCATATAAATTGTATATATAAATAAATACATACATACACACATGCCCCATAGGTTTTAAAAATCAAGCGGCTTGTCCTTTCCATAAAATAATTCTTAATACCTCATAAATACGCATAAAATATCTTCAAGGAATCCCTCTGAATATAAAAATACCAATCGTGAAATAATGTTAATTTTCACACTTATCTTTTGCCATAAGCTCAGAGGAAGTTTTAACCATCTATTTGTATCAATATTAATACGAGACAAACATTCTGAAATACTTCAGACTAATAAGAATTTTTTTGTGGGAGAATTATTTCAAGACATTTAAAAGAATTCAGACATTAATTAAAACTTCAACTGTTACAAGTTTTCATAGTTATATTATAGCCTATTCAAAGCATATGAGACCTACTTCAATTAACTGAGTAACCTGATAATTGTAGAGTCCTTGGGGTTCTCTGAGCTTGGTTGTTTTCTTGCAGATGTTTCATTACCCAGTTAGGCAACATCTTCAGTGCTAGAAGGGAGTGAGGTTTGCTCTGTTTATATACAGTATCTTGCCCTGTTAGTGTTGGTGGGGGTGTTGCTTTCTCTTTGGTAGTTCCTTGTTAGGCTATTGTTTACTGCTTGATTGTCTGAGTTGGTAGTTCCTTGATTAGGGTATTGTTTCTGCTTGATTGTCTGGTGTTAATCCTGGTGTTAAGGATGTGATGTTGGTTGGATGTTGATTGCTGGCAAGGTGGTGTTCTGGTCTTTTTGTTGTCCTTTTTATTGTCTCTTTTGAATGGTGTGTAAATGTTGTTTATCTCTATGTGCCAGTTGATGGTCGACTTGTCTGAATATCAAGCTTCCAAGAATTCCCTCATGTTTTTGGATTTTGCTTGGTCTAAGATGCTGACAGTTTTCCAGTTGAAACTATGGTTTAGTCTGTCCATGTGTTGTGAGATTAAGGAGTTTTCATTGTGCCTTCTGAATGCTAATTGGTGTTCAGAGATGCACTCTGCTATTCTTCTGTCTGTCCTACAAAGCGGCTGTTACACTGTATGTTGTAGATGACTCCTGCTTTTTCTTCTTGGGCTACTGGGTCCTTTAGTTTACTTAAGTTGTTTTGGGGGGCTTTAGTTGGTTTGTGTGCCAGGTGATGCCACATGGTTGTAATAGTGTGCTGGCTGTTTCTGAGATGTTTCTGATGTATGGCAGTGTTATCCTTTTCATAGATAGTGTTGGTTGTGCTGTAGTGGGTTGAGTGGTCAGGAACTTTCTGATAAAGTTGTGTGGGTATCCATTTTGTTGGAAGGTGTTGTATACCTGGTCTGTTTCCTTTTTCTGCTGTTCTGGGTTGCTGCAGTATGTTTGTGCTCATCTGAATAATGTTCTTACACAGTTCCTCTTGTGGGAGGTTGGATTGTTACTTTGGTAATGGAGCACTTGGTTAGTGTGGGTTATTTGTCAACAGACTTGTGTTTCTAATTTGCCATCATTTCCTCTGCTGATGTGGATATTCAGGAAGGGTAATGTGTTGTTTTCTTCTTCCCTTGTGAATTTTATTCTTTGAAGATGTTGATTGTTTCATGTGTCTTCTCTAGTTGTTCTTTTTTTATTATGAAGGTGTCATTCTTTCGCTGTTCTATTTTGGGGTTCCTGGTAACGATACAATTGGTCAAAGAGGTATGTCAGGCTTGTGTATTTTTGGGCATCCATAGAAGCATGGGAGGATGGGTCCACTGCTTTTCATCTGCCACTGTTCTTTTGTGATTTAGCTTTTCTTGGTTAGTCTGTTAAGGGTTCTCTTGATTAGGTTGTCTAGTTTCTGTATCGGGTTGGTGTTTACTGGGATGTAAGTTTCTTTGTCCTCCAGTAATTCTTTGGTTTTTTTATGTATTGTGATCTATACATGATAACCATGGTTATGGTTCGGCCTTTATCTGCTGGGGGGATGATGATGGTTTTGTCCTTCTTTAGGTTTTTGAGGGCTGCTCTATCCTCTACTTTGAGTTGGTTCTGATTCTGTGTTCCTCTGATTTGTGGTATGATTGTCTGCCTTGTTTTCTTGGGTCTCTGTGGTAAGTCCTGTGGCTTTAAATGCTGCTTCTAAGGCTGCGCAGAATTCTAACTGATTAGCATCATCCATGTTATAGAGACCTTTCTGGAGGATATTGTGTTTTGCAATGGATAGTGGGCAGCTGGACATGTTGACTACCCATTTGGGTTCAGGTACCTCTTTGCTTCTGGGCTTTAGCTTGAGCAGTTGGTTTGGAGTTTTGTACAAGGGCAAGCTATTGTATATAAACAGAGAGCAAATCCCACTCCATTCTACCACTGAAGATATTACCTAGCTGGGTAATGAAATGTCTGCAAAAAAACAACCAAGCTCAGAGAACCCCAAGGACTCTACAGTTCAACCCTGAGTTACATATATTCTCTTCTATTGGAACCTGATAATTTGCATTTAATAATAATTTGAGTTCAACTCCAGCTGCTTTTATGCTCAAAATAGCTTTTGACTGCTTGATAGGAGAGAACCAATATTTTCAATATTAAATTAAATATGAGGAGAAAAAAGGCATATTTGACAATTTTCCCACGGCATGTTGACAGATAAGGAAATGATCCAATTTGCAGTACATAACCCTGACCAAATATTAAAGCATGCATTTTAATTCAATTAATAAAAAAAAGGAAATCCATTATTTGAGCAAAATTTGTTCCAAAAATATCCACTTCACCATATCAAAGGCCTTTTCCATATTAAATATGGAATATTTAATATGGATACTGGATATTATCCATATTAAATAAACTGTTATTAATTACCATTATTATATTAATATTAATAATATTATTATTAATATATTTATTATATTAATTATTATTATTAAGGATACTGGAGGAAACGGATTATTTGGACCCCTATCAGTCAGGATTCAGGCCCGGTTATGGGACAGAAACAGCACTGGTCGCACTTTTAGATGATCTCTGGCGAGAGCGGGATGGCAGTACTGCATCCATCTTTGCTCTTCTTGACCTCTCGGTGGCTTTCGATACCATCGACCATGGTATCCTTTTGGGTCGGCTGCAGGAGTTGGGGCTGGGTGGCACAATGTTGCGCTGGTTCAGCTCCTTTCTCCAAGGCCGAACCCAATCGGTGTTGATAGGGAGCGAGAGGTCTAGCCCCCGGCACCTACTTTGTGGGGTGCCACAGGGGTCAGTACTTTCACCGCTCCTATTTAATATCTACATGAAACCGCTGGGTGAGATTATCCGGCACCATGGGGTGAGGTATCATCAGTATGCGGATGATACCCAAATATATATCTCCATCCCAGGTGCCTTAAGTGACGCTGTGACTGCCCTCTCGCGGTGCCTGGAGGCTGTGGGGGCCTGGATGGGGACAACAGGCTTCAGCTGAACCCTGGTAAGACAGAGTGGCTGTGGATACGGGGAGCCTCAGGATCTAGGAGCTTGTCATCTTTGGTTCTTGACGGGGTTGCACTACCCCAGACAGACCCCGTGTGTAATCTGGGGGTTCTCCTGGACTCACGACTCCTGCTCAAAGAGCAGGTGGTAGTCGTGGCTAGGAGGGCCTTTGCATGACTTCGTGTTGTGCGGCAGTTACGCCCCTTCCTGGATCAGGAGGGCCTCCACACGGTCACTCATGCCCTGGTGACCTCCAGGTTGGACTACTGTAATGTGCTCTACATGGGGCTACCCTTGAAGAGTATCTGGAAGCTACAGCTGGTACAGAATGCAGCGGTGCGGACAGTTCTTAATGCCCCTAGGAGAGCATGTATAACACCTCTGTTGCGTGAGCTGCATTGGTTGCCAGTTTGTTTCCAGGTACAATTCAAGGTGTTGGTCATCACCTTTAAAGCCCTTCATGGCATGGGACCAGGTTATCTGAGGAACCGCCTCGCCCCGGTCATCTCAGCCCGCCCCACTCGGTCCAGCAGAAGGGGCAGGTTGCAGACCCCACCCGTGAAGGAATTTCGATTGGTGGGGTCTAGGCAGAGAGCCTTTTCTGCTGTAGCGCCTGCCCTATGGAACATCTTGCCGCCTGAGGAGCGGTGTGCCCCCTCCCTCATGGCCTTCAGGAAAGAGATCAAATCCTGGCTCTGCCAGAAGGCTTGGGGGCCAGAGGGGGGCCCGCACCTATGGAGATGGCTGGTGGGATGAGGGGTTGTCCCCCCCCCCAGCATCTTACAGGTTTTTTAGGGCCAAATTATAGGAGGTTTTAGGCCATTTTTATATATGTTTTTAACTATTTATAGATTATGTCTATGTCTGGAGAGTTCTGTGTTTTTTCTTTTTTATTATTGTGAGCCGCCCAGAGTCACTCATTGGGGGAGATGGGCGGCATACAAATTTGAAAATAAATAAATAAATAAAAATAAAATAAATAAAATAAAATAAAATGAATAAAACCACCACTGCTCATTCCAGTTTTTCCTAAAGATATATCTAAAATACCAATGAGTAAACTAAGATAATCTGACGTTTGCCTCCCTTTAATGAACTTAGACTGCTCTGGATAGAGAATTGATGGTAATAGTGTCTTTAATCTAAATGCTAGGATCACTGTCAAAATTTTGGCATCAATATTTATCAAGGAAATTGGGCTATAGCCTCCACATTCAGCAGAATCTCTACTAGCTTTCAAGATCAGAGTTACTTAAGCCTCATTAAATGAGGTTAGAAAAACTTTATTCAAAAAAGCATAACTGTAAGCCTCCAACAGTATAAGAGCAAAAAAGGACCAGGAGTTATTTTTATTTTCATAGATATATTATTTCCTGTACAGACAAATGTACAGGTAGAGAAAAAACATACAGGTGAAACTCGAAAAATTAGAATATCGTTCAAATGTTCATTTATGTCAGTATGGCAACTCAAAAGGTGAAACCAATATATGAGATAGATGCATTACATGCAAAGCGAGATATGTCAAGCCTTACTTTGGTATAATTGTGATGATTATGGCGTACAGCTTATGAAAACCCCAAATTCACAATCTCAGAAAATTAGAATAGTGTGAAAAGGTTCAATATTCTAGGCTCAAAGTGTCCCACTCTAATCAGCTAATGAATCCATAACACCTGCAAAGGGTTCCTGAGCCTTTAAATGGTCTCTCAGGCTGGTTCAGTAGGAATCACAAGCATGGGAAAGACTGCTGACCTGACAGTTGTGCAGAAAACCATCATTGACACCCTCCATAAGGAGGGAAAGCCCCAAAAGGTAATTCCAAAAGATGTTAGATGTTCCCAAAGTGCTGTATCAAAGCACATCAATAGAAGGTTATGTGGAAGGGAAAAGTGTGGTAGAAAAAGGTGCACAAGCAGCAGGGATGACCGCAGCCTGGAGAGGATGGTCAGGAAAAGGCCATTCAAAAGTGTTGGGGACTTTCACAAGGAGTGGACTGAGGCTGGAGTTAGTGCATCAAGAGCCACCACACACAGACGGATCCTGGACATGGGCTTCAAATGTCATATTCCTCTTGTCAAGCCGCTCCTGAACAACAAACAATGTCAGAAGCATCTTACCTGGGCTACAGAAAAAAAGAACTGGTCTGTTGCCCAGTGGTCCAAAGTCCTCTTTTCTGATGAGAGCAACTTTTGCATCTCATTTGGGAACCAAGGACCCAGAGTCTGGAGGAAGAATGGAGAGGCACACAATGCACGATGAAGTCCAGTGTGAAGTTTCCACAGTCTGTGTTGATTTGGGGAGCCATGTCATCTGGGGGTGTTGATCCACTGTGCTTCATTAAGTCCAGGGTCAACGCAGCCGTCTACCAGGAGGTTTTGGAGCAGTTCATGCTTCCTTCCGCAGACAAGCTTTATGGGGATGCTGACTTCATTTTCCAGCAGGACTTGGCACCTGCCCACACTGCCAAAAATACCAAAGCCTGGTTCAACGACCATGGGATTACTGTGCTTGATTGGCCAGCAAACTCGCCTGACCTGAACCCCATAGAGAATCTATGGGGCATTGCCAAGAGAAAGATGAGGGACATGAGACCGAACAATGCAGCGGAGCTGAAGGCCGCTATTGAAGCATCCTGGTCTTCCATAACACCTCAGCAGTGCCACAGGCTGATAGCATCCATGCCACGCCACATTGGGGCAGTCATTGCTGCAAAAGGGGCCCAAACCAAGTACTGAGTACATATGCATACTTATACTTTGCAGAGGTCCGATATTGTTCTATTTCCAATCCTTGTGTTATTGATGTCATGTAATATTCTAATTTTCTGAGATTGTGAATTTGGGGTTTTCATAAGCTGTATGTCATAATCATCACAATTATACCAAAGTAAGGCTTGACATATCTCGCTTTGCATGTAATGCGTCTATCTCATATATTGGTTTCACCTTTTGAGTTGCCATACTGACATAAATGAACATTTGCACAATATTCTAATTTTTCGAGTTTCACCTGTAGTCATGCATGATCTTTGGAAGAGCTATATTATTTTAAAAGTGACTAATGCCTTTCTTAATTATCTTTGACTTAATATTTTAAAGTCAAGAATATAAATGAAAACAAATGCTGATTTATTAGTTTATAGAATTATTCTATATTTTATCTTGAGCATCCTTAATAGCAAAAATGATAAGTTTTCTTGTTGCTGTTTCAGATGAGAGGCCAATAACCTAATACTCCTTCATTCCCAATTTAGTGTCAAGATCACAATAAGTGTTTATTCTACTCCATGCTGCATTGATCAGAGTTCAACTAGAATACTGTATCCACTTCTGGCTGCCACAATACAAGAATGACATTCAAAAAGAGTGCAGAGAAGAATGACAAAGATGGTAAGAGGCTTAGCGGCTAAATCTCATGAAGAATATTTAAAGGAACTGGGCATGTTTAGTCTAAAGAAAAGAAGACCAAGGCAGACATGATAGTAGTTTTCTAGTATGCCACAGGAAAGAAGATATGGATGATAGACAGTGAAACAGTCTGTCTCCTGTAGCCATGTGTACTCCATCTCTGAGGTTTTAAAGTAATGGTTGGACAGCCATTTGTCTAGGATAGGATATGGATTCCTGTCCTTGGTAGGAGGTTGAACTAGAAGGTCCCTTTCAAGCATGTGTTTCTATGATTTTTCTTTTACGTGATTCAGTGAATATTTGTACCCAACATATAAAGGGAATTAATTCCAATTTAGTGAACATATACTTCCTTAACTTTATTTTCCAAATTTTCTTGTTTAGAATTTTTATTCTTTTCCATGAAACATGCAATAATACAAGCATTCTTGAAAGCATCCCAAATAAGTAATAAGTTCACAAATTGTTTATTAAAGATTCTTCAACATCACATTTCATTTGTTTTATAAAAAGTGAATTCTTTTCTTATAATAATTGATAGTGTTAGGAGCATGATCAAATATTGCAGTAGAATCTACATTGCATTTATCTATCCAATCAACTAAGGATTGAGATATTAAAAATTAATCACTTTGGAAATAAGCCCAATGTGGGGTTGAAAATAAGTATATTCTTATTTAATGGTAAGAATATATGGCAGCCCATAATGAAAAGGCACTCCAGATTCATAGGCACAATAAATATTAAGAATAACTGGGTTAAATAATTAAGTCTCTTGCTGGTATGCAGGTAGATTAGCTCTTTTCTTCTCCATCACTTGTTACACCAATAAGTTATGTCTCCCTTATGCTTTTTATTATTTAAAACCAAGGACAAAGAATTAGTTTAAGTAGAGCATTTCTGTACAATATAAAGATATAACATGATTACATCTGTATTTTAAATTAACAATTTGTGATATTTCAAATGCTTGAACAATAAATACAGTGTAAAAAATTAAGATGTGCAAAATATTACTTGCTTAGGCTCAAAGCAGAACAGGCATCCTGAAAAAGGGGGGGGGGGAAATGTCCACTGGGATACTGGTATAAGCTGCCTTGGCTAAAATCATGAAAGTATGAACCCTGTACAACAGGACAACTTAATTCAGTCATTGGAGTAGAACAACAGCAATTATTCATCAAGACCTACAGACCAAAGTCAGAGCACTGTTAGATCACGAGGTGATATTAGCAGCATTTATCAAATCTATCTGCAGCAACCACCAGAGAATTCACAGCTGTGGTTGGGAAATTAAGGTTTAAACCTTTCAAAATATTCAAGAGATCTTACAAAAAGTATTCGCAGATAATTACAATAATGGAACTTGCATAATTCACAGATATTGGCTGATACATTTGTGCATACAAAGCAACAGGGAAAATATTCAGTGACCAATGTTGCAGCACTGGTATCAACTTGATGATGATGATGTTGAACCTCTCAGATTGAGTATAAAATAGAAAAATGACTATGCTTTCTATTATAAGTGAAGAACAACCAGGCTATTCAGATGTTATTTCCATCTTCTCCTCCATGCATTTACAATAATAAAATGCTCAACTTGGAAATTTCCATACTTAGTTGAATAAGGAATATTTTAAAGTTTGACTGTTTCTTATTCACTTTTTCTACTGGTTTTAAAATGCACAACTGGAAAAGATACTGCAATCACCCGTTTTTCCATCAAGTTCAATTATTTTTCTAACTGGCTGGCATTTCATACAAAGATTGTTTCCAGATCATTAGGGAAATGCTGGAATTAAACTTGAAACTTTTTACACGTAGAATGAACTTACTACTGGGTTATGTCTTTTTTCTTATCAGGGTGGACCTGTTTTCCTCCATCCACCCACTCTCCATGGGATTTGAACCTAAAGTCTTGGTGCTTGACTACTCAAGGTATTTATTTAATTAAAATAATTCAGTTTTTTATTTCACTTCTGTGTTGCCACTATTAAAGCTCTGTTGCCCTTACTAATGCTATTGCGTTATAGGAGTTTATATAATGCAAGAGAGGTGCAGGGAATCTGGTGTCTGTCAGAAGTCTAAGACTATAATTCTCACAATCCTTTTGCCATAGCTTGCATTAATTGACACTGAAGGCCAGCACTTCTGGAAAGATCTAAATTGCTCACATCTAGGATTTCATCTAAGTATCCTTTCCTGGATTTGCCAAATAAAAGAAAAAGATAATTTCTGTAAAAGAAATTTAAAAGTGTAGTTCTTAAGATGTGACATTGTACTTACAGAACAATTGTGAGTTCAGGAGACTAATATACTGTATAAGTCACTCTCAAGTTTTTTATTTGTTTTTGGATTCTGCCCCCAATCCCCCAAAATTAGTCAACTATGATGCTAAACTATCAGTTTTCTTTTAATATTTATCCTAATTTACTCCTTGTACATCAATTTCAATATTTTATTTGGATGAAGGCTGGATGCTTAGTGGATAAACCTCTGCTTTTTCACCTTTGGGATCAGGGTTCAAGTCAAACCCTGATGAAATGCATTTGATTGTCCTAATCTAGTTCTTAGTGGACAGTATTCCCATTATCTTTAAAAGGGTCAGAGCTAAGGCCATTGGGAAGAATGCATCGTGTTATATTTTGTCTGTTGATTAATATGTTTTCAGTGATGCCAGTT